>NW_024062998.1:0-339444 GCF_006381635.1 Hibiscus syriacus
AAGAGAGAAGTTAAAATCGGCAGCACACTTTTGTGAGATAAGGCAAGAATTGATAGATCTGCCGAGAATTCAAGGATATCTTTGCATGGTCTTATCAAGATATGCCAGGACTGAGTACAGACATAGTGGTGCACAAGCTTCCGATAAAGCCTGAGTGTAAACCAGTTCAGCAAAAGCTCAGAAGAATGAAGCCAGAAATGTTATTAAAAATTAAAGAGGAAGTGATGAAACAGATTGATGCAGGGTTTCTTCAAGCGGCAAAGTATCCGGAATGGGTCGCAAACATAGTCCCTGTGCCAAAGAAAAATGGGAAAGTTCGCATGTGTGTGGATTACAGAGATCTTAATAAAGCAAGCCCAAAAGATAATTTTCCATTGCCTCATATAGATACTTTAGTGGACAACACTGCTGGTCATTCGTGGTTTTCTTTTATGGATGGCTTCTCGGGGTATAACCAAATAAAAATGAACACTGAAGATATGGAAAAAACCACATTTGTGACTATGTGGGGCATATTTTGCTATAAAGTGATGCCATTTGGTTTGAAAAATGCTGGGGCAACTTACCAAAGAGCTATGGTGACTCTTTTCCATGACATGATGCACAAAGAGGTTGAAGTGTATGTGGATGACATGATTGCCAAGTCCAGGACTGAAGGAGAACACATTCAAAACTTGAGGAAGCTTTTCCAAAGACTGAGAAAATATCAATTGAAACTCAATCCAACTAAATGCACCTTCGGGGTAACATCAGGGAAGCTTCTGGGTTTCGTGGTTAGTCAAAGAGGAATTGAGATCGATCCAGATAAAGTAAAGGCCATTCAAGATCTTCCACCTCGTACACAGAAAGAAATTCGAGGTTTCCTAGGAAGGTTAAATTATATATCTCGATTCATTTCACAATTAACTGAAAATGTGATCCAGTTTTCAAATTACTTCGAAAGAACAACCCGAAGTTTGGAATGACGAGTGCCAAGAGGCTTTGGAGAAAATCAAGAGATATTTGTCTAATACTCCAGTTCTGGTGTCACCAGTTCCTGGTAGACCATTGATCCTTTATCTAACGGTCTTTGAGAATTCGATGGGATGTGTGTTGGGGCAGCATGACGAATCTGGAAAGAAAGAGAGCCATCTATTATCTAAGCAAAAAGTTCACCGATTGTGAGATCCGATACTCGCCAATTCAAAAGCTATGTGTGCTTTGGTATGGGCTACTCGAAGGCTCAGGCAATACATGTTATACAATACTTGGGTGATATCTAAGCTTGACCCTTTGAAATATTAATGGAATCACCGGCTTTAACTGGTAGATTGGCTAGATGGCAGATGTTGTTATCAGAATTTGACATTGTATATGTGAATCAAAAAGCAATCAAAGGGAGTGCCATAGCAGATTTCCTTGCAAGTCGTGCTTCAGATGATTATGAGTCCTTGAACTTTAATTTTCCAGACGAGGATTTGATGTGCATTACAACTAAGGAGGAAACAATTTCAGATGATAAATCCTGGAGGTTGTATTTTGATGGGGCATCTAATGCTTTAGGACAAGGAATTGGAGCGATACTGATTTCCCGGAAAATGTCTATTATCCTTTTACAAGCAGATTGGAGTTCTTTTGCACCAACAATATGGCAGAGTATGAAGCTTGTGCTATGGGATTAAGAGCAGCTATAGAAAGAAAAATCAAAGTGCCAAGTATATGGAGACTCCTCATTAGTGGTGTATCAATTGCGAGGAGAATAGGAGACAAAGGATCCAAAGTTAGTGGAATATCGAAGATTGATCCTTGAATTGGTAAAAGAATTTGAAGATGTCAATTTCAATTATCTCCCTCGAGAAGATAATCAAATGGCAGATGCTTTGGCCATACTGGCTGCAATGTTCCAAGCAAATAGAGAGTTGATATGATGCCAATTAAAATGCAAATATATAAAACCCCGGCACACTGTTATGATATCGAAGAAGAGGTAGATGATCATCCATGGTATTATGACATTTTGCAATACATCAAGCATTTTACCCACTACTGCATCGATAAAAAGACAATAAGGAAGACTGCTGAATATGTATTAGATGGGGAAGTTTTGTACAGAAAGGGTAGTGATCAAGCTTTGATGAGATGTGTAGATGCCGAGAAGCAAGAAGTATACTTGAAGAAGTGCATGAAGGGATATGTGGAACACATGCAAGTGGGCTTTCTATGGCCAGGAAGATCATGAGATATGGATATTATTGGGCCACTATGCATTCAGACTGTGTTGATTATGTAAGAAAATGTCACAAATGTCAAATTTATGGTGATAAGATCCATGCATCTCCGTCACCTTTGCACATGATGACTGCACCATGGCCGTTTTCTATGTGGGGCATGGATGTCATTGGGGCAATTACACCAAAGGCTTCGAATGGACATCGCTTCATATTTGTGGCAATTGTATTTACTAAGTGGGTTGAGGCTGCCTCATATGCAAATATCACAAGATCTACAGTTTGCAAATTCATAAAGAGAGAGATAATATGCTGGTATGGGTTACCAGAAAGAATCATCACAGATAATGCCACCAATTTGAACAATAAAATGATGGTAGAACTTTGTACTCAATTCAAGATAAAGCATTCTAATTCAGTGACCTATCGTCCAAAGATGAATGGGGCAGTAGAAGCAGCAAATAAAATATTAAAAGGATCATCACAAAGACCACTGAGACTTACAGAGATTGGCACGACAAATTACCTTTTGCTTTATATGCATATCGTACTACAGTGTGAACTTCGACAGGGGCAACGCCTTTCTCTTTAGTTTACGGGATAGAGGCAGTCTTGCCAGTGGAAATAGAAATCCCATCACTTCGAATTCTGAAAGAGGTGAATTTGGATGAAGCTGAATGGGTTCAGGCTCGGTTTGACCAATTGAATCTCATTGAAGAAAAGAGATTAAAAGCTATTTGCCACGGTCAGATGTATCAGAAACGGATGATGAGAGCTCATGATAAGAAGGTTCATCCTAGAGAATTTCGAGAGGGTGATCTAGTGCTAAAAAGATTCTGCCAATTCATAAAGATTCCGAGGAAAATGGATGCCTAATTGGGAAGGTCCATATGTTGTCAATAAGGCCTTCTCTGGGGGAGCATTGATTTTAGCAGAGATGGATGGGGAAAAACTGAGAAATCCGGTAAACTCAGACTCTGTTAAGAAGTATTATGCTTGAAGAAAAAAAATGAAAAAATAAAAAGAAGAAAAAAAAAAGAAAGAAAAGAAAGAAAAAATGAAGAAGGAGGGTTCGAGAATCCACAAGGACATCTTGAAACCAAAGGAAGACTTTGAGTTGAAAATCTGAAATGGCGGCTCAAAGGCATTTTGAGATTAGGCATCAGGCAGCTAAATCTTCTCAAAAGTCTGATATTTTGAGAGAAGCTTCACATTTACAGAACTTTTGGCAAACCTTGAAATCCTTCAGACAGAAGCTCAACTTAATAGTTATATCAAATGGATTGATTCAGGAACACTCATGCTAATGTTCTATAGGGACATTTGACTTGTGGTTATAAATTTCCACTATTTATGTGATTGTCATAACTTTGTAAATTCATTTCCTTGTCAGTGAATTTAAAGTTTTTATTTCAAGTCTCAATTTTATTCATTCTTCTTATAAGTAGATTGACATGGCATTAAAATAAATAAAAGACTTCTTGGTATTACTCTGAATTAATACTTTCATATCAGAAATTTTAACCCTAATACTCGAAGAGAGTAGGGTAAGACATGACCAAAGAAAATGCATGTGAGCTGAGAAAAAGCACATTGAAAACACTGATATTTGATACGTTGACAAAGATGAACAGATCAAAAGGAAGTAGAAAAAGATTTGTATGGGAACAGAGAAATAGCCCAAGCAAAGTGTGGGGTGCAAATGAAAGGTTGAATGACGTGTTTGAAATGAAGATTTACAAGACAAAAGCTCATATATTAAATGATATCATGCATACGTTAATAGGCATCTATAAATAGGAGCATGCTCATTCATTCATATTCATTGAAATGCTTTGAATGTTTTGACAGAAATTCAGAGAGAGTCAATAACAATTATGATCACCGCAGAAGGAGGTGGATCAACATTTCCAATGAGTTCATAATGAGAAGAACTCGTCCTAAAGGAGAAAGTTCATAATAAGAAGAACTTGTTCAACCTTGGTTTGGTTCCATCACAAAAGAGGTGGATCAGCATTTTCAATGGAGAGTTCATAATGAGAAGAACTCATCCGACAGAGGGAGAAGAAGTTCATAATGAGAAGAGCTTGTTCGACTATCACTCGATTCATGACATTTCGAATCAGTGACACCTCGCTTGAGGAATTGACATTTCCAATGGAGAGTTCATAATGAGAAGAACTCATCCGAAAAAGGGAGAAGAAGTTCATAATGAGAAGAGCTTGTTCGACCTATCACTCGATTCATGACATTTCGAATCAGTGACACCTCGCTTGAGGGATCAACATTTTCAATGGAGAGTTCATAATGAGAAGAACTCATCCAACGAGGGAGAAGAAGTTCATAATGAGAAGAGCTTGTTCGACCTATCACTCGATTCACAGCATTTCGAGTCAGGGACGCCTCGCTTGAGGGATCAACATTTTCAGTGAAGAGTTCATAATGAGAAAAACTCATCCAAAAGAGAGAAGAAGTTCATAATGCGAAGACTTGTTCAATCTAACAACGAAGGAAGACTGGACAAAAACTGGTTGTCTTTTTCATCTTTTCCCTATTCTTGTTAACACAAGAATGCGCAAAGAGGGGCAGCTGTAGACACCCGTTTTTTATCAGGATTAAAATATATATATATATTTATTATATTATTATTATTATTAATGCTAATAATTTAATAATTTACATATTTTGTAGGCCAGTCCAATTACATAACCATTCAGAATCATTTCGCCGAACTGCCAAGCCAACATAGAGCCACCACCAAATGCCTCTAGAAGCTGTCATCATGGCCATCTCAACAAATGTGAGTGGATCAAAATCAAGGTCAACAAAAGATTAAAAGTTTACCTAAACCTTTGAAATAAAGAAAAAATCCCGAAAATTACGGGATTAGGGATACCTGCTTCAGCACTAATCAAAGGAAAGGTGGATTCGAAACAATTATAAATAGGGGAACTTTCAACGGGGAAAAAGGGGGAAGCAATCAAGAAAAAAAAAAGAAGAATTTTCTAGATAAGAGAAATTGTAAAAATTTCATTCTCTTCGACAGATTCAATACCAAGCAAATAGAAGGTTTTTTTTCATCTTTGTCTTTCATTTTCCAGTAACTAATTTGCTTATTATTACTATTTTGAAATCATAAGAGAAGAGAGGAAAGTAGTTTACCCTTATAGGAGATCTAGCGCCAGGCAGGGAGGTCGTGGCCGGTTTCCTTTGACCGGTATGGGTTGTGAACGGAGCACCGGACTTTAGGCCCGATGGCCGGAGCGTTGTCGGCTTAGGGTCCTATAGGTTGTCGCCGTTCAGTTGAGAGGAGGGGGAGTGGAGATGAAATTATTTTTTAGGCTTTGGTTTTAGTTTCTCAGGCAGAAACGAAACAAATGGGGGAGGTATTAAACTGTTATAATTTTTGGGGAAATAATGCTAAGGTCCTTATACCTTTAGCGTGATTTCATGTTTGCTCACTAGTTTATGAGTAAATTCATGTTCAGGTCTTGTTTTTAGTATAAGTAATACATATATATTAAATGATTTGGGTGATTTAGAGAGAGAAGACAAAATAAAAAAAAGGTTATGTATCTTTGTGAATCTGTTATGTTTAAGTGATGTCCACGTGCTCTTCACAATTAATGGGTAAACACACATGTAGTCCCAGTTTGAATGAGAATCACTTAGTCCTATATATTAAGGAAAATTATATTTGTACTCTCTAGATTTGACATACTATTTACTTTAATTTATTTTAATCCGTAATTAAAACTTGATTTTGTTCGCATGTTTCTACTGTTTGTCTATTCTGGTCGTCATAATATACATATTTTATTTTATACGTTATATTCAGTACATAATTAATGTTTCCTATATATATATATATATATATATATATATATATATATATATATATATATGCACTGAACAATTTATATCCATCTTTCTTTATATTAAATTCTAATTTGTAAATATTAGGTATATATTTATATTAAATATGTTTTAATTATTATATCGTATATTATTTTTATATTATATGTCACAACATATGTATAAATTATATATAATATTTCTAAATATGTGTATAATCTTCGTATGTATATATATTCTACAAGATAGCTTTTAATGTATTTATCACGTATTTTTATGATTATAGGACATCATTTTTATAATTAGTATGATACCCTCATGTGCATAACTCGATTCATAATTATATAATTGAATTAAGGGTAATACCCTTTTAATTTAAAATTGTTTTAAGTGGGTTGTCTTAACTTATTCGAGGTTCGTTTTTAACGATTTTAAAATAAAAGTGTATCTCATCAGTGACACCTAATAAATTGACTTGTCACTTTAAAATTTGGTAATGGAAGAAAAAGAAATGTTCGGCTATTTAGATTATCGAGAAAAGGTTGTTATAACTATTTAAGATATGGTCTCGATATTTTAAATAATCGAATATTCTTTATCTTTATAAAGGCTGGGTAATTTAATTAATCTATTTGTGTACTTTTGAACATGGTGAAATTCATGTGTTGTTATTTTATTGGGGATCATAAACCAAATTAAATTTGAATTTATAAATTTCATTGCAAAGATATTAATTAATCGACTAGGTACCGATTAGGGCGCTGTGGGGGTGTTATCCTTCTCCACGCGTAACCGACTCCGAATCCATTTTAATAAAATCTTTGGTAAACGCAGACCAACTTTTGTCTTTAAAAATGATTTTTCTTAAAATTGTTTTTAAAAGACATTTTTAGGTATTCGACCTACCTAACCCAAAGGTCGATGGCGACTCTTTTCAATTCTATCCAATTTAATTCCAAATCACCGGATTTTTCCAAAAATAAAAGTCTTAACTGATTTAAAAAAACAACAAACGATCGTCCCCGCCGAAACACGGTTACGACATGTTGTTTCCGGTCTTAGTATTCAAGCAGCAGTTTTGGTCTCCTTCGAGTTTAAACCAAGTTAAATCTAACGTAGATGAGGCAACATCTAAGTCATGTGTAGGTTACTCTTGGGACCCAAGTTAAATTTAATATATGTATTGCTTTAATAACAGGTGTGAGAATTAGTTCACTGATTAAGGCATGAGTAGGTTACTCTTAGAATCCAAGTTAGATTCCCTGAGTGTTAAAACTCATCTTTATTTATTAAAAATTTATTAAATTAATTAAATTAAACTTAAAAAACCTCTCTAATCAGATTGTGACATGGTTCACAATTTGATTGGAGAAGTAAATTCATTAAATTAAATTGAAATTAGGAACTAATTAAAAATTAAGAATTAAAGTTAATCTCGGTGATCAAATTGATTAATTCTAAAAACTAGGGGATTTAATCTATAAATTTAATACATGACTAGGATAAAAGATTTTAAAGTTAATACTCAAATTAAGGCATTAGACAAATTAAAAACTGAATCAATGTCAAATTGAATTAAATGAAAGTTCAAGGAAACAAATCGTATACAAGTAGTAACCAAAATAGAAGCAAACAAAGTAGGGTTCCAACACCGTGAATATGTAACTTACAAGGATCCATGCCTTAATTAAACCAACTTTGTTAACTGTCACGTAAACACTTCCGTTAAGTGTCAGAAGGAGGATACACTTTGGCGTTGCAATCTCAATGGGAACGATGCAATGCAATCGTTCTGTCCTGGTTTCTTAACACTGTAAGTTCGGATTTGTCTGCTGGCATCGTTTTTGCATCCAGTGCTGCCTTGGTCTGGAAGAATTTGCGTGAGCGTTTCAACAAGGTTGATGGATCTAGGGTTTTTTTCTTCATAGGGCGATTCCGACATTGGTTTAAGGTGACTCTACTATTCAATCCTATTCACACGACTCAAGCTCTTATGAGATGAATATGGTGCTCTTGTCCCATATTCTTCTTGTGATTGTGAGCTTTCGCGGAGGAATTTGGAGCACCTTCTTCAGCAAAAGCTTTTTCAGTTTCTCATGGGGCTCATGACTCGACTATTTCATCCTATTTCACACGACTCTAAGATCATTGTTGCTTGTTTCATTCATGCTCGTCTCTTTGACGATATTATTACACACCAGGTACTTTTTAAAATAAAATATATATTTTAAGAGTATTTCTATTGGTTTGTATATATGTGTAGTTTGAGCTGGAGAGAGGGCATTGTACGTTGGTCGTCGAATGCTACATAAGAGAATATGAAGTTTAAGAAGAAGAAGAAGCTGCAGTGAATTGATGAAGCAAGTGGATGATGCATGGAAAGATATAAACCATGAGATGATATTTAGTGAGACATCTAAGATTATTTCGATATCGTTTCTTACACGAGTTCTCAATCTTACAAGGGTCGTTGAGTTCATGTATAAGGCCGAAGATGGGTACACTCATGTTGGAAAAACTACAAAAGATGGGATCACTTTATTGGTCATTGATCTGATCTCTGTCTCAGCTCGAAGAAATTAATAATTTGCTCATTGATTATGCCTTGGTGTACTCTTTCCTCAACATATAATTAGGGAGGTTTTTAATGAGGCATACAAATAAATTTATATTATGATTTAAGTCTTTCTAATAAAATCATATTGTCGAAGAAAAGAAAAAAGCACAAAAACTTTGTAGAATCCAGATTAGAGAATAAAAGACTGATGGGTCTTCTCAATCGGTTGGGCCATTAGGCCAGTTTGTCATTTCTAATTCATTTTAGGGTACAGTACATCAGATGCCACTGAATTTAGATGGTTTATTGTTATGCACTAAAGTTTCAATTGTTTTAAGTATAACATTGAATTTTGATTTTGACTTCAATTATAACATTGATGCTTTAAATTTTAATGACATTATGATGTGGATGGATCTTTTCGTCACCCGCCCTTAATTCTATCTATGTCGAGTGACTAAAATAAAACAAAATGATAATTAAAATACTAAATATGTCATTTAAAAAAGTATTTATTATTTGTCTGTAATAGGCTGCCAGATTTGGGCAGTTGGTTTGGGCAGAAAGGGCACCAGGCTAGGTTAGTGAATAGTGACTACGGCATGAACCAAACGACCTCAGTGGTAAAGAAATTTTTGTCATTTCTTGAGGTCCTAGGTCCAAGCATCTGAAATGTCAGGGTGTGGCCGTTTGATGTCAAATGATTGAAAGTTGTCTTTAAATAGATAATATCTTGTACTTACTCCAGATTAATAGAAAAAGAAAGAAAAAAATGGTTTGTAAACCCCCTCAAACCGATAAGGGCGACCCGATCTGATCTAAGGTGTCACATCAAGGCAATTAGATAGACCTACAATAAAAACGACGTGAAAATTTGAAAATTTTCTTAAACCATTTAAAAATTATAAAATAACTTATAAACAAAAACACAAGTGCAGAAAATCATACATATATTAAAAACAAAGTCCATTAATATTTAGTATCCAAACCATTTTCAAACTCTAATATATAGATAAAATGTGACCTATATACCCCCTAATTATACAGGTATCGTACTCGCCAGCAATGCCGAAGGAACTCCCACTACTGATGTCGATATTGCATAGGGCCAATTCCTTTAACTTGAAATGGTGAGTAGCAGAGTGAGCTTTGGGAATGCTCAGTAATACAGAACTACCGAATGAATGCTAAGGGACAAGAAGACATGGTAAGCATAACATTTCCTCAGTTATCCAAGCATATACAGGTCATAGAGATAAGATGAGGTTTCACTGATTAATTTCTCAGTTGATAGGCATGAAACTTATAGTTCAGAAGAAATGTTCAGACAAACAGATTTAGAAGCTGGAGTTGGGGAGTCTAGTGTGTTCCAACAAAACCAGAAATAGTAATTTGTTTCAGTAAAATGGATTTTTAAGAAAAAATTAATACCATCCACCCAAACACACCATATGTAGTTTCCTAGAGCTACATCCATGACTTACCCTAGGCCCATTGGACATTGGAGCCATCCTAAGGGAATACCTTGGGGCCTTAAAGCCTACCAAAAGAGAGTACTTTAGGGGATTAAGAGCTTACCCAAGGCAGCATCTCGGGGCCTAAGAGCCTACCCAAATGTCACCTTAGGCCTGTAAGGAATTACCAGCTTGATCACAGTTGAACTGCAAAACTCCGTAATACATCCTAATAAAAATTAGATTAACAATAACCATTAATATCAAAAATTAGAAACCATATGTATTTTTATCAGAAAACAGAAATTATAGATCAAGATTTTATTTCATACATTTAAAATTAAAGAAAACATTAATGTGCATAAAGAATATACTAGAGGATTCAAATATTTTTCAAAGGCACTTGGAAGCTATCTACAATAGAGAATATGAAACTTATGTATATCAATTGGATTTTAGGAATGAGGTCCCTATTAAAAAGGTTTCGATTACTAATGGATTTAATCAAACATTTCGAACTTGATGCTTCATCACCATTAAGGATTCGGGTGCATCATAAAGGAATTCTGCAACCTTACATAAGAATTACTGAAGATTCAGGTATAACCAGAGTAATTCCATAATTTAGGCCATCAAAGGTATTTTAGTCATTTTGCTTCAGGGAGAATTCCTTAGTAAAAGTTTACCTAATAAGGGTAAAATGATAATTCATAATAAGACAAAATTATACCAAATTATCAAGATTTCAAGTAAAATCGAATTAAACAAATCTCAACACTACGATACTTGTCAATCGTTCGTATCGATATACTTCAAGAATATTCACTTCTTAATATTGACAGCACTAGTCTAATTAATCACCATCAAAACACTATTGAACAGATCTCGAGGGTAAACTACATCAGATACCACTGAATTTTTAAAAATAAAAATAAAATAAAACTCATATCAGAATTCACCTCTAAATTCTAATGAAATTTTTATTTTAATTTTATTTTTTGGAGACATATTTGTTATTTCTTGATTTCTTTTAAAAAATTAGACACTAGGGTGACCAAAGAAACTTCGAACATGTGGAGATCATAATTACCTTGATTTTATAGAGTAGTATCTAATAGGAATTGACAGTGTAAATCGATATTTCTATTTTTTCATAAGGCCAGGTTTATGTGGAATTTACTTTCCTATATCAGGTTATATTCACTAAAAATGTTTCTCTTAATTAGATAACTATTTTTTATTTTTAAATTATATAGTTTTATGATAGTTTATAAACTATTTTTAATTTCATAATTTTTAAATTTTATTTTTTATAAGTTTTTATAAATATTTATTTAATTCATCTTTATAATTTTTTGGAATAGAATTTAAAAAGACACTTAAAATTTAAGATAACTATATAAAATAAATTTTGTGTAGGAAGAACAATTTAGATTTATATAAATAAAAGTCAAGTTCAATTTAAGGTAATAAAGTAATAATATACATTTTTAATTTTGAATAATTTAATTTTTATTTTTCGTATTATTATTTAAGTTTTTGAATATTTTATATTTTGAATTTAATTTTTTTTAAAATCCAATAAGCTCTTAAACTTTTTAAAAAATCAATTTGACCCTCAAACTTAAAACAATTAA
This sequence comes from Hibiscus syriacus, assembly GCF_006381635.1. NCBI lineage: Eukaryota > Viridiplantae > Streptophyta > Magnoliopsida > Malvales > Malvaceae > Hibiscus > Hibiscus syriacus. Next base: position 11,711 of record NW_024062998.1, read on the forward strand.
TTTAGCTCACCTATCATGTCATCAGCCGCATCACCAGTCACTGTGGACTGTCATGTAAGCAATGTAGATCACCATATCAGCACTGTGAAGTGCCACGTCAGCATCGTAACTGTCAACATTGAGTGCAACAGAAATCGTTGGTAAAAGGATCATATTAGGTTCTTTTATAAGTTTGAGGGTCGCATTGAGTGCAAAAAAAATCGAAGGCCACATTAATTTTCTTGAACAAATACAAAGATCTCATATACCTTTTGCTTTTTATTTAAATAAACTCGATCCTATAAATTAGATAAAGTTAAAAACTCGTTGGATCTTATGCTTATTTGTAACTAGGGATGGCAAACGGGTACAATTTCGTGCATTTCGAACCGTACCCACTCCAATTGGGGTGGGATGGGTATAACTTTAGTGGGTAATGGGAGGGTGTGGATTTAGAAAGTGGTACACGTCGTGGGTAGTGGGCCCTTACGCACCCCACATCCGCCCACATCTGCTCGCCCACTAAATACCCATTAGATTTTGGATCATTATGAATTTAGGTATAATTTTAGAGACTAATTTATAAATCTTAATATTGTATAAGATATAACTTATAATTTAACCAAATATTAGGTATAATTTTAGAGACTAATATTATGTTTCTTAATGGATGTGTTTGTTTTATGTTTGTTGCTTATGTATAACTTAAGGTTGCTTTCAGGCAGGTATAGCCGGATACATCTCTAGTTGGGTAGTGGGTGTGGGGATGGATTGAGAATGTACCCACGTGGACGGGTGTGGATTTGAAAAATTTTACCTATCATGGGTGGTGGGCGGGTGGTGGATTTAAAAATATTAGGTGGGTATAAGGATAGGAGAGAGATATCCGCACCCAACCCGCCTGTTTGCCATCCTTATTTGTAACCTTAGTTGGCTTTAAAATGTTTATAGATTTTAAATAGCAATCGATAGTTTTATAAGTAAAGCTTTAAAACCATTTAATCACGTGGGTTGATTAGGAAAAAAGTGATAGTTGACTAAGGTGGACATTGGCATAATGATATGTGAGTAGGGATGGGCATGGGTCAGGTTTGAGTCGGGTTTCGGCCAATCCGACTCGACTTGAAAATTTACATCCGTCACCCGACTCGATTTGATCCGAAAAATATATACCATCCACCGACTTGAACCTGAACCAATTTTTTGAGATAAAATATGAACCTAATCCGACCCAAAATAATAAAAATATTATTTTATTCGATAAAAATAGTGATTTAATTTTAAAAAATAATATATAAAGGGGTATTATTATAATTGTTCCTAAATATATAAGGTAAAATTATATTTTTTTTCTGGGTCAGGTCAGGTATATTTCACCCTAAACTCAAATCCGACCCGACCCGATCTAAACCCGGATTTAAAAAAAAAAACTTGATCCGATCAGGTCTAGTTGGAACTCGTCGAGTTCATGCTCATCCCTATATATGAGACTCCTAAACAATTCAAAAAAAAAGTTAAAGGTAAATTATACTAGTGACACCTAATTATAATCCATTTTCATTTTGATCATCATTTTTTATATTATTCAATCAGGCCACTTAACTATTTAAATGCATTCAATCAGGCTACTTATCGTTAACATTTAACGATAGTGCTAACGTGAAGTTAATAAAATTGATATAATTATACACTTGGTCCTCAATATTTATATTGTTTCAATTTGGTCATAATTTTAATTTAGTTTAATAATTTAACTTCCAATTAGATGGTGACATGGTCACTAATAGATTGGAAGATATATTATTAATTTTAATAATTTAATTTTTTTTATATCCAATAAATTAGATCAACTGAGGGGTTTAGCCCTTTCAATTTTCTTCTTTACATAAGTGGTCTTTAGTTGGAAACCTAATATAAAAACGTTGTAAAACCAATTGAGGGGTTTAGCCCAGTGGTTCAAATGCTTCTAGGAGCAACCCAAGTTGCTGGTTTGATTCCCCTTCTTGTATATTATTTCTTCAAATTATTTTGTATCAAATAAGGTGGTGACATGTGACATTATTCTTTTAAGTACAAAATAAAGTAAATTAAATAAGTAAAATAAATAAATATCATCCAAACCAATAGTGACAAATTTCACCATCTAATTGGAGGTTAAATTTATTAAATTAAACAAAATTATGACCAAATTGAAATAATGTATAAATATTGAGGATCAAATTATGACCTCTCTAGGCAACATATTACTTCTTTTAACACCAATTAATTTTTTATTTTAACCCAACTTGAAGGGGAAAATAATTCATAACTGAGTGTTTGTTTCAGGTGGTGGAAAGATTTAGATTTTGCTTCAAAACTACCGTTTGCACGAGATAGATTGGTGGAATTATACTTTTGGATGTTAGGAATGTACTTTGAGCCTATGTACTCTTTTGCCCGAGAGATACTAACAAAAGTAGTATCTCTGTTTTCAATTATGGATGACATATATGATTCATATGGCACATTTGAAGAAATTCAACTCTTTAGGGATGCAATTCAAAGGTCAATAACTTATATATATTAAAATTTAAATTTTAGTATTTTATAACATTTTAACTTAAATCTTAGATCTTTATTTGTTTTTCAGGTGGAATGATGATTGTGTAGATCGACTCCCAGATTACATGAAACTGTTCTACAAGCCATTATTAGATCTCTATAAAGAAATTGAGGAGGCGATGACAAAGCAAGGACAATCATATCGTGTCAAACATTCTATAAACACAGTAAATTTACAACCTATCTCAATTTTATGATATTTACATTAGTAAATATGAACTAACCCCTTTTATACATATACCAAGTTAAGGGAGTAAATTATTAAACCCATATGTCATTGTTTCTTATTTTGTTGGTTTTCAATTTACAGTTTAAGCAGCTGAGTGATAGTATTTTGCTGAGGCTAAATGGTACCATGAAAACTACGTACCAACGATGGAAGAATATATGAGGGTCGGAACTATAACTGCTGGCAATATTGCAGTAAGTGTCACATCGCTTGTTGGAATGGGAGATGTACCGACGCCAGAGATTTTCAATTGGGCATCTAATTACCTAAAATCTTTGTTGCTTGTGCCATTCATGCTCGCTCATAGATGATATTGCTTCACACAAGGTACTTTTCTTTAAAATAAATAAATAAATTGTAAGAGTATTTCAATTAATTTATGTGTGTAGTTTGAGCAAGAAAGAGGGCACTGTGCCTCGGTTGTTGAATGCTACATGAGAGAACATGGAGTTTCAGAAGTAGAAGCACGCAGCGAATTGAATAAGCAAGTGGAAGATGCATGGAAAGATATGAACTATGAGATGATATTTAGTGAGACGTCTAAGGTTGTTCCAATGTCGGTTCTTACACGAGTTCTCAATTTTTCAAGGGGCTGTGAGTTCATTTATAAGGCTGGAGATGGGTACACACATGTTGGAAAAACTACAAAAGAGGGGATCACTTCATTGCTCATTGATCCAATCTCAGTCTCGGCTTCAGGAAATTAAGAATTTGCTCATTGATTATGCTTAGTTGTGTTTACTCTTTTCCTCCATATATAATTAGGAGGTTTTTAACGAGACACACAAATAAATTTAGATGTATCATTTAAATCTTTCTAATAAATCATATTACCGATCGAGTAATCCATGTTATGATACATGTTTGTGGTACTTCTACGTGTCGTATACTCGTATTATGTTTGAAATATTAAATAAATTTGTTTCGTAATTATGAAACGATGGGTCAAGGAAGCAAGAAAGAAATGTGTTTCGTAGTTGTGAAGTGAATGTATATGATAGTTTGTATCTCAATAGTCACTTTACTGTTGAAAATTCAATGTTGAATTTGGTAAGGTAGTCGGCTGCTTTGATTATTTTCAAATCTGGCTGCAAATTTGATTTGAAAAAGGATGCTAAGTGGCATCACATGGGCTATTGAATTTTTTATTTTTGTAATAGGGTTAATTATATTTAGTCCCTACACACTTTAGGGTATTTATAAGATTAGTTCCTAAGCTTCATCTATAAATATCCTAGCTTATTTAGCTTTAAAATTATCCCAAAAATCATTTCATTCTCCAATACTAGAGAGTTTCTTGTGAGTAGTGAGTGTTTTGTAAACACCTGTAAATTTTCTCTCTATAGTAAAAGATCTGCAGCAATCCGAAGACGTAGGCACAATTGGCTGAACTCCGTTATCAATTTCGGGTATTATTTTTTCGCTTTTATTTCGCATTCTCACTAATCTGGTTATAGGAAAATTACTTGTTTACTCGTTTATTTCCTAACATTTACAAAGTGTTTGTGTGCAAATATATTCGGTCTCTGAACCGAACCTTGTTCAATCTTCTCTGTTATTTCTTTTTGAAATATAATTAAGCTCTTATTAGAAACCCCTCCAATCTCAATCGAATTGAGGCTCGATCTAAAACAAATAAAAGAAAAGTTCACAAACATATTGAAACAACCCATTTTAAGATAACACTCGGTTTCAATACGTTTGATGTGCTCGTGGTGCATGACATTCCCCATTATAAAATGACCTGATTTCAGTATTTTTGTGTACTCAAAGCCAAGCTCTTGTAAAATTCCAGACAATCGAGAAAGTTCCGAAATTGTTAAATGTTGCGGAATGCGATCATCGAATAGAGTAAAATCACAATTGATAATTTTAAAAAATAACAATGAAGATAAAACAGACACATATTTTACGTGAAAAATCTCTAAACTATATAGCGTAGAAATCAAGGACAGAGTAGAAGAATTTCATTATAAGAAAATTAGAGTTTAGGCAGAAAACAACTTTCGGTTTCTCGGTCGACAGTTGAGGCAGAATATCGTAACTTAGCTGATGCCACTTCTGAGGTGCTTTGGGTTAAGGCAGTGTTGGATGAAATGGGAGTTACACTACCCAGGCCCCAATTATTTGGTATGATAACACTAGCACGGTTGCTACGACTGCTAGTCCTGTTCTGCATGTCAAAGTTAAGTATGTAGATGTCTATTTTGATAGAGAAAAGGTGGATAGTCGCCTGTTGAGAGTTAATTATGTGCTAGCTCAGTTCCAAGTGGCAGATGTTCTTATAAAACCACGGGTGGCTACTCGTTTCCAGGAGCTGCGGCAAAATTTGAATGCGATGTCTTGCAGCATGCTTAGTTTTTTTAGAAGAGAAAAAGTGGATAATGTTAAGAGGTGCTGTTTTAAGTAGTATTCAAGAGATTAGTAGGTGGTTTCAAGCCAACAGAGTTTGTTTGTGGTTGTGGCTGTTATGCCAGGTTGGTCTGCTTTGGGGTCAAACTTTTATTGTTGACTCCCTGGACTAAACCGGGACTATAAAAACGAACCTCGTACGAGGGAGAAATTATTTTATAGACCCGGCTCACTACGTTATCCATGGTCCCAGTAAATCACATCCATTAATTTTAAAATCACTTCTATATAACTGCCACTATTTATTTACACGGAGGAAAGAAGTGAAGATTCACATTAGAAAAAATAAACTGAAAAATATTATTGATTGGGACCACGGATGACGTGGTGAATCGGGTTGATCAAATAATTTTTCCGTACGAGGGGTTCAAATGACTCTTTGATGGCGTTGTACAGGTTGACCTGGGAAGTTGTGCTTGGTGATTCGTGTAACACCTATATCCTGTTTACGTCCCCGTACATTAGTCATAGATATCACATGTCTTTTAAAACGTTTCTGTATTGAAAACCAGCAAAATTTTGTTTCTTTAAATAATATGATTTAACAATATAATATAATATAATATATACTTCTACTATAACATGTTTCAAACTCTCATTAAAATATTACAGACTTTTGTTTACATGTATACATGCCAACTAGAAATTTAAAACAACATTAGGATGTCATTACTGACACCGATAAGTAGTATTCGATGATTGATGCCAAGCTCAGCTCCTTATTACACTTGCTTCTTTTACCTACGCGTGAAAATCATCTCACGCTAAGTATACGTTTAGTGAGATATAAGAAAATTAAGTTAAGTATTTTAAAAACATAAGTAAGCCATAAAAGATCAAAATACGAATTAAATCGTATAAAATATATAAACGCATAAAACTAACTTGATAAGCCAAGTTTCTGTCATATAACATGTGAAATATTATTTCATATGCATAGCATATTTATCAGCCTCAAAATTCATTATGCATAGCATATTTATCAGCCAATGTGTTCAAAATTCATTCACAGCCCAATGTATGACAAATGAGAATGCAAGGTACCCAATTCGCACTGAAGTGCTCCACTAAAGTATAGGTACTATAGTATACAACGACATTATACTAATATCTCTATATAGTAATTCAAAAACTTATTATGAACACCATCAATGCACACATAGTATCATAGTACACATAGTACTACTCCAAGTACACAAAGTAAAGGTACAATAACACAATAATGCGTTAAACAAAATTGATTGATAACCGCCTTATTCATGGTACTAACAAGTGCTCATTATGAACAACATCATTTCACACATAGTGTTATAGTACACAAAGTACTACTCCAAGTACACAATGTACCGGTACAATAACGCAATAATGAATTAAACAAAATCGATCGGTAACCACCTTATTCTTACTATAGAGTTCGACGGTGAGGTCGTAAAATTTGATGTTTACAAAGCAATGATATATCCATATAACATTGCTAGCATAAATTTTATTGATGTTATTGAACATGCCTTTGATGAGTTTGTGGAAACTAACTTTGTTGAAAATTTGTACAGGAAATTGGAGGATAAAGAAGATGAATCTAGGGAGTTGAAAAATATTTTGTTTGTTAAATCATATTTGATCTTAACTTCTTCAAAAACTAAATTGTTATCTTCCATTTTGCAGGTATCAAAGATAGAGTCAATACAATTGTCAGAATATTTAAAGAACTCATCTTTTGGTGAAAACGATGTATTACCGGCCATTATTTCGGACAAGCTTCCAAAGCTGAGAAAGATCCCAAAAAAACCCTATGAGAATGTTCAAAGCTACAAGGATAAATTTAAGGAACTTTATGATCGTAGAATTTCTCGTAAGAAATTTCTTCATTGGAAAAAGAGTATGAAGTGGAGGAAGCATCCCTTACAGAACCTATAGTCTGAACCAGGTCGTTGAGCTAACGACTGATAAGTCATAATTATATACATTTTTTTATGTTTAATTCCTTTATATCATTATTATAATTTAAGCTAAATTGTTGAAATTATGTTTGTTTTGATTTAGGAGGTGAAATACGGATACAATGGTGAATATCAGCTCGAAAACATGTTTTTAGCCTTCTATGTGAGAATCAAATCTTTTGGAAGAATGTGAACTTGAGTAGAAGACTATCTTCGATAAGGTGTGACCGCGCCTTATGAAGAACACACGACTGATTTCTGAGTTGGACAGTCCGACTTTTTGGAGTCAAATTCGGGATGAAACTCACTTTTATGGATATTTTCATTATTTTGGAAGTATCTGGCCAAGAATCAATCTCTATTTTTATTAGGAACTTTATTTTAGATTTTTTTATTTGATTTAGACTTTATTAAAAGGGACCTACCTTTCTTTTAGGGTTTTGGCTCTCTATATAAAGAACTCATTAGCCTCCTTAGGGGGGATCAATCTATCTTTCAATAGCACAAATTTTTCTTCTCCCTTGCATTTCTATTCCACCATGAGTGGCTAAGCTGTTATTTCCTATTCAAGGGTGAAAGGATTTCATAGTAATTTTGTGAGGATTGTGCTAAACTAGTATTTCTCCTTCAATCCAAGTAATCATTATTTCTTGTTCTTATTTAATGAATTCTTGATATTGATTAAATTGACGACTTAATTCGATATTGAGTTTCTATCGCTTATCACAAGTAGCAAGGGGTAAGTCTCATGATTTGTGTTTGTTATAACTTACTATCTGAACTTTGCATCCTGCATGATAGTCTCTGAGGAAATAAACTTATGAAATTAATTGATTTTGTTTTAGTCGTTACCACAATTATTAATGCTAACATTCATGGTAAGATTTGATCTGAATGTTTATTGCAAATGAGTAGGCTTGTCAATTATAAAAGGGGAACCCATACTTGTTACGGTTCCGAGAAAGTGATTAATTACTTGGATATTGAAAAAATGGATCTTTTAAGCCTATGATAAAAATTATAGATCGGATGAAGAACACGCCTTTGAATTGGAAGTTTGGTAAGAATTGATTTTTGTTATTTTATTTTCAGCTTTATTTCTGGATTTTAGTTTCACCAAACCCCCCAGTTTACTTTTATTGCTTTAACATTTTTTTGTGAAAGATGGGTACTTTGTATTGATAAGGATACAAGGTACACCACCCCATGGACCTCTAGATAAAAACAACACTGCCTGAGAAACAGGAGACCTCGGAGATACATCTAACCGGCTGTTATGAAAACAACTACAAACGAAGAGAAAAATCAGCCTTGAAAAAACACTAAATGAAAAATAGCAAAGCAGCTACCCACAAACCTCATGCGAAAAGGCACCAAAGAACTGCAACCAAATCACTTGATAAAATAGCGACCTCGAATTAATAGCTAAAACCCTTCTGAAAGATAAAACAACGAAACACCTCAGAACCCAAATTATAGCACCACGGTCGAATCAGAATCTTCAAACGGAACCACCATATCAGGACTACCAACCTATAGTCCAAGAAGCATGCCTACAGATACTGCCTCATGCGCTTCAATAAAAGCTTCAGCCCACCTTTGTTTTAAAACAAAATCTAAAATAGAAGTACCAGATAATTTAGATAGTAAAATATCCGATTTCTTTAAATTAAATTTCTTCAATGCTCGATCTCTTCTTCTTTTCTCAGCTTTTGATAGTACTTTGCCCTGAATGTCCAACATAGATCCAAATTTATTCAACTTCAAAATTTTGGTAAAAGACCGATACGGCAATACGAACGACTCCTCATAATCACACCCGACAGAAGACTTAGATAAAGTCCCCTCAGTCGTTTCTCGGTATGACACTAACTCAATATTCGGACTATCGACATTACTCATGCCAAACGACCCAACCTTTGGCGTACAAGGGCCAACAAAAGCATTCTCCTCGTGCCCATCATCCAATGCCACGGCTAAACACTCATGCGATATATTAAATACCTCCACTGCATTTAAAACGTTCTCCTCGTGCTTAACATCCACTGCCTCAATTGAAGCCCCATGCAAAGATTTAAAATCCTCCACCACGTGCGACACACCACGCCTCAAACAATAACTTGCATTTGCCACCTTGTTCATGCACTCAGCAGAATGAGATAAATCCACTTGTAATTTTAAACCAACAGTGCCAGCACTAAACTCCACTAGTGGGTCCACATGCATCGAAAAAGTAATATTATCATGCCCATTATCCAAAGCCACAACTGACCCTCCTGCCTTAAATTAAATTCCTCCGCTGCATCTGAAACAATCTCCTCGTGCTCGTTTTCCAAAGCCGCATTTGGACCCTCAAGCAAATTATTAAATTCCTCCACTACGTACGAGATACCGCTCCTCTGACAAACACCTGCATGCGCCACCTTAATCGAACCCTCAGCAAAATGCGAAAGTGCCGTTTGAAAATTGAGACCCTCTATACCAGCTCTACACTCCACTAACGGATCCGCAGGCTTCGAAAAAGCTAACTCCACATCATTAAAAATGCCGCTCCTCTGACAGAAATCAACATACGCAGTTGCCCCATGACGATCTGCCTGGTAATCAGATTCCTTAGCCCATACCTCTTCGAAGCGAGAATCCACCATTGCTTTCTCAGCAACTGAATACCACGGACCTTCATATGCACACAAGCCATCTTTGAACTCTCTGAAATCTTGATGAACATCCTCCATATGCGTGGAATCAGGAATAACAAGGGAAGTCTCTCCAGCACGTAACTTCAGGAGATTTGTCTGACAAGACATCCACAAGTTCACGTTCTAATGAAACCGGGTAAGCACCAGCTTCTTCAGACAACAACGAATCTACCTAGATAGAATCTGGGTTAAAACAAGGTTCAAACTCTAAAACAAATACTGTAAAAGACCTATCCCCGACTTGCAATTCAACAGATTCCTCCACTATAGTTCGATGATCCGTGATAACCTGGAGCAAAGCCCTATCAAAGGAGCCAGGATTTAAAGTTCATTCTTCTATGGAAATAAGCTCACCCTATTTTCCTGCAATGTTTCTGAAAGTTGAAGTTCCCCACACAAATGGTGGGATCCCTTTACACGATAACCAAGCCCGTCGACTGCAGCATCGCACATTTTCCGACCACACTTTCACTTTGACAAATAGGTTTGCAGCGCCTCAATATGGTTTTTAAGCGTAAACTTCAAACTCTCTTTATCTTCAAAGATGATAAGAATAGCTAATCCGCTTAATCTCATTATTCTCGGACGCAAAATGCCTACTTTATGCATTATAGCAGCCAGCTCTTTCATTTTAATAAATTTACTGCACCAACCAACCAAATTATCTTTCAGAGTACAAAGCTTATCCTCATCAATAACACCAACAATGGGAACCTCATTAACAACCTCCACTCTACACTTGGCCACATCTGGTTTTGAACCAGAACATTTTTCCTCCAGAAAGCTTCACGAGGATGATATCTTGCCATAAAGACTCTAACTATGTTTCCATGAAGCCTAGATCTATCAGCGCGAAGGATAGCCTTCCTCGCATCCTCCAATCTGGCAAAGCGAACAAAACCAAACCTACTTCCATCCTTACTTCTTTTATTAGGAATGAAAGAGTCAACCACCTCGCCATAATTATCAAAAGTAAGCCAAAGACCATGATGATGAAGAAAATCTGGAATGTTGAAGATGATAATCGTAACACGTTCTTTCCCAACGGTTGAGATTCTAATTTCAGTTATCTTGGGATTTGATCTGATCTCGTTATTACTACAAGTTAGTTTAGTAAAATCAGTTTTTATTTTGTAGGACTTCGACAACCCTATCAAAATTGGCACCGTTGTCGGGGAGCTATTTTAGTTTCTCATTGTTTTATTTTATTTTTTATTTTAACTTTTATTTTTTTTTTTAGGAAGTTGAAGAAAGAATGGAGAATAGGAATGCATCACTTTTCTTAATTTTGAAGGTGATTTTGAGTTAAGATATAGTTTAATTCACTTCCTTTTTTCGTGGACATATAGGTGAAGATCCTTATAAAAAACATTTGAAGGAATTCCACATTGTATGCACTGGAATGAAATCACATGGAGTCACCGATGAACAAATTAGTTTAAAGACTTCCTTTTTCATTAAAAGATCAAGCAAAAGATTGACTCTACTATCTACCATCCGGATCAATTATGACATGAAATGGGATGAAGAGCCTATTTTTAGAGAACTTCTTTCCCGCGTCTAAGGCCGCAAACATTAGAAAAGAAATCTATGGCATTACGCAACTCACCAGTGAGACATTATACGAGTATTGGGAGAGGTTCAAGCGATTATGCGCCAGTTTTCCTCATCATCAAATCCCAGACCAGCTTCTAATCCAATATTTCTATAAAGGATTGTTTCCAATGGATAGATGTATGATTGATGCAGTGAGTGGTGGAGCTTTAGTGAACCTCACGCCTGAAGGAGCCAATGATTTAATTTCGAACATAGCTAAAAATTCCCAACAATTTGGTACAAGAATGAAAAAATATGTTAACCAAGTCAGTGAGGTAAGAATTAATTCTCTTGAAAATAAAATTTATGACTTGACTACTTTGGTTCGCCAAATTGTTGTAGGAAGTACATGAAGAAATGCTTTAGGTGAAATATATAATCAACCCAAAGGAAGAACGATCATTTTTCTAATCATTACAACCCAAGATGGAGGAATCATCTCAATCTAAGTTATAGGAAGCAAGGAGGACAACAAAGATACAACCCTCAAAATTTTGCTAGATCAGCTCAAGCACCGACCCAACATCAATCCTCAAATTTAGGTATGTCTTTAGAGGATATATTAAAAGCCTAGCTAACTCTATTCATGCATTTCAACAGAAAATGAGGACGAGCATTCAAAGCTTGGGAATCAAATTACTCAATTGGCAACGTCAGTTGGTAAATTGGAATCCTAAAATTCTATAAAATTGTCCTCACAAATGGAATTGAATCCGATAGAGAATTGTAGTGCAATTTTCTTGGTGATCTAAAAAGAAATTCCTTCGGATTTGATTCCACCTAAAAGATTCAAGAGAAGCAAAGATGAGAAAATCAAAACTCAGTCCAAAGTTTCACCAAATGTAACATTCGATCCTTCATTATCTTTTTCATCTCACACTTCTTTGCCTCTATTTCCTAACAGATTATCTAAACCAAAGGAAGGTGAGAATAAAGATATCTTGGATACATTGAGGAAAGCTGATATTAATATTCCACTAGTGGATGCTATCAAGCAAACTCCTAATTTATCCTTGTACCCGATCGTTCCTATATTTATCCTTTTGGAGTTGTTGATGTGAAGAGCCTGATTTTTCCTGTAGATTTTCACATCTTGGGAATAGAAGGTAATTTATCCTCACAATCACCTTCAATGTTGTTAGGAAGACCATTCATGAAGACATCAAGAAAAAATATCAATGTAGATGAGGGTACTTTGTCTGTGGAGTTTGGTGGAGAGCTTGCAAAATTTTATATTCATGATGCAATGAAACGTCCTAATGATTTAAAATCTCCTTATCAAGTTGATATGGTTGATTCAATTGTGCAAAATACCTTTTCTGAAAAAAGACATTGAATGCGAATTGAAAGTATGTGCACAAGCTAACCTCGAAGACAATGAGACTGACTTCGAAGAAATATTTTCAATGTCATCTCTTGAACAACTAAATTTAGATGCTAACAAAATGTTTCTGCTACTGTGCAGGCCCAAAAATTGGAAGATTTACCTGACCACCTGAAATACATATACTTAGGTGAATAGGATACATTACCGATAATAATCGAAAAAGGACACACAACTGAACAAGAGGAGATTTTAGTTCAAATCTTAAAGGAGCATAAAGCCCATCGAGCGATTCAATGATTCGATATGGACCTAGATAAAGCTGGAATGTCAAGGGTATTGCAATTACAAGAATTAGAGGAGCTTTGTTTGAATGTTTGTGAGAAATTAAGGATCTATAAGGAAAAATCCAAATTATTTCATAACACCATGCTTATTGAGAATCATTTTGAGATGGTGGAAATTAAAAGCTCAGACCAAGACAAAACCTTCAAGGTGAATGGCCATAGATTGAAAATATTCCACAAAGGTGATATTGTCCCATATCTCATTGATCCTCATTTGGAGTTACCAACTTATATCAACGAATGAACAATTCATCGTAGCCATGTCTAGCATAAAGACGTTTAACAATTAAGCTACTAGGATGCAACCCAATTTATCGCTTTATTTTTTAGTTTATTTTATTTTATATTTACCTTTTTTTAGTTTGATTTTTTTGGTAGATACCTATTTCGAACAAGATGTGACCACGCTTTATTGATATCTGTCTACTGATTTTGATTCTCACAAATTTTATTTTTGGACAGATGACTGACTAGAATAAGGCATGGCCACGTTCTACTGAGGATGGAGCACTGAGTTTGTCCCAGTTTTATGAAGTCGAGAAACATTATGAAGTTGCATTTTTTATCGTCCATCACCTTAAATCATCTCAGTCCAACTTGCTTGCACATCAGGGGGTTTTCTTTTTCTCTTCCATTTCTTTTGTGAGCAATTTATTTTCCAATACATTGAGGTAAATGTAGGGATCCAGGTATGGGGGAGATGTTCATATATGATTTCATTTTGTGAATATTGTTTTCATTTAAGATTGTGAAACTTTGACTTTTCTTTCAAAAAATTTCGCTCTCTTTTTTAAAATTATTTTTCTCGTGCTTGAATTTTGGTGTGATTTGATCCAATTATGATGACTTTTCTTTTGAATTCTTGAATCTTGCTTAATATCTTAGAATACTTTTTAAGTTCTGAATACATTATGGTTTGGATTATAATCCATGAAAGAGATGAACATGATTAGTGTGTTCTTAAAAATGTTTGACGGCATCTCATGAGTTTATTAGTTGAAAAGTGTACTAGACTTGATGGAAAATACACACTTTGGTGAGATTTCGAGCCTAAGAGCAATTCATTATATTTTGCTCATTTTTCTTTTTGATGAGTGTGTCGAACATAGTTTGTTTATTCTAGAATTTGCTTGTGAATGCATTTTGAGACTACATTTTTGGATTGATGCTTTAATATGATAAGGGCAATTAGGTTTAACTCATTTATCAGACATTCAAAAAGCTTATACATATGTTTTTCCCCTATTTAGCCAATTGAGCCTATTCTCCATTTTTCCTTGTTTTACCACATTTTGACCCAAAGCCTTTTCTTGTTTGTTATCCCTACTTTTTGTGCCCTTTTCAAGACAAGATGAAAATGTTGTTCCAAAAAAAAAACAGAAAAAATGTGAAGTTTGTTTCTTGAAGGAATTAATATATTTGGAGATTAGTTTGAAAACAAATAGCAATTAAATGTTGAATCTCCAAACTCTTTAGTTCTTGAATGAGATGCGAGAATAAATTTCAAGAAGTTTGAAGTATGTTTGATGTTGTGATGTGGACTTTGATATCATCTCTTGTCTTGATTGTGAAACCTTCATTTTTTTATCTTTTACCACACACTTACCTAAGCCTCGTTACAACCCCTGGAAAATACCTTTTGATTTTTGCATCACATTCATATACAGTGGTGGAGATTTCATTCATTTGCAAGCTTATGGCAATATCGTGCTATGTTTTGATCTTGAAAGTTAATTCACCTTAAATACTTCTAGAGTTTTGAGTGAAACCTTGTGAGGGTGTTAAGTCTTGTTTCACTTCATATTGGTGGATTAATGAGATGTCTTGATTTTGTTTCAAGTTTATCCTATTTATTCTCATTCACTTAATTGTAATTATGGTTGGAATCCTTGATTTGTGCTTAACTTTATCAATATTTTGGGATATTAAGTGACATGAAAAGAAGGTAGATGGAGGAGTTGGTATGTTGAATTGAAGTATGCTTGAGGACAAACATGATTTAGGTGTGGGGGAATTTGATAGGTCATAATTATATACATATTTTTATGTTTAACTCCTTTATACCCTTATTATAATTTGAGTTTTTTATGGAAAGCCTCTAGTTTTATTAAAAATAGAAAATATCCAAAATTACAATTAAGATTTACGAGTATAACCGTAAATGTAAACTAAGTTACAATTAGGACATTTTCTTATAACAATTGACACAAAAATTGGCCACCTAGATCACACAAGGACCATAAAAGGAAAATGTTAAAACATGTTAGAAGTTAAGTTTGTTATTTTCTGTTTTAATTGTATCTAATTGACATTTAGTTAGTTAGATTGAAATTGTATATATATATTTGTATTATTTCTTGTAACATCCCAAAATACGGGTTAGTGACCAAAATTGTAAAATTTCAGAATATGGATATTAAAGTAGAATAGTTTAATAGTTTAATGATTTGTTCGGAAATATTTCCTAAAAGTTTATAGTAATAATCCAAAGAATTAAAGGGCAAAATGGTCATTAGACTTGAAATTATAATTAAATGATATATATATATATATGGATAAGGATGGGAGATTTTTTCCAGAAATCTCTTCTTTTCTTCTTCATTTTCTCTTCTCCACGTGTGAAGCCAAGCAAAGGTAAGTTTTCTCTTGAGCTGATTATGTGCTGAAATTTAAGTTTAGTTTTGATTATTAGATGCTAAGTAAGATTAAGGAAGGATTAATTTGCTTTAAAACAACAAAATGAAGAGTTTATGAGGATTTAAAGATTTGAAGTTTTTGAATGAAATATTGAAATTAAGTTTATATTGAGAATTGGAAGTTGAATTTGACTTGTCATCAAGTCAATTAAGGGATAGGAAGTGTTAGAATAGGAATTTGAACATGTTGCAAAACTAGTATAATTTTTGCAATTTCATAGGAATGACTAGATTTGAAGTTAAAGAAGTGATTAGCGAATAGAAATAAGTTTAAGTATGTGTATTAAAGTTAAGAGTATTAAAGGAAGTGAAATAGGAAGGTTTAAGCTGAAATAATGTGATTTTCGAGCTCAAAATGAGATTTCTGGGCTAGGGGAATCGGTACCCATTCAAGGGGAATCGATTCCCCCTCAAACGAATATGAATTCCAGAATGCTAGAGGGGAATCGATACCCCCAGGGGGGGGGAACCGATTCCCCCATAATAAAAAAAAAGAAGAAAGAAGAGAGACTAAACTATTAATCTCTTAAATTGGTAGGATATTAGAGGTTAATTTCAAGACTTGGGCATCTGATAATCATCTTGAAAATTATGCTTATGTAGATATTGAACGTGACTTTGCTTCAAAGTAAACGAAGGGTTAGAATTGATTCAATTCAAACAAGGCTAAGGTGAGTGCATGTGCATAACAAGATTATGTTAGTATATTCAGTTTTAGAACTGCGATAAGTCTAGATTTAATATCTTGATACATGATTCATTCAATATTATTAAATATGATAGGAATTCATACCATATCATTATGGGATATACTATGCAGATTGTGGTAAGTCTATGTTCCAGATTAGAGCTTATATGAATGAGTTACGAGATATCTATATTAAGTATATGAAGTGTGTGTGCTGTTTGTTATGGTTTATATGTATGAATGAGAATATGTATTGACATGTTACAATATATATATATATTATATGAGTTGTGTAAATATGTAGATAAATGTGTTAAATATGTGAAATAGTTAAAATGTTTGATATGATTTCATAAGAATATGAAATAAGAAGTATGAAAAGGACATAAGAAAGAATATGAAATAAGAAGTATGAAAAGGACATAAGAAAGAATATGAAATATACAGAATATGAATATGAAATCATATGAGGGATGATATATGTATGTATGTATGTAATGGTTATATGAAAAGGTATAGGTAATAAGATGATCATATGAACATGTGATAAAGAGCTATAGAAAAGAAAAATGTGATATGATGTATGAATATGTAATAAGGTAAAAGACAATGCCATGATATGAGTTATGAGAACTGTAAGTATAGTTGGTATGCCAAGAGTCACAGAACTACCTATGTCTTTCGAGACATATGGACAGTATACCTATGTTCTAAGGAACATATGGATAGTTACCGAGGATCTTTATGACCTCTGGACAGTTACCGAGGATCTTTATGACCTCTGGATAGTTACCGAGGATCTTTATGACCTCTGGACAGTTACCGAGGATCTTTATGACCTCTGGATAGTTACCGAGGATCTTTATGACCTCTGGACAGTTACCGAGGATCTTTATGACCTCTGGATAGTTGCCGAGGATCTTTATGACCTCTGGACAGTTACCGAGGATCTTTATGACCTCTGGACAGTTACCGAGGATCTTTATGACCTCTGGATAGTTACCGAGGATCTTTATGACCTCTGGACAGTTACCGAGGATCTTTATGACCTCTGGATAGTTACCGAGGATCTTTATGACCTCTGGATGGTTACCGAGGATCTTTATGACCTCTGGATAGGTCCTTCGGAAAAATTCATGGAGCTGTGGGAACAGCATACGTGTGCACAATCTCATAATACTCGTATACCTTGGGTTCTCAATAGTGTATATGGGCTTAAATAAGACATAACGAGGATGTATATAGTTCTATCTTAATATGGTATTATTACGATTTATATTGGCTCATATGTGGTATAATAAATGATGGTATGATAGTATAATTGTGGTTGGATAGTAGACGACATGTTTATATTTTAATAATTCTTTATTATGTAATTATGCCTCACTAAGTCTATGACTTAGCGTGTAAGTGTTTTTACACGTAGGTTTCGAAGAGCAGGAGAATCAAGAATAGGAATTTGCAGATCAACCTATCTCTACTCAGCGATCAGATCAGAAGTAAAGTCACAGTAGGTATTTTGTATGTAGTGTGTTGGCATGTATGAACAGTGTTAGTTCAAATGCTCTGATTAGTTTTGTCTTGTTTTGGTAAACTCGTGTGCAGTGACAATGTTATTTTAATAAAAGTTTTAAATTTCATTGGTTTTCGTTAAAAGATTAAAGTTTGAAAAGTCAATGTGACACCTCAGACTTGTATCCGGGTCGGATACGGGTTGGGGGTGTTACATTTAATGGTATCAGAGCTACGGTTTAGTCGATTCTCGGCATAAACCGGAGTTCATAGTGTCTTAAAAAGTGTTCATGCCAACACAGTAGTAAGAACTTCTGATCTGATACGAATAATGAGTATGTTGTTTAGCTGATAGAAATGTTTGGTTATCTCTTATTAGATGTCCGGACAAGATAGCTCTCGGGGTGAAGCGAGAGATGATAGATTAGCTGAAAGTAGTAATTCACCTGCCCTGGCCAGGCAAGGTGAAGGACAGGCACCCTCTGGAGTGCCTGTACAAGATCAAAATGTATTTTTCAGGACGTTGGGCACTATTTTGACACGTTTCCAAACCCCTGCATCCTCAACGCAGAGGATTAATATAGCCAAAGAGTTAAAGGGATTAGGAGCTCCAGAGTTCAAAGGTGAAGCCGAAGAAGGTCCTGTTGTTGCGGACCTTTGGCTTAATGATGTAAAGATCATGTTAGAGGGACTCCACTGCTCTGATATGGAGAAACTAGATGGGATGGTCTCTTTGCTCCGTGGGCAAGCGAGAATCTGGTGGACGAATGTTATTCATAGGATGCCAAATGATTAGAAAACATGGTATTTGTTTTTAGAAGAGTTTAAGCACAAGTATATAGGAGATCAGTTCATCCGGGAAATGAAGCAAGAATTCTTGAATTTGAAACAGCTGAATCGCACTGTGTATGAATATGAGTGTGAATTCAACAAGTTAAGTCGATTCGCGGCCGAATTGATTCGGACAGAGAAAGAAGCATGTGAGTGGTTTGTTGAAGGACTACGACCAAGGCTAAAAGAGATGTTGATTGTTTTGAATTTGTCCTCGTTTCAGGAAGTAGTAAATCGTGCTAAAGCTCTAGAAAGAGCTCAGAACGAGCGGTTTGGGGATCAGAAAGCTCAATCTTCTAAAAGAACGGGGGCTTCGTCGAGCTCTGTACCACTCAAGAGAGGTAGAGATTCTGGGTTCCAATACCAAGTAAGGTCTGAATCAGTGGTATCCTCTGCTAGAGGATCAAATCAGATGAGAGCTAGACAGACTCAATTAGGAAAGTCTGGTGATGGAAGAGAACAACAGAGACACTGTCAGATTTGTGAGAGATATCATGGTGGGGCATGTAGAGTTGAATCTGGAGCCTGTTTTCGATGTGGGGAAATAGGACATTTCCTGAGAGATTATCCACTGGGTACAGGAAAGCCTGTGCAGTCGGAGCGATCTGCTTCGATATCCCAGAGAGGACGGGGTAGAGGTAGAGGAAGAGGAAGAGGTCAGACAGAATTTTCTACTCAACAGGAAATGCGCTCTACGGCTAGAGTATATAATCTCAATATCAGTGAAGACAATGAGGATCCAGAGATAATAGCAGGTATCTTCTATTGTACAATAAATGCTTTATGATATTAGTTGATATGAGCTTGTATAACCATATAAGAGTAGAGAATGGGTAAGAGAATTGAGAATTTAGTTAGAAGGCATTTTTTTAGAAATAGTGTAGTGACAATTCCATTAAGGTACAGTGCTAAAGTAAACAAGATATGTTAGAAGTATTACATTCGAATTCAGGGAATTTAATTCTCTGTTAATCTAATGGAGATATTTCTCAAGGGATAAGTAAGGAGATAATGATTTATAAAGGAGTATATATAGGGAATTAAATGGAAAAGGGGTGTAAAGTGTGAATTATAAGTTGATAGGGGGTAAGGAAATGGTAGATAATGTTATGAAAAGATTGATTGATTTCGTAAAGTATACGTTTAATAACATTTGTAGAGGTTTAGGGTTGTATTCTGAGTTATAGAATGATGGAATAAGAGATTGAGTATGGTTATAAGGTAATTAGAAATGGATTGGGTTCTTTGGGAAGTGAAAGCAAATCATTCATTACAAATTGCAATGGGATAAAGTAGAGAAGGAGCATGAGAACATTGAAAGATATGTTCTTATCGATATGTGTAATGAAAATTCGAGGACGAATTTTCTTTAAAGGATGAGAGATTTGTAACATCCCAAAATACGGGTTAGTGACCAAAATTGTAAAATTTCAGAATATGGATATTAAAGTAGAATAGTTTAATAGTTTAATGATTTGTTCGGAAATATTTCCTAAAAGTTTATAGTAATAATCCAAAGAATTAAAGGGCAAAATGGTCATTAGACTTGAAATTATAATTAAATGATATATATATATATGTGGATAAGGATGGGAGATTTTTTCCAGAAATCTCTTCTCTCTTTTCTTCTTCATTTTCTCTTCTCCACGTGTGAAGCCAAGCAAAGGTAAGTTTTCTCTTGAGCTGATTATGTGCTGAAATTTAAGTTTAGTTTTGATTATTAGATGCTAAGTAAGATTAAGGAAGGATTAATTTGCTTTAAAACAACAAAATGAAGAGTTTATGAGGATTTAAAGATTTGAAGTTTTTGAATGAAATATTGAAATAAAGTTTATATTGAGAATTGGAAGTTGAATTTGACTTGTCATCAAGTCAATTAAGGGATAGGAAGTGTTAGAATAGGAATTTG
Organism: Hibiscus syriacus; assembly: GCF_006381635.1. Classification (NCBI taxonomy): domain Eukaryota; kingdom Viridiplantae; phylum Streptophyta; class Magnoliopsida; order Malvales; family Malvaceae; genus Hibiscus; species Hibiscus syriacus. The sequence goes on from NW_024062998.1 coordinate 32,474, forward strand.
AACATGTTGCAAAACTAGTATAATTTTTGCAATTTCATAGGAATGACTAGATTTGAAGTTAAAGAAGTGATTAGCGAATAGAAATAAGTTTAAGTATGTGTATTAAAGTTAAGAGTATTAAAGGAAGTGAAATAGAAGGTTTAAGCTGAAATAATGTGATTTTCGAGCTCAAAATGAGATTTCTGGGCTAGGGGAATCGGTACCCATTCAAGGGGAATCGATTCCCCCTCAAACGAATATGAATTCCAGAATGCTAGAGGGGAATCGATACCCCCAGGGGGGGAACCGATTCCCCCATAATAAAAAAAAAGAGAAGAAAGAAGAGAGACTAAACTATTAATCTCTTAAATTGGTAGGATATTAGAGGTTAATTTCAAGACTTGGGCATCTGATAATCATCTTGAAAATTATGCTTATGTAGATATTGAACGTGACTTTGCTTCAAAGTAAACGAAGGGTTAGAATTGATTCAATTCAAACAAGGCTAAGGTGAGTGCATGTGCATAACAGGATTATGTTAGTATATTCAGTTTTAGAACTGCGATAAGTCTAGATTTAATATCTTGATACATGATTCATTCAATATTATTAAATATGATAGGAATTCATACCATATACATTATGGGATATACTATGCAGATTGTGGTAAGTCTATGTTCCAGATTAGAGCTTATATATGAATGAGTTACGAGATATCTATATTAAGTATATGAAGTGTGTGTGCTGTGTTTGTTATGGTTTATATGTATGAATGAGCATATGTATTGACATGTTACAATATATATATATATTATATGAGTTGTGTAAATATGTAGATAAATGTGTTAAATATGTGAAATAGTTAAAATGTTTGATATGATTTCATAAGAATATGAAATAAGAAGTATGAAAAGGACATAAGAAAGAATATGAAATAAGAAGTATGAAAAGGACATAAGAAAGAATATGAAATAAGAAGTATGAAAAGGACATAAGAAAGAATATGAAATATACAGAATATGAATATGAAATCATATGAGGGATGATATATATGTATGTATGTATGTAATGGTTATATGAAAAGGTATAGGTAATAAGATGATCATATGAACATGTGATAAAGAGCTATAGAAAAAGAAAAATGTGATATGATGTATGAATATGTAATAAGGTAAAAGACAATGCCATGATATGAGTTATGAGAACTGTAAGTATAGTTGGTATGCCAAGAGTCACAGAACTACCTATGTCTTTCGAGACATATGGACAGTATACCTATGTTCTAAGGAAAATATGGATAGTTACCGAGGATCTTTATGACCTCTGGACAGTTACCGAGGATCTTTATGACCTCTGGATAGTTACCGAGGATCTTTATGACCTCTGGACAGTTACCGAGGATCTTTATGACCTCTGGATAGTTACCGAGGATCTTTATGACCTCTGGACAGTTACCGAGGATCTTTATGACCTCTGGATAGTTACCGAGGATCTTTATGACCTCTGGACAGTTACCGAGGATCTTTATGACCTCTGGACAGTTACCGAGGATCTTTATGACCTCTGGATAGTTACCGAGGATCTTTATGACCTCTGGACAGTTACCGAGGATCTTTATGACCTCTGGATAGTTACCGAGGATCTTTATGACCTCTGGATAGTTACCGAGGATCTTTATGACCTCTGGATAGGTCATTCGGAAAAATTCATGGAGCTGTGGGAACATCATACGTGTGCACAATCTCATAATACTCGTATACCTTGGGTTCTCAATAGTGTATATGGGCTTAAATAAGACATAACGAGGATGTATATAGTTCTATCTTAATATGGTATTATTACGATTTATATTGGCTCATATGTGGTATAATAAATGATGGTATGATAGTATAATTGTGGTTGGATAGTAGACGACATGTTTATATTTTAATAATTCTTTATTATGTAATTATGCCTCACTAAGTCTATGACTTAGCGTGTAAGTGTTTTTACACGTAGGTTTCGAAGAGCAGGAGAATCAAGAATAGGAGCATATCAACCTATCTCTACTCAGCGATCAGATCAGAAGTAAAGTCACAGTAGGTATTTTGTTGTATGTAGTGTGTTGGCATGTATGAACAGTGTTAGTTCAAATGCTCTGATTAGTTTTGTCTTGTTTTGGTAAACTCGTGTGCAGTGACAATGTTATTTTAATAAAAGTTTTAAATTTCATTGGTTTTCGTTAAAAGATTAAAGTTTGAAAAGTCAATGTGACACCTCAGACTTGTATCCGGGTCGGATACGGGTTAGGGGTGTTACATTTCTATTCTAATATACATGAGGTATTATTCAGTTCAAGCATTTCCAATTTTAACATGGTATCAGTCTCTAGGCTGTTTCTTCTTGGGTTTTCTGTTTGGCCCAATCCTCACTAAGCGCTATAGCCCGTCTTCCCTCTGCAGCAGCCTCATTTCCATTCCAACAGCAATTTCATTTCATTCCCCCCCAAATCGATTTCCCTTAGGGTTCATGGCTCTCACGATTGATCCAAATCACCCTCTCTTTATGCATCCTTCTGATACACCTGGTGTTCAATTGGTGTCCCTTAAACTCAATGGCGTTGATAAATATAGTCTGTAGAGTCGTTCCATGCGCATCACGCTTCTGGCCAAAAACAAGCTTGGCTTTGTCTATGGAAGCTGTCGACGAGACGATTATGAAGGTTTGTTGCAGTCTTAATGGGTAATGCAACGCGCTTGTACTCTCGTGGATCCTGAATTTTATAAGTCAGGATCTATCTGCTGGCATCGTTTTTGCCTCGATCGTAGAATATGTTTGGAAAGACCTCAAGGAGCGTTTTGACAAAATCGATGGTTCCAGGGTTTTTTACTTACATCGGTCGATTGCAACCCTCGTTCAAGTCGACTTGTCTATTTTCATTTACTTTACTCGTCTCAATCTCCTGTGGGATGAGTACACTACTCTTGTCCCTTCTCTTTTGGCGATTTTGAGGCTGCACAACAGAATTCGGTGCATGTGTCTTAACAATGTCTCTTCCAGTTTCTGATGGGCCTCAATGAAACCTACTCTGTGATTTGGAGTCAGATTATTATCATAAAGCCCCTTCCTACTGTTAATCAGGCGTACTCCATGATTATTCAGGAGGAATTGCATCGAATCCAGTTGTCTGCTACACCTATTGAAGCCCCTATCATGTTCCCAGTTGCTTCTAAAGGGAGTGATCGAAGGTGGTTCAAAGGAACCTATGAATACTGTAAGGTTAAGGGACACAGCCGCGATCGTTATTATCGACTTATTGGCTTTCCACCAGATTTCAGTTCAACAGAAAGAATACTTCTCCGGCTGCCATGACAGTTAATTCTGTACACACTATTGATGGAGAGACTGAGAATGGTTCTGTGGTTTTCTCTTCTGTCTCGGCTGTCCCTACCTTCACCTCTGAGCAATACATTCAGATCTTGCATCTGTTGAACAAAAGCTCAACCTTAGATTCCAGTGTGAATCTTGCAGATACTGTTGCTTGTAATTTACCTGCTTCCAGTAATACTGGTGTTCGTTGGATAATTGATACTGGTGCAACTGATCACATTTTGCCTGATTTCAAGGGTTTGTAATTTCCTGTTTTATGTTCTTCCCATCGCTATGTTCATCTGCATAATGGTCAAACTGAACTTGTGTCTCATATAGGGTCTTATAGGTTGACCTCTGATCTTATTCTATCTAATGTCTTGTTTGTTCCCAGTCTTTCTCATAATTTAATTTTTGTTTCTCGGCTTGTCCAAGATCATGCATGTATCATTTCCTTTCATCCCGACATTTGTATCTTGCAGGATCCTTACAATAGCATGATCAAGGGGATTGGTACAAGGTTTAATGGCCTTTATATTTTTTAGTCTACTAAAGGAGCTAGTGGTTCGTTTTCTAATTCTTTGATTGGTTCTAGGGATACTTCTTGTGTTCATTCTATACATGTTGTTTCTGTTTTTAATAAAACTAGTCTTTTGCATGCCATATTTGGGCATGCTTCTACTATGAAAAAAATGTCATCTTATGTTTCTGATAAATTTGATATAAACTCTATTAATACTTACAATGTATTTCCTTTAGCAAAACATACCAGATTGTCATTTTCTCTCAGTACTACTAGATCATCAAAACCTTTTAAACTAATTCATATAGATTTATGGGGTCCTTATACGATATCTACTCATAGTGGTCATAGGTATTTCTTAACTGTTGTTGATGATTGCACAATAATGACTTGGGTTTATCTCTTAAGGGTTAAAAATGATGTTGTTCTATTTCTCAAATAGTTTCTTTCATTTACCTCCACTCAATTTTCTTCTGTCACTAAAATTGTTAGAAGTGACAATGGTACAGAATTTTTCAATTCTCATTGCTCTCCATTTTTTCTCTTCTTTTGGTATTTTGCATCAAAGTTCTTGTGTTCAGACTCCACATCAAAATGGAGTTGCAGAAAGAAAACATAGACATCTTTTAGAAGTAGCTAGGGCTTTACGTTTTCATTCAAAAGTGCCTATTAAATTTGGGGTGAATGTGTGTTGACAGCTTGTTTCCTTATAAACAAACTTCCTTCTTCTGTTTTGCAATGGAAAACACCTTATGAAATTCTTTACCACAAACCCCCTGACATGTCTATTCTGAAAGTTTTTGGTTGTTTGTGTTATGCTACTGATCCTAAACCAACTGATAAGTTTGCCCCTAGAGCCTTACCTTCTGTTTTCATGGGATACTCTAACACTCAAAAAGGTTATCTCTTGTTTGATCTTACCTCTAAGAAATGTTTTTGTCAATAGGGATGCTATTTTTCATGAACAGGTGTTTCCCTTTCACTTTCCTATTCAGGCATATTTTTTTCTTTCCTTCTACTCCCTATGTTCCTAATTCTGAATTTTTAGATATTTCTTTTGGGCAACAACCTATCCCTATTATTCCACCTGATTCTCCTTCCACTTCTGGATCTATGCAATCATCATAACAACTAGAAACTCCTATAGATCCAGTAGCTCCAGTCTTGGTCAGGAAATCTACTAGGGTTCATAAACAACCTCAATGGTTGACTAATTTTATTTGTAATTATGTTTCCACTTCCAATTATCCCATTTCAGATTTTATTTCCTATAAGCATCTTCCTTTTGGTACACAATCTTTTGTTTCTTTTATTTCACACTTTGTTGAACTTAAATCCTATCATGAGGCTATTCAACATCTAGAATGAGTACAAGCTATGAAAGATGAAATTATTTCCCTTGAAACAAATAAAACTTGGTCAATTGTCTCTTTGCCTTCTGGAAAAGTTCTTATTGGTTGCAAATGGGTTTATAGGATTGAATACAATGCTACTGGTAATATAGAAAGATTTAAAGCCCGGTTGGTGGCCAAAGGTTATAGTCAGAAAGAGGGTGTAGATTATGTGGATACTTTCTCACCAGTGGTTAAATTGGTCATTGTTCGTTTTCTCCTTGCCATTGCTTCTGTTTTTGATTGGCCTCTGTTTCAGCTTGATGTGTATAATGCCTTTTTACAAGGTGATTTGTCTGAGGAAGTATATATGGAACTTCCTCCTGGTTTTTGCAGTCAGGGGGAGAATATGGTATATAGACTGCAAAAATCTCTTTATGGCTTGAAACAAGCATCTAGGCAGTGGAATTTGAAGTTAACTGAGGCTCTTTTAGGGGTTGGTTATGAACAAAGTAAATTTGATTATTCTTTGTTCACAATGAGGAAAGATAAGAAGATTGTAGTTTTGTTGATTTATGTTGATGACTTGTTGATCACTGGCAATGATAATTGTTTGATTGATGATTTAAAGAATCTTTTGAACAAAAAGTTTAAGATGAATGATCTTGGTGAACTGAAGTATTTCTTTGGTCTTGAGATTATGAGATCAAAAGAAGGGATTTTAGTTAATCAGCACAAGTATGCACTTGAGTTAATTGAGGAAACAAGAGTAAGTGGCTCAAAACCAGTAAAAACACCCTTGAATAAAATGTTAGGCTTACTACAACAGAGTATGATAAGCTATGCACAAAAGGGAGTAATGAAGTTGATGAGTTATTGGCTGACAAGAGTGTTTATCAGAGGCTCATTGGAAGACTCATTTACATCACACATACCATACCAGATATAACCTTTGATGTGCATTACTTGAGTCAATTTATGCAATAACCTAAGGAATCTCATTTTCATTCTGCTTTGAGGATAGTGAGGTACATAAAAAGGAATCTTGGTCAAGGGATACTGATGGATTCAAGCAGCAGCAGTGAACTTAAAGCAAATTGTGGCTCAGACTGGGCTGTGTGTCCTATCTCAAGAATGTATGTTTCTGTTTTTGCATTAAATTTGGAAATTCACTGGTTTCATGGAAATCTAAGAAGCAAAATATCATAGCCAGATCATCTGCTGAAGCAGAATACAGAAGCATGGCTGTTACATCAGTAGAATTGACTTGGTTAAATGGTTTAGCCAATGAGCTTGGGTTAGAAAGAAAGTATCTGATCAAGTTGTATTGTGATAACAAGGATGCTCTTCAGATTACAACAAATCCAGTTTATCATGAGCGAACAAAGCATATAGAAATTGACTGCCATTTTGTAAGGGAGAAAATACAAGAAGGGCTTATCAAGATGGAGTTTGTGTCTTCTTCAGAACAATTAGCATATATATTACTAAAGTTCTAGGTGTACAACAACATGAATATCTTGTATCCAAGTTGGGGGTAAAAGATATCTTTTACCCATCAACTTGAGGGAGAGTGTTAGAAGTTAAGTTTGTTATTTTTTGTTTTAATTGTAACTAATTGACAGTTAGTTAGTTAGTTAGTTAGTTAGATTGAAATTGTATATATATTTGTATTATTTCTATTCTAATATACATGAGGTATTATTCAGTTCAAGCATTTCCAATTTTAACAAAACACCTAACCAATGTTCAAACAAAATAAAGGTACAAAAAATTTGACTCCATCGACAAACGAACCACAAAAGGGGATAAAACTACTGAAGGCCACCGAAAAATCGCAAATCAGAGTCAAGTGACGTGAGAAAACTATCCACAAACGTAAAATGCGTATCCAAATCAATTTGATGGTCCAAAACAGAGAAGATCATCATGATGACAAATACGCACCATCTTGATCAGTTGTAACGATGTAAAATCCAAAATTGAGAAAAAAGATAAACGAAAACAACAACAAAAAATCGTAAGCTACCAAAAGGCAGAGATAAATATGTCATAAAGGCATAGAACATGTCACAAAGACATAATTATTATTATTAAAAAACTAAAAAAATAAAGAAAAAAATAATCGGCGGGCGACAACCAACATCAAAACTAGTTCCGCCGTCGGTTAAACAAATTAAAGAAGAAGAAGTTTGATTGATCAATAAAATTGACACAAATTGTAAAGAAAAAAATGGAAGAGAGAGGAGGAGGAATAAAGCATATTATAATTTGAGCTAAATTGTGGAAATTATGTTTGTTTCGATTTAGGAGGTGAAATATGAATACAATGGTGAAAAGCAGCTAAAAAGCATGTTTTTAGCCTTCTATGTGAGAATCAAATATTTTGAAAGAATGTGGACTTGAGCAGAAGATTATCTTCGATAAGGCGTGACCACGCCTTATGAAGAACACTCGATTGATTTTTGACGTAGAACTGGACAGAAAACTATTTTCGATAAGGCATGACCACACCTTATGAATTGAATGCTACTGTTGTCTGAGTTGGAGAGTTTGACTTTTTGGAGTCAAATCTGGGATGAAACTCACTTTTATGGATATTCTATTATTTTGGAAGTATCTGACCAATAATCAATCTCTTTTTATTAGGAAATTATATTTTGGGTTACCTTTATTTTAGCTTTTTTCTTATTTGATTTAGACTTTATTAAAAGGGACCTACTTTTTTAGGGTTTTGGCTCTCTATAAAAAGCCCATTAGTCTCTTTAGGGGGATAATATATCTTTCGACAACACAACTTTTTCTTCTCTCTTGTATTTCTATTCCACCATGAGTGACTAATATTTATTTCTGATTCAAGGGTGAAACAATTCCGCTGTAATTTTGTGAGGCTTGTGTTAAACTAGTATTTCTTTGTAATCCAAATAATCTTTATTTTTTGTTCTTATTTAATGAATTCTTGATATTGATTAAATTGATGACTTAATTCGATATCGAGTTTTCTATAGCTCATCACAAGTAACAAGGGGTAAGTCTCATGATTTGTGTTTGTTACGGCTTATTATTCGAACTTCGCATCTCGCATGATAGTCACCGAGAAAATAAAGGTACAAAAATAATTGATTTTGCTTTAGTCGTTCCCACAATTCTTAATGCTATCATTCATGGTAAGATTTGATATGAATGCTTGTTGCAAATGAGTAGACTACTCAATTATAGAAGGGGAACCCATACTTGTTACGGTTCCGAGCAAGTGACTAATTACTTGGATATTGAAAAATCGATCTTTTAAGTCTATATTCAAAATTATAGTCGGATGAAGAACACACATTGAATTGGAAGTTTGGTAAGAATTGATTTTTGTTATTCTATTTTTAGCTTTATTTCTAGATTTTAGTTTCACCAAACCCCCGGTTTACTTTTATTGCTTTAACATTGAGATTCTAGTTTCAGCTCTCTTGAGATTCGACCTGATCTCCCTTTCAATTTAAATTTTGTTTCTTTTCCTCTAATAATCTCCACCCCACGTGATTTTAAAGCCATGGACTCCATCTTTTCTAATTTGAATCATTTTTCAGTTAAAATACTATTTGTTTTATTTATTCAAATCATCCGTTTGACCAAACCAATAACTCCAACCTATTACTTATCTTTTATTATTTAAAACCCTTCCTTTCCTTTTTAAATCCCACCCCACGTGCTTTAAAATTTTAAAACCCCACACATTTTTTGTCGTTTATCTCCTACCTTTCTTTTCTTTTTATTTTCTAAACCCTTATTTCCATTGAGTTGCACCCTTAAACCGACGATCATCTCTCATTTTCTAAACTCCTTTTGAATATTTTGGCTATAGTTATTGAGAAACATCTCGTCAAAATAAAATAAATCATCTTCAAAATAAAATAAATAAAATTGAGAATAGTATAATAAAAGATGGTTGATCACGAGGACTTAATAATTTCTGATGCAATTCAATGTCGATTTCAGTCGACGAAACTGTAACAAAAATAAAAAAACTGGAGATTGGTATACTCATGTTGGAAAAACTACAAAAGATGGGATCACTTTATTGGGTTGAACAGAATGTTCAACAAGTTCAAAGATGCTATAAGAAACTTTAGCAAGTCCTTAACAAGTGATGTGAAAGGTTAGCTTGAACTTTACGAAGCTGCGCATTTACTTGTTCATGGGGAACACATACTCGAAGAAGCCCTTGAATTCAGCACTACTCATCTAGAGTTATGCAAGCTCTCCAGGCAACATTTTACTCCTTTTAACACTAATCAATATTTAAGTTTAACCCAATTTAAAGTTAAATGATTATGTGTTTGTTTCAGGTGGTGGAAAGATTTAGATTTTACCACAAAATTATCGTTTGCACCAGATAGATTGGGAATTATACTTTTGGATGTTAGGAATGTACTTTGAGAGTAAGTACTCTTTTCCTAGAGAGAGATTAACAAAAGTAGTAAGTATGATATCAATTATGGAGGACATATACGATTCATACGGCACACTGGAAGAACTTTAACTTTTAACAGATGCAATTCAGAGGTCAGAAACTTATATTCATATATAATTGAATTTTGACTCTAAACTTTAGTTCAATTAATTATTTAGTTATGTTTATGAGACGTTATTCAATATATTGAATTTGAATTTTAATATTTTAACATTTTCTTTTAAAATTTTAATTTTTTTAGGTGGGACGTTAATTGTATAGATCAACTTCCAGATTACATGAAATTGTTCTACAAGCCACTATTAGATGTTTATAGAGAAGTGGAGGAGGCGATAGCAAAACAAGGACAATCATATCGTGTCCATTCTATAAACAAAGTAAATTTACATTTTATCTCATTTTATCTCATATATTATTTAAGAAAAATTCAAATATGATTTCTAAATACTCGTGATATCAGTTGATTACTTGAAGGTGACATGATAGCAAAAATTAAATGGAATTAAACTTTTAGATTAATATATGTAACAATTTTTAAGTTCACGTGTCAAATAGATCATGAAAACATCCAAGTACCATATAGATCTTAGGAAAAAATTTGGTACTAAAATCTTATTTTGTTGATTTTCATTTTACAGTTTAAGTAAGCAACTGAGTGAAGGCTATTTTGCGGAGTTCAAAAGGTACGATGAAAACTATGTACCAACGATGGAAGAGTATATGAGAGTCGGAATTATGCTGCCACTACTGCAATAAATGTCATATCTCTTGTTGGAATGGGAAATGTGCTGACACCTGAGATTTTCAATTGGGCATCTAACGACCCTAAAATCATTGTTGCTTGTTTCATTCATGCTAGTCTCTTCGACGATATTACACACAAGGTTTTTTAAAATAAAAAAATTATTGTAAGAGTATTTTCTATTGATTTGTATATATATGTGTAGTTTGAACAGGAGAGAGGGCACTGTGCGTCGGCCATCGAATGCCACATGAGAGAATATGAAGTTTCAGAAGAAGAAGCATGCAGTGAATTGAGGAAGCAAGTGGACGATGCATAGAAAGATATAAACCATGAGATGATATTTAGTGAGACATTTAAGATTGTTCCGATGTCGGTTCTTACACGAGTTCTCAATCTTACAAGTGCCGTTGAGTTCATGTATAAGACTGGAGATGGATACTGTTAAAACCAATCTGTTAGTGTAGTTAGCTTATTGGTTTAGTTAGTTAAGTAGCTAAGCTGTTATACGAGTTGTATATATACATACTTTGTATCTTATTCAATGATATGAATGAATATTTTCACATGGGTTTTACTTATTAATAGATACACATGTTGAAAAAACTACAAAAGATGGGATCACTTTGTTGCTGCTTTATATGTTATATAATGTTTAGTGTTGCAATCTCAATAACTTGTATTTAGTGTTGCAATTCGGAGCAAGGCTATCTATGGATCCTTAAATGAAAAGCTTTGGTGGGATAATACTAAGTGTGTTGTTTCCGGTCTTAGTATTCAAGCAGCAGTTTTGGTCTCCTTCGAGTTTAAACCAAGTTAAATCTAACGTAGATGAGGCAACATCTAAGTCATGTGTAGGTTACTCTTGGGACCCAAGTTAAATTTAATATATGTATTGCTTTAATAACAGGTGTGAGAATTAGTTCACTGATTAAGGCATGAGTAGGTTACTCTTAGAATCCAAGTTAGATTCCCTGAGTGTTAAAACTCATCTTTATTTATTAAAAATTTATTAAATTAATTAAATTAAACTTAAAAAACCTCTCTAATCAGATTGTGACATGGTTCACAATTTGATTGGAGAAGTAAATTCATTAAATTAAATTGAAATTAGGAACTAATTAAAAATTAAGAATTAAAGTTAATCTCGGTGATCAAATTGATTAATTCTAAAAACTAGGGGATTTAATCTATAAATTTAATACATGACTAGGATAAAAGATTTTAAAGTTAATACTCAAATTAAGGCATTAGACAAATTAAAAACTGAATCAATGTCAAATTGAATTAAATGAAAGTTCAAGGAACAAATCGTATACAAGTAGTAACCAAAATAGAAGCAAACAAAGTAGGGTTCCAGCACCGTGAATATGTAACTTTACAAGGATCCATGCCTTAATTAAACCAACTTTGTTAACTGTCACGTAAACACTTCCGTTAAGTGTCAGAAGGAGGATTACACTTTGGCGTTGCAATCTCAATGGGAACGATGCAATGCAATCGTGTCCTGTTTTTAACACTATAAGTTCGGATTTGTCTGCTGGCATCGTTTTTGCATCCAGTGCTGCCTTGGTCTGGAAGAATTTGCGTGAGCGTTTCAACAAGGTTGATGGATCTAGGGTTTTCTTCATAGGGCGATTCCGACATTGGTTTAAGGTGACTCTACTATTCAATCCTATTCACACGACTCAAGCTCTTATGAGATGAATATGGTGCTCTTGTCCCATATTCTTCTTGTGATTGTGAGCTTTCGCGGAGGAATTTGGAGCACCTTCTTCAGCAAAAGCTTTTTCAGTTTCTCATGGGGCTCAAGATGACTCGACTATTTCATCCTATTTCACACGACTCTAAGATCATTGTTGCTTGTTTCATTCATGCTCGTCTTCGACGATATTATTACACACCAGGTACTTTTTTAAAAAATATATATTTTAAGAGTATTTTCTATTGGTTTGTATATATATGTGTAGTTTGAGCTGGAGAGAGGGCATTGTACGTTGGTCGTCGCTGCTACATAAGAGAATATGAAGTTTCAGAAGAAGAAGAAGCTGCAGTTAATTGATGAAGCAAGTGGATGATGCATGGAAAGATATAAACCATGAGATGATATTTAGTGAGACATCTAAGATTGTTTCGATATCGTTTTACACGAGTTCTCAATCTTACAAGGGTCGTTGAGTTCATGTATAAGGCCGAAGATGGGTACACTCATGTTGGAAAAACTACAAAAGATGGGATCACTTTATTGGTCATTGATCTGATCTCTGTCTCAGCTCGAAGAAATTAATAATTTGCTCATTGATTATGCCTTGTGTGTACTCTTTTCCTCAACATATAATTAGGGAGGTTTTTAATGAGGCATACAAATAAATTTTATATGATTTAAGTCTTTCTAATAAAATCATATTGTCGAAGAAAAGAAAAAAGCACAAAAACTTTGTAGAATCCAGATTAGAGAATAAAAGACTGATGGGTCTTCTCAATTGGTTAGGCCATTAGGCCAGTTTGTCATTTCTAATTCATTTAGGGTACACTATGCCACTGAATTTTAGATGGTTTATTGTTTATGCCACTAAAGTTTCAATTGTTTTAAGTATAACATTGAATTTTGATTTTGACTTCAATTATAACATTGATGCTTTAATTTTAATGACATTATGATGTGGATGGATCTTTTCGTCACCGCCCTTAATTCTATCTATGTCGAGTGACTAAAATAAAACAAAATGATAATTAATACTAAATATGTCATTTAAAAAAGTATTTATTATTTGTCTGTAATAGGCTGCCAGATTTGGGCAGTTGGTTTGGGCAGAAAGGGCACCAGGCTAGGTTAGTGAATAGTGACTACGGCATGAACCAAACGACCTCAGTGGTAAAGAAATTGTTGTAATTTCTTGAGGTCCTAGGTTCAAGCATCTGAAATGTCAGGGGTGTGGGCGTTTGATGTCAAATGATTGAAAGTTGTCTTTAAATATAAATATCTTGTACTTACTCCAGATATAAAAAAAAAAAAAAAATGGTTTGTAAACCCCCTCAAACCGATAAGGGCGACCCGATCTGATCTAAGGTGTCACATCAGGGCAATTAGATAGACCTACAATAAAAACAATGTGAAAATTTGAATTTTCTTAAACCATTTAAAAACTATAAAATAACTTATAAACAAAACACAAGTGCAGAAAATCATACATATATTAAAAACAAGTCCATTAATATTTAGTATCCAAACCATTTTCACTCTAATATACAGATAAAATGTGACCTATATACCCCTAATTATACAGGTATCGTACTCGCCAGCAATGCCGAAGGAACTCCCACTGCTGATGTCGATATTGCATAGGACCAATTCCTTTAACTTGAAATGGTGAGTAGCAGAGTGAGCTTTGGGAATGCTCAGTAATACAGAACTACCGAATGAATGCTAAGGGACAAGAAGACATGGTAAGCATAACATTTCCTCAGTTATCCAAGCATATACAGGTCATAAGATAAGTTGAGGTTTCACTGATTAATTTCTCAGTTGATAGGCATGAAACTTATAGTTCAGAAGAAATGTTCAGACAAACAGATTTAGAAGCTGGAGTTGGGGAGTCTAGTGTGTTCCAACAAAACCAGAAATAGTAATTTGTTTCAGTAAAATGGATTTTTAAGAAAAAATTAATACCATCCACCCAAACACACCATATGTAGTTTCCTAGAGCTGCATCCATGACTTACCCTAGGCCCATTGGACATTGGAGCCATCCTAAGAGAATACCTTGGGGCCTTAAAGCCTACCAAAGAGAGTACTTTAGGGGCTTAAGAGCCTACCCAAGGCAGTATCTCGGGGCCTAAGAGCCTACCCAAAGGTCACCTTAGGCATGTAAGGAATTACCAGCTTGATCACAGTTGAACTACAAAACTCCGTAATACATCCTAATAAAAATTAGATTAACAATAACTAGTAATATCAAAAATTAGAAACCATATGTATTTGTATCAGAAAACAGAAATTATAGATCAAGATTTTATTTCAGACATCTGAATCATACATTTAAAATTAAAGAAAACATTAATGTGCATAAGGAATACTAGAGGATTCAAATATTTTTCAAAGGCACTTGGAAGCTATCTACAATAGAGAATATGAAACTTATGTATATCAATTGGATTTCAGGAATGAGGTCCCTATTAAAAAGGTTTCGATTACTAATGGATTTAATCAAACATTTCGAACTTGATCCTTCATGACCATTAAGGATTCGGTGCATCATAAAGGAATTCTGCAACCTTACATCAGAATTACTGAAGATTCAGGTATAACCAGAGTAATTCCATAATTTAGGCCATCAGAGGTATTTTAGTCATTTTGCTTCAGGGAGAATTCTTAGTAAAAGTTTACCTATAAGGGTAAAATGATAATTCATAATAAGCCAAAATTATACCAAATTATCAAGATTTCAAGTAAAATCGAATTAAACAAATCTCAACACTACGATACTTGTCAATCGTTCGTATCGATATACTTCAAGAATATTCACTTCTTAATATTGACAGCACTAGTCTAATTAATCGCCATCAAAACACTATTGAATAGATCTCGAGGGTAAACTACATCAGCCATTGAATTTTTAAAAATAAAAAAAATAAAACTCATATCAGAATTCACCTCTAAATTCTAATGAAATTTTTATTTTTTTTATTTTTTGAGACATATTTGTTATTTCTTGATTTCTTTTAAAAAATTAGACACTAGGGTGACCAAAGAAACTTCGAACATGTGGAGATCATAACTACCTTGATTTTATAGAGTAGTATCTAACAGGAATTGGCAGTGTAAATCGATATTTCTATTTTTTTCATAAGGCCAGGTTTATGTGGAATTTACTTTCCTATATCATGTTATATTCACTAAAAATGTTTCTCTCTATTAGATAACTATTTTTTATTTTTAAATTATATAGTTTCATGATAGTTTATAAACTATTTTTAATTTCATAATTTTTAAATTTTATTTTTTATAAGTTTTTAAATATTTATTTAATTCATCTTTATAATTTTTTGGAATAGAATCTAAAAAGACACTTAAAATTTAAGATAACTATATAAAATAAATTTTGTGTAGGAAGAACAAATTTAGATTTATATAAATAAAAGTCAAGTTAAATTTAAGGTAATAAAGTAATAATATATATTTTTAATTTTTGAATAATTAATTTTTATTTTTCGTATATATTTAAGTTTTGAATATTTTTATATTTTGAATTTAATTTTTTTTTAAAAATCCAATAAGCTCTTAAACTTTTTAAAAATCAATTTGGCCCTCAAACTTAAAACAATTAATTTAGCTCACCTATCATGTCATCAGCTGCATCACCAGTCACTGTGGACTGTCATGTAAGCAATGTAGATCACCACATCAGCATCGTAACTGTCAACATTGAGTGCAACAGAAATCGTTGGTAAAAGGATCATATTAGGTTCTTTTATAAGTTTGAGGGTCGCATTGAGTGCTAAAAAATCGAAGGCCACATTAATTTTCTTGAACAAATACAAAGATCTCATATACCTTTTTGCTTTTTTATTTAAATAAACCGATCCTATAAATTAGATCAAGTTAAAAACTCGTTGGATCTTATGCTTATTTGTAACTAGGGATGGAAAACGGGTACAATTTCGTGCATTTCGAACCGTACCCGCTCCAATTGGGGTGGGATGGGTATAACTTTAGTGGGTAAAGGCGGGTGTGGATTTAGAAAGTGGTACCCGTCGCGGGTAGTGGGGGGTGATGGGTTTGAGACCTTACCCACCCCATATCCGCCCGCCCCACATCTGCTCGCCCACTAAATACCCATTAAATTTTGGACCATTATGAATTTAGGTATAATTTTAGAGACTAATTTATAATCTTAATATTGTATAAGATATAACTTTAATTTAACCAAATATTAGGTATAATTTTAGAGACTAATATTATGCTTCTTAATGGACGTGTTTGTGTTTGTTGCTTATGTATAACTTAAGGTTGCTTTCAGGCAGGTATAGCCGGATACGTCTCTAGTTGGGTAGTGGGTGTGGGGATGGATTTGAGAATGTACCCACGTGGACGGGTGTGGATTTGAAAATTTTACCTATCATGGGGTGGTGGGGGGTGGGATTTAAAAATATTAGGTGGGTATAAGGATAAGAGAGATGTATCTACACCCAACCCGCCCGTTTGCCATCCTATCTATAACCTTAGTTGGCTTTAAAACATGTTTATAGATTTTAATAGCAATCGATAGTTTGATAAGTAATGCTTTAAAACCATTTAATCACGTGGGTTGATTAGGAAAAAAGTGATAGTTGACTAAGGTGGACATTGGCATAATGATATGTGAGTAGGGATGGGGGGGGTTTGAGTCGGTTTCGGCCAATCCGACTCGACTTGAAAATTTTACATCCGTCACCCGACCCGACTTGATCCGAAAAATATATACCATCCACCCGATCTAAACCGAACCAATTTTTTGAGATAAAATATGAACCTAATCCGACCCAAAATAATAAAAAATTATTTTTATTCAATAAAAATAGTGATTTAATTTTAAAAAATAATATATAAAGGGTATTATTATAATTGTTCTTAATATAAGGTAAATTATATTTTTTTTCTGGGTCAGGTCGGGTATATTTCACCATAAACTCAAATCCGACCCGACCGATCTAAACCCGAATTTTAAAAAAAAAAACTTGACCCGATCAGTCTAGTTGAAACTCTCGAGTTCATGCTCATCCCTATATATGAAACTCCTAAACAATTCAAAAAAAAAGTAAGGTAATTATACCAGTGACACCTAATTATAACCCTTTTCATTTTGATCATCATTTTTTAATATTATTCAATCAGGTCACTCAACTATTTAAATGCATTCAATCAGGCTATTATCGTTAACATTTAACAGTAGTGCTAACGTGACAGTTAATAAAATTGATATATTATACTTGGTCCTCAATATTTATATTGTTTCAATTTGGTCATAATTTTAATTTAGTTTAATAAAATTTAACCTCCAATTAGATGGGTGACATGTGTCACTAATAGATTGGAAGATATATTATTAATTTTAATAATTTAATTTTTATATCCAATAAATTAGATCAACTGAGGGTTTTAGCCCTTTCAATTTTCTTTCTTACATAAGTGGTCTTTAGTTGGAAACCTAATATATAAAACGTTGTAAAACCAATTGAGGGGTTTAACCCAGTGGTTCAATGCTTCTAGGAGCAACCCCAAGTTGCTGGTTTGATTCCCCTTTCTTGTATATTATTCTTCAAATTATCAAATAAGGTGGTGACATGTGTCATTATTCTTTTAAGTACAAAATAAAGTAAATTAAATAAGTAAAATAAATAAATATCATCCAAACCAATAGTGACAAATTTCACCATCTAATTGGAGGTTAAATTTATTAAATTAAACTAAAATTATGACCAAATTGAAATAATGTATAAATATTGAGGATCAAATGTGTAATTATACTAATTTATTAACTACTATGTCAACACTTCCGTTAAATGTTAACGGAAAATGACTTTGATTGAATGCATTTAAATAGTTGGGGGACTTGATTAACAAACATTCAAAATGGTGGTCAAAATGAAAATGCTACAGTTAGGTGGTCACTGCTATAGTTTACCCAAAAATTAATATGACCTTTGAACTATTTTTACACTTAATGTGACCCTTAAAATTAGAAAATATTCATTGTGACCCTTAGACCAATGATTTTCGTTGTTGATCATTATGATGTTGATGTGACAGTTCAAGATGCTTACGTGACAGTCTACGTTGATTTATAATGTGACAAATAGGCTAAATAATTTTTATCAAGTATGAGGATCAAATTGGTTTTTCTTAAAGTTCAATGTTTATTAATTTTTAGGAAAAATAAATTATTTATAAATTTAAAGTTTATAATATTTAAATATATTCAAAAAATAAATATAAATTTCTAAAATAAGAATAAATTGTTAAAAATTAAATATAAAAATACTAAAAATAAAATAATTATTTTTATTAATATAAGAGTGATTACAATGTGGTATATGTTCGAAAGTCTATCAACTCATTTGACAATGAATGCTTAAACACCCTTGACATTCAATATGCTCTAACTCAGGACCTCTAGAGATAACAATTATCTAAAACTAGAATAGCTTAATTCGTGCATAAAAATAAATTATTTTAATTAATGTTTGTGCTCTATATGGATATTGGAAAAAAATGTTGTTACCTAGATGTGATAGGTTCAAGTTGTTACGTCTACAAAATGTGTGTGCATTGTCAATCAGTTAAAAAAAAGCTTAATGTACCATTGGCCCTGAATTGTACCATTTGTACAAAGTTGCCCCTAAAGTTTTTCGAGACGTTTGCCCTTGAAGTTTAAATCGTTATCTTGTTTGCCACAAATTGTCAACGCTTTTAGAAAAACCAATAGTAAATTACATATTTAGTCACTCAAATTTTTTCCCTCAAAATCGTCCCTTAGCCAACTTGGGGTGATATTTTCTTATGTCCTAAAATTTTAAAGAATTTATATACTATATGTGTATTGGCTCGTCAATGCAAGCCTGCAATAAAAGTGTTGTAGGATTTCTATTAAGTAGAGTGGTATAACCATATCTAATAATGTATACAATTGTGAGAACAATGATGGTGAAACTCAACTGCAGCACGAAGAATTGAGAGAAGAAGAAAGAAGGATGATTAAGGTAGACGTGGATGATGAACCGGAGTTGCTGCACAAATTGCTTTTGATTGATACAATCAACCGGTTAGGAGTGAATTACCATTTCGAAAGAGAGATAGAGGAAGCATTGCACAGGGTTCATTAGCATCACTACAAATATGACCAAACTCTTGGGGCTGTTTCTCTTGGATTCGATTGCATAGAGAAAGTGGATTTAATACTCCCTGTGGTGAGTCTTGCACCTTCTATTTGCGCATGAAATCCAGTTTTATCTTGTTTAGGTGAGGGTCTAATTAGGGTTGTCAATTTTTTATTCGATTGAACAGAAACGTTCAACAAGTTCACTGATGGTGAAGAAAACTTCAGCAAGTCCTTAACAAGTAATGTGAAAGGTTTGCTCGAACTATACGAAGCTGCGCGTTTACTTGTTCATGGGGAACACATACAGGAAGAAGCCCTTGCGTTCACCACTACTCATCTTGAGTTAGTCAAAGCTACTGAAATTGTGGAGTATCCCCTTTCAGCCTTGGTCTCCAATGCTCTATACCAACCCACCCATCCGCAAGGCCCTGCCAAGGTTGGAGGCTAGGCGATACATTATCGTTTATAAAGACGATGCTTCACACGACAAACATTGCTGAAGTTTGCAGTGTTGGATTTCAACCTGTTACAGAATTCACACAGGAAGAGATAGCAAGCTCTCTATGCAACATTCTACTCATTTACCACATTCATATTCGATTTTAACCTAATTTAAAGGGAAAAAAATTATTCATAATTATGTGTTTGTTTTCAGGTGTTGGAAAGATTTAGATTTTACCACAAAACTACCATTTGCATGAGATGATTGGTAGAATGCTACTTTTGGATGTTGGAATGTACTTTGAGCCCAAGTACTCATTTGCTAGGGAGATATTAATAAAAGAAACAACTATGATATCAACTATGGATGACACTACGATTCATATGGCACATCTGAAGAACTTCAACTTTTTTCAGATGCGGTTCAGAGGTCAGCCACTCATACACTAATACATGATATTTATATCAGGACATTACTGCAGACATTAGGTATATCTGCTGACATTACTGCATTAAATGTCACGTCTCTTGTTGGAATGGGAGATGTTCTGCGACATGATATTTATAATTGGGCTCTACCAACCCTAAAGTCATTGATGCTTCTTCAATTCCTGCCCGCTTTTATATCAGGGCAGAGTTAGGATCTTAATTTGTAGGGTAAAGTGTAATATTTTTAAAGTGAGACGGTAATTTATAATTATCTAATAAATATTTAATTTTTTGGGGATTGGGGCTACAGCCCCTCCAGCATCCATTTAGTTTCGTCACGGTCTTAGACGATATTATTTCACATAAGGTATTTTTTTAAAAAAAATAAAAATTTATATTTGCGATACAAATAAAATATTATTCTCATCTTAACGGGGCCGGGCGGGGATGGTTTTGCATTACCCATTCCGTCTCCGACATTTGTGAGTACGGTTTTGGGAATACCCATTATATGTTTTGGGGATTTTTTTTGTCACCATATTCATCCCTTACGGATCACTACAGGTTTCGATTAATCTCCATCCCAAAAATAAACAAAGGTTTTAAAATCAATGCAACACATAAAACTTGTAACATATATCAGATTATCTCAAATTGGTCTCTATCTATAATATGAAAGTTTCAAACATCAATATTCATATAACACTTAATGTATATATATGTACAATCTTAATTATTTTCAATCTCAACAAATCATGTATATTAAATGAAAATATCTAAACTCAAATTTCAGTTCTTTGAGATATAATAGTGACAACACGTAATCTCACAGATATTTTTCGAGGACCCCATGACTATTTTTGTAAAAAATATTTTAAATTGTTGAAACTTGTTGTATCTGCTTTGGAAACTTATAATCTTCTCGATTGTGCATGTCATCACAACAAAGCGTGAACCTTGGTTTATTAACAAAAAAAAGGAATACTAAAATAAAATATGTATATAAAACCCACCTATAAAATTTTAAATTTGACTTTAAATAAAATGTTTTTTTTAATTGAATTTAAAGGAATACTTAAGTTTAATTAATATTTTAAACTAATTTTTAATTTGAATTTAAATAATATTATCTATAAAGATGCATATTTAACCACCTATAATCATCAAAGATATTATCATAAAATCATATGAAAATACTATACAAAGACTGATTTATTTTATTTTATAAAATAATATATGCATGTATGACACCACTAAAATTCTCAATTATATTATTTTATAATTTTTGTCGGTCTTCTTTTAATTTCGTACTTACTTAAACATCAAAACGTGTATATATATATATATAGTCTTATTTGGAACCGTATATCGGTCAGAAGAACATTTTGAAATTTTTGTTTAGCTTATGAGTTCCGATAAAAGACTACCGACGTAAACATCAAAACGTGTGTCAAAGAATATAGGGTAAATACGTGTCTAGTACTTAAACTATTAATTTTGATCTATTTTAATACTTAAACTTTAAAAAATTTTAAAATGATACTCAAAGTTTTGATTTTGTTTTATTTAGTACCCACCATTAAAAACTTTAGTTTTTTCATTTTAGTACCTTGAGTTTTGAAAAGATTAAAAGTTTAGGTACTAAAATAGACCAAAACTGATATAGGTTCTAAAGCGTTAAATTTTTAACGGCGGGATATTAAAATGAAATGAAAACTAAAAGTTGGATATGATTTTGAAAAATTGGAAATTGAGGTACTAAAATGGACCAAAATTGATAGTTTGTACTAAATGCATAGTTTATCCAGGAATATATTGGTTGAAAAGAAAATTTTGAAGTTTTAGTTTGGCTTCCCAACTCCGATAAAGTGTTATAATCGTACTAAATTTATTGTTTGTTTTTCTTATATATACTGTTTGGAAAATAATAAAATATGCTAAAGGTCATTGAATTATACTTAAATAATTATTTTGGTTATTGAATTTTTAAAAATTACAAATGAGGATAATGATGCATCAAAGGTAAGAAAGAAAAGAAAAAGGTAAACTATACATTAGTAGCTCAAGTATCACTTTGTTTCGTTTTGGCCATCCAACTATTTTTTGTTTCAAAATCATACCTAAAGTTATGTTTTGCTTTCACTTTGGTCACTCATCGTTAAAAAATTGACGATGATGCTGCGTGTCATCATAAGATACTGCAACGTCGTCATTGATTTTTTTTTTAAAAATGACACATCAACAATTAAGTTAAGGATGACCAATGAAACCAAACGTAACATCAAGTATATTTTAAGCAAATAATAATTGAGTGACCATGACATCACAAAATATTAGTTAAAGTACTAACATGTAGTTTACCCTAAATATTAGTTAATGTTGTTGTCATCATAAGATAATGTTTGTTGCTCTTTTGTTATAAATAAAGCCCTCCTCCTCCTTAGTTAATCATCCACAAATATAAGCCTTCTTCTATTTAAAGGCTATTTGTATTCTTTCTCTTTGTAATATTTCCTCTATTAGTGAAATATTTTGGTGTTCTCTTTTATGTCTATTAATAGCTATTGTCGGGTACAGTTGTTGTCAATTATTGTCCTATTAAAATTACTTGTCTTGGTAGTTTTGTCTAAGGAAAGTGGGTTTTAAGAGGGACCATTGTGACCTCCTCTTTCCTGGGAATTACCTTGGGGTGATTTTTAGTACAATCGTTTCACACTAGTCACCTAGATAATAATTTTCAAGGTGAATCTGTTATTGGTGGAAATTAACCCGAATTTCACAAACACTGCGACATGATATTTATAATTGGGCCTCTACCAACCCTAAAGTTATTGATGCTTCTTCAATTCCTGCCCGCTTTATATCAGGGCAGAGTTAGGATCTTAATTTGTAGGGTAAAGTGTAATATTTTTTTAAAGTGAGACGATAATTATAATTATCTAATAAATATTTAATTTTTTTTTGGGGATTGGGGCTACAGCCCCTCAAGCATCCATTAGTTTCGTCACGGTCTTAGACGATATATTTCACAAGGTTTTTAAAAAAAAATAAAAATTTATATTTGCGATACAAGTAAATATTATTCTCATCTTAACGGGGGGGGGGATGGTTTGCATTACTCATTCCGTCTCCGACATTGTGAGTACGGTTTTGGGAATACCCATTATATGTTTTGGGGATTTTTTTGTCACCATATTCATCCCTTACGGATCACTGCAGGTTTCGATTAATCTCCATCCCAGAAAATAAACAAAGGTTTTTAAAATCAATGCAACACCTAAAACTTGTAACATATATCAAATTATCTCAAATCAAATTATCTCAAATTGGTCTCTATCTATAATATGAAAGTTTCAAACGTCAATATTCATATAACAATGTATATACAATCTTAATTATTTTCAATATCAACAATCAATGTATATTAAATGAAAAAAATGTAAACTCCAATTTAGTTCCTTCGATATAAGTGAAACATGTAATCTCACAGATATTTTAAATTGTTGAAACTTGTTGTATCTGCTTTTGGAAACTTATTATCTTCTCGATTGTGTATGTCATCACAACAAAGCGTGAACCTTGGTTTTTAAACCAAAAAAAAGGAATACTAAAATAAAATATATGTATATTCAACCCACCTATAAAATGTTTAAATTTGAATTTAAATAAAATGTTTTTTTAATTTGAATTAAAGGAATACTTAAGTTTAATTAAATATTTTAAATTAGTTTTTAATTTGAATTTAAATAATATTATCTATAAAACATATGCATATTTAACCACCTATAATCATCACAGATATTATCATAAAATCATATGAAAATACTATACAAAGACTGATTTTATATTATTTTATAAAATAATACATATGCATGTATGTACACCACTAAAATTCTCAATTATATTATTTTATAATTTTTGTCGGTCTTCTTTTAATTTCGTACTTACTTAAACATCAAAACGTGTCTATATATATATATATATATATAGTCTTATTTTGGAACCACGTATATCGGTCAAGAAGAACATTTTGAAATTTTTGTTTAGCTTATGAGTTCCGATAAAAGACTACCGACGTAAACATCAAAACGTGTGTCAAAGAATATAGGGTAAATTATGTATTTAGTATTTAAACTATCAATTTTGATCAGTTTCAATACTTAAACTTTAAAAATTTTCAAAATCATACATAAAGTTAGTTTTTGTTTTATTTAGTAACCACCATTAAAAACTTTAGATTTTATTTCATTTTAGTACCCTTGAGTTTTGAAAAGATTAAAAGTTTGGGTACTAAAACGGATCAAAACTGATATTTGGCTCTAAATGCGTTAAGTTTTTAACAGCGGATATTAAAATGAAATGAAAACTAAAAGTTGGGGTATGGTTTGAAAAATTGAAAATTGAGGTACTAAAATAGACCAAAATTGATAAATTTATGTACTAAATGCATAGTTTACCCAATAATATATTGGTTGAAAATAATTTTTGAAATTTTTGTTTGGCTTCCCAGCTCCGATAAACTGTTATAATCGTAGTTAAATTTATTTGTTTGTTTTTCTTATATATATTGTTGGAAATTAAAAAATATAAATAAAAAATAAAATAATCTAAAGGTCATGAATTATACTTAAATAATTATTTAGTTATTGAATTTTTAAAATTACAAATGAGTGTAATGATGCATCAAAGATAAAAAAAAAAGGTAACTATTTTTTGTTTCAAAATCATACCTAAAGTTACGTTTTGCTTTCATTTTGGTCACTCATCGTTAAAAATTTGACGGTGATGCTGGCGTGTTATCATAAGATACCGCATGTCGTCATTGATTTTTTTTTAAATGACACATCAACAATTAAGTTAAATTTTTACGAACAGATGACCAATGAAACCAAAACGTAACATTAAGTATATTTTAAGAAAATAATAATTGACCACAACATCAAAAAACATGTAGTTTACCCTAAAAGGTTGTTGCTCTATTGAGGATTGGTTTCATGGTGAAGACACCTTTTGGGATGAGGATGTTTTTCACTTTTTTTTAGGTTATTTACTCACGCGAGGATGTTAAAAAATACTTGAATGATGAATGGTGTAATTTACCTTAACAATAAAGGTAAACACTCAAGATGCTAATAAAATAAACTTGTCTACCACAATTTAATGTGAAGAAACTTGTCTACCACAGTTTAATGAAGAAACGTGTCTACCACTTTGAGTTACACTGTCTTTAAAACATAAACCTAAATTCAAAATTTAAAATATAAGTTCTTAATTATGTCAAAAGTTTCTAACTTGAAATTAAGAATTGATCTTAATGATAAAAATAAAATGTCTTCTTAATTCACCTGAATTTAAATAATAATATATAAATATGTATATTTAACCAACCTATAATCATCGCATGTATTATCATAAAATCATATGAAAATACTAAAAAACCCATTAATATTCTCAATTATATCATTTTATATTTTTTGTCATTATCCGTCTAAGGGTTACCTTTACCCCTATAATAGATCAAATTTATCATTTTCTCCCCTATCATATTTTCGCATCAATTTAATCCTCATAGTTATTTAATTGCATCATTCTATACTCTATTCCTAATTTAAAACTCTAAATTTATAAACTTGAAGTCAGATTTAAGGTTTAGAGTTAATGGTTGGAGGTTATGGGTTATGTTTAGGCTTTAGTGTTTATAATTTAGGGTTTTAAGTTAAGGATAGGGTATCGAATGATGCAATTGAACAACTTCGAGAGTTAAATTAATGCGAAAATATGATAGAGATAAATGAAATTAGGTCTACTACAGAGACAAAAATTATCTTTTTGCCATCTTCTTCTAATTTTGTAACGGCTTAAACATCAAAACGTGTTATATGTATATAGACTTCAAGTCTGATTCTGGAACCACATGATTTGGATGAGAGGAAAATTTTGAAAGTTTTGTTTAGCTTACGAGTTCCGATAAAGATTTTTATTTTTTTCTTTTTTCTTAATTTTTTACTGACTTAAACATCAAAACATGTCTCAAAAAATATAGGGTAAAGATAGAAGTCAGCATTCGATCGAGACGTATTTTACAACTCGAGCTTAACTATAATTTTAGGTATGATATTAAAAAGGGTAAACTACATAAATGACCACGTAACTATGGACTAGGTCGTGAAATGACCCCATTTTTTACTGACCCATTGTTACGTGATCATTTATGATTTTACCCTTTTAATATCATACCTAAAATTATGATTTAATCATCCACGGTGATGTTGATGTGTCTAACATAAATACGCATGCAATTCTCTTTGAAAATAATTTTTTGTGTCTGTAATTTAGCATTGATTTTCAAGCTATAATAAAGTGAGTAGATTCAAAGAATTAATCTGATTTTTAAAATGAAATCACGTGCTCTATCTGCTTTTGACAACTTGTTATCTTCTCGATTGTGAACGGCACCACAACAAAGTGTTAACTTTGGTTTTCTTAACCAAGAAAGGAATACTAAAATAAAATGTCTAAAAATTTGAATTTAAATTAAATGTTTTTTTAATTTGAATTTAAATAAAATTTATCTATAAAACATATGTATATTTAACCCACCTATAATCATCACAGATAAAGGCCACTAATATTCTCAATTATATTTTTTTTAATTTTGTCATTGCCTTCTTTTAATTTTGAGATATTGGTTGAAAAGAAATCTTTGAAATTTCAATCTTGGGTAAAGAACACAAATGGTCACCGAATATAGTGTACTACTTTATTAAATTCTTAAACTATTTGATAAATTATACCGTTCCTCACTCTACTTTATTATCTCTCCTATTTTGCTCATCAAACTTTCATTTTTCTAATTTGCTCACTGAACTTTACAAATTGAATCATTTTGCTCACTCCCACGTTTTCTCTCTAACGGCTGATGATGTAGAATTTTTTTATTATTTAATAAATAATTAAAAAATAAAATAAAAATAGAAGGTGGTCGAATATCACCGTCGGCCACCATTGATGCCGTAGATGGTGGTCGTTTGGTCCCAAAATGGGATGGGTCGCTTTGCCTCGACGTTGTGTTTGATTTCGACCTCCATTTTGTCAGAAGTTGCTCCGAAGTCCAAAAATTTGAGATTGAAAGTGAGGAAACTGAAATGTTTCAATCCAAATTCACGGGTTTAAGACATTTTTGGTGAAACAACCCCTAAGCCCAGAATGAGGGGGTGACTCATCCCATTTGGTATTGAACGACCACCATCTACGGTGGTCGTCGGTGGCTGGAATGAAAATGACGTGGTGGTCGGTGGAGAAAATGGAGAGGAGAAGAGAAGAGACAAGGGTAAATTACACCATGAATCATTTAAACTTTTCTCTATCTCATATTTTACTCACAAAAACGATGTCGTTTTAGAGTATATTTGAGTTTTTTAAAATGACTTCATTTTGATTCTTGTGCCACATCATAATGATGTTAAAAAGTTAACGGTAGAGTGAGCAAAATAATTCAATCTATAAAGTTCAGTGAGCAAATTAGAAAAAGTTCGGTTAGCAAAATTGGAGAGAGAGTAAAGTAGAGTCAGGAACCGTGTAATTTACCATAAACTATTAAAAGTAACAAAACGATTCTCAAAGAATATAGGATAAATTACTCTATTAGTACTTAAAATATCAATTTTGATATGTTTTAATACCTAAACTTTAAAATTTTTCAAAATCATACATTAAGTTTAGTTTCTGTTTTATTTTAGTACCCACCATTTAAATATTTAGTTTTTGTTTCATTTTAGTACGCTTGAGTTTTGAAAAGATTAAAAGTTTATGTAATAAAATGGACCAAAACCGATACTAGATACTAAACACGTTAAGTTTTTAATGGTGGGTTACTAAAATGAAATGAAAACTAAAAGTTGGGTATGGTTTTGATTTTTTTTTTTTTTTTGAGAATTAAGGTACTAAAATGGACCAAATTTGATAGTTTAGGTAATAAATGCATAGTTTACCCAGAATATATATATTTTTTTCAAAATTTCAAAATTTCTGTTTGGCATCCCAGTTCCGATAAAGTGTTATAATCATAGCTAAGTTTATTTATTTGTTTTTCTTATATATATTGTTTGAAAATTAAAAAAATAAAGAATAAATATGCTACAGGTCATTGAATTATACTTAAATAATTATTTTGGTTATTGAATTTTTAAAAATTACAAAATGAGGACAATGATGCATCAAAGATGAAAAAGGGTAAACTACACATTTAGTAGCTCAAGTATCACTTTTGTTTCGTTTTGGCCACCCAACTATTTTTTGTTTCAAAATCATACCTAAAGTTACATTTTTACTTTCATTCTGGTCACTCACCGTGATTTGTTTTAACGGTGATATTGGCGTGTCATCATAAGATAATGCAACGTCATCATTGATTGTTTTTTTAAAATGTCACATCAACAATTAAGTTAATTTTTTAACGGCAGATGACCAATGAAACCAAAACGTAACATTAAGTATATTTTAAGAAGATAATAATCGAGTGACCAAAATGAAACAAAATAATAGATAAAGTACTAAATGTATTGTTTATCCTAAAAAGTTGTTGCTTTATTGATGATTGGTTTCATGACGAAGACACCTTACGAGATGAGGATGTTTTTTTTCTAGGTTATTTCGGCGACAATATTAGAAAAAAAATAATTGAATGATGAATGATGTAAGTTACCTTAACAATAAAGACAAACACTCAAGATGCTAATATGAATAAACTTGTCTACCACAATTTAATGTGAAGAAACTTGTCTACCACAATTTAATATGAAGAAACGTGTCAACCACTTTGAGTTTACACTGTCTTTAAAACATAAATCTAAATTCAAAATATAAGTTCTTAATTATGTCAAAATTTTTCTAACTTGAAATTAAGAATTGATCTTAATGATAAAAATAAAATGTTTTCTTAATTCACCTGAATTTAAATAATAATCTATAAATATGTATATTTAACCAACCTATAATCACCGCATATATTATCATAAAATCATATGAAAATACTAAAAAAACCATTAATATTCTCAATTATATCATTTTATAATTTTTGTCATTATCCGTTTAAGGGTTACCCTTACCCCTGTAGTAGACTCAATTTATCATTTTCTCCCCTATCATATTTTCGCATCAATTTAACCCTCAAAGTTATTTAATTATAATTTAAAACTCTAAATTTATAAGACTCAAGTCAAATTTAAGGTTTAGAGTTAATGGTTGGAGGTTATGGGGTTATGTTTTAGGCTTTAGTGTTTATAATTTAGGGGTTTAAGTTAAGGATAGGGTATCGAATGATGCAATTGAGTAACTTCGAGATTTAAATTGATGTGAAAATACGACAGAGATAAATGATAAATTAGGTCTACTACAGAGACAAAAATTATATTTTTGCCATCTTCTTCTAATTTTGTACCGACTTAAACATCAAAACGTGTTTATATGTATATAGACTTCAAGTCTGATTCTGGAACCACGTGATATTGGATGAGAGGAAAATTTTGTTTAGCTTACGAGTTCCGATAAAGATTTCTATTTTGTTCTTTTTTCTTAATTTTTTTCTAACTTAAACATCAAAACTTGTCTCAAAGAATACAGGGTAAAGATAGAGGTGAGCATTCGATCGAGACGTATTTTACAACTTGAGCTTAACTATAAATTTTTTGAGTCTAGTCGAGTCTAAGAAATTCAAGTTTCTATACTAATTTTATTATAATTATTTATATTATTATGGCAATGATTTGTTCCAATTGTTTGACTTTATCTAACCATATAATATATATTCTTTCGTATTCTAATGTTATTTAATATATCAAATACAATCTAAAATTATGAAATATATTCATAATATTATATTTTAATGAAAGTATTTTGAGGGTAAAATATTGATGAGAGTATAAATGAGCCAAGGAATTGATGAGAGGAAAGAATTTGCAAACAATTGTAGTCAAATGACCAAATTGGGTAAAATGCAAAGTTAAGGGACTAAATAAAAAACAGAGTACATCTTTAGTAAAAAAAATAACAATTGAAGTTACATAAGTATTCTATTATGGTATGTGAGTATGTGGTTTAAATTTGGTACAAAAAATAAACTTAAAATAAATGACAAATTGAATGAATAAGGAGATTATGGAAAATTGAAGGACCAAATTGAAAAATAAATAATTTGTAATCAAAAAGAGGAATTGAAAGTACACATGTATTCTACTATGGTTTAGGAGCATGTGGCTCAAATTTGGTAAAAAAGGGACTTAAAATAAATGACAAATTGAAGAAATAAGGAGATTATGAAAAATTGAAGGACTAAATTGAAAAATAAAAATTTGTTATCAAAAAGAGGAATTGAAAGTAAGCATGTATTCTACTATGGTTTAGGAGTATGTGGTTCAAATTTGGTAAAAATATGGACTTAAAATGAAGGAGAAATTGAATAAATAAGGAAATCAGAGACTAAATCGTAAAATTATCAAAATGCTTAGCCAATTTTTTTTGAGTAAGTCAAAAATTCCAAAATTTTAACTCAACTCGAATTCAAAAACCGAATTTATAATTCTAGTTGACTCGAATAACTCAAAATTGAAAAAACAAATCGATTTTTCGAGTCGAGTTTTGCCTACCCGTATGTAAAGAAAGCAAATGATCCTCTGACTATAGGGGACTACTTTATTAAGTCTCTCGATTATTAAAAGTTACAAAATGATCCTTCGACTATAGGGTGTTGCTTTTTTGAGTCCCTCGACTATAAAAAGTTACAAAATGGTCACCTGACAATTCATTATGTTCTAGACTCGTCCTTTTTCATTAAAAAATTGACGGTTGTTCAAGCTAGATGTTAACATGATGACTGAGATATGATAGTCGCTTGAGATTTCAGAATCAAATTTTATCATATCACAGTCAACAAGTTAATGTTCAGCTCTATTGGGATTTATGAAGCTCAAATTGACAACCGAAAAATGTGCCAAGAGGGGTGAAAGAGTAATATGTGTTTAGGGAGTAAGAAGATAGAAAATATAGACAATTTAGGGAGTAATATGTTCTTTCTTTTTTAAGGACAAGAGATAAACCTTACAAACTCCCTAGCTTTTCAAAGGCTTAGCTAGAACCAAACCCCTTCTCAAAAGGAATAAAAGAAGTAAACAATAAAACCTCTAGAAGGTAGGGCGTTTACAAATTAAAGCTCACAAAAACACAATATTTACAAGAGAAATGAAATAAAGAGTGAAAAATGTTTCTTTTTTGTTTGATTGCTTGGATAGGTTTCTAACCCTTCTTCAAGTGTCTTGAACTTGTATTTATATGTTGGAATGAGTTTGTAGCCGTTTCTAGCCGTTGGAGTGATTTGGAGCCTTTGAGGATGTTTTCTCTACAAAATAAAACTTCCCAGGACAGAGGGTAATAGTACTCTTATAGGGAGTATTGGTACTACCATTGTAATATTTAAATAAAACTAGTCGTTACTAGCTGTTGGGCTTGACGGTATCGATATTATCCTTCATGGTATCAATACTACTATGTAAAGTAGTATCGGTATCCCTTTGGATATCGGTACCTATTTTGCATTCTAAAATTTAAGCATGTTGGTAGTATCGATACTATAGTTTAAGGATTTAATAAAACATTATACTATAGTTTAAGGATTTAATAAAACATTATACTATTGTCGGGGGACCATTTGTGTTCTTTACCCAAGATTATATTGGTTGAAAAGAAAACTTTGAAATTTGTTTGGCTTCCCACTTCGATAAAGTGTTATAACATCAGTTAAATTTATTTATTTATTTTTATTGTTATATTGTTTGGTAATTAAAACAAACTACGAATAAAATATATACTCAAATAATTATTTGGTTATTGAATTTTTAAAAATTAAAAAATGATAACAATGCATCAAAGATAAAAAAAATAGGTAAACTACATGTTTAGTAGTGGAAGTATCATTTTTGTTTGGTTTTGGCCACCCAACTATTTTTGTTTTAAAATCATACCTAAATTTATATTTTGGTTTTATTTTGGTAACTCACCCTTAAAAAATTAATGGTGATGCTGACATGTTATCGTAAGATAATGCAACATCATCATTGAATTTTTTTAAATGTCAAATCAGTAATTAAGTTAATTTTTTAACCGATGATGATCAATGAAACCAAAGCGTAACATCATGTATATTTAATGAAAATAATAATTGAGGGACCAAAATGACACAAAATAATAGTTAAAGTACTAAACGTGTAGTTTATCCCAAAAATTATAACTCTAATTAGGATGAGTCTCACGATGAAGATACCTTACGAGATGAAAAAGATTTTAGGTTATTTACTCAAGTTAGGATATTAGAATAAAAATAGTTGAATAATGAATTGTGTAATTTACCTTGTAAAGATAAACACTTAAGATGCTAATATGAATAAACTTATCTACCACAATTTAATATATCAGTCATAAGTGTATACAAACAAGAATCATAGACAATAATCATAGTCACTATTTGAAGATTTTAATGGCGAGGAGGCCCCTCTTAGGACAAGAAGCAATATACATGTGTTTGGAATCCATCTAATGATAGATGAAGAAGATTGAAGAATAAGAAATCAAAACCTTTAATGTTAGAATTATGAAATTTAGGGTACTTTTCACTTAAACAAAAACCAAGTTCACATTCGAAAAGAAAAAACAAGTTTTGTGGAAAATTTGGGACACATCTATCGTCAGATCTGACGATCGAAGATGGTCGAAGATGACCGATGTGGTGAACGATTACAGTGAGTGTGGTCAAAATTTGGGTTGATTAAGACAAAGGAAGAAAAAGAAGAGGAAGAAGAAGATAATAAGAGGAGAAAAGAAAGGAAAATGGTTCTTTTAGCTTTCATAGGAATTTAAAACGACATCATATTGGTGGTTTTTGTAGAGATATAAAGTGTTGTTTTGGTCTCATCCGACCATTTTTCATATCATCAAATCATTTTTGATTTCACATAGTCAAGTGACCAAAAATTATACAAACTAAAATTAAATGATCAAATTGAATTTTTTTAAATGTTAATGATCAAAATAAAAATAAGAATAATAGTGAAATTTATAATTTATCTTAAAAAGTAGGGTAAATTATGCATTTGGTACCTAAACTATCAGTTTTGGCCCGTTTTAGTATTTTGTAATTTTTTTCAAAACCATACCTAAAGTTTAATTTTTGTTTATTTTAGTTAGTTTTTGTTTATTTTAGAACCCGTTTAAAACCTAACGTTAAATTTTGAAGAAGAAAAAAAATGAAAGTTTAGGTACTAAAACGGATCAATATTGATAATTTATATATTAAACGCGTTAAGTTTTTAACAACGTGATATTAAAATGAAGAAATACAAAACATTAGGTATGGTTTAAAAATAAGAGAAAATAACCTCAGTGACCGAAAATGCCTTATAATATACGATTTTAACCAACTTTTTTTGGATTTGCGAAAATGACCAACAAATTCGCAACGCGATCTCAAATTTGCAACGCGAACTCCAATTTCGCAACGCGAATTTAGAAAATCGCAACAAAGAAGTCAAATTCGCAACACGTTTGCCAAATTCGCAACACTGAATTTCAAATTCGCAACTAAATTTCAAATTTGCAACTAAATTTCAAATTCGTAACTCGATTTTTGAATTCGCAACACGAATTTAATTTCGCAACAAGTTTTAGTTTCACAACACAAATCTTTTGGGTATATAACTACGCAGCAGCAATAACTCATAACCTAAATCCCTAAATCGCAACTCATTCCATCTTCATCTATCACTCTCTCCAGCGACATCCGTTTCTATATCCAACGACATCATTCCCCATCTCTAATTTTTTTTACATAATTTTATTTCTATATAATTTTTCAATGATTTCTCTCCCAAATTATCAACTATCAACTTAATAAAGGTATGTTTTTCTCTAAGTTAGTGATGATATGTAGTTTAGAGCTCATTTGTTTAGTAAATTAATTTACAATTTGTATAATGAAATCATCTAATGTTGATCATGTTTGGATAGATTTGTGTTTTGGAGGGTCATGGGAGAATGTTCATGGTGTTTTACAATATATGCCTTTACCCATGAATCTTCAACTAAAACTGTCATTAAAAAAGTTAACTTATGAAACTCTAATGTTACATGTTGCAAAGAAATTGAATTTAGAGCCTCTAAGTGGATTTAGGTTATCTTATCAGAGAAAAGGTAAAGTTTATTTGTTAACCGAAAATGAAGATGTTGAACGATTCATGCTTACATTAGTGTTTCAGAAGAAGATGATGTTACATTGTATGTTGTTGAACCTAGAAGTAGTGAAGTTGGGTCAGTAGCGGGTAGTAATCAACTAAGTTCTTCAACCCCAATTTATGGTGCTCACAATGTACAACGTGTTATCAACCTCAAAATTTAATGGTTCCACCACAATTTCATCACCAAGAAAATTTTGTTTCACCACATTTTCAATACCAAACACAATCTCAAAACCCACAACCTTTTCCTAATCCAAATCCCAATCAACTTTCAGCACCAAATTCCGATTTTCGTATTGACCAGTTAGACGATTATGAGCCAATAGAAAAAATTGTGAGTACTAGTCAGTATTCAAAATTTGATCTTGGTCAATACCCGGACTTTGATCTTGGTCAATACTCAGATTTTGATGATGTTTTAGAAGAAGAAACAGACCCTGCGTGTAATGATTTTGTTATTGGTCAATACCCGAATTTTTATGATGAAACAGCCGCTGCCGAGGAAGATGTTGTTGATGATAATGAGGAGGAAGTTACGATTGTGAATGAACATGTTGAACATCCATTATGTAATTCATATAACCCTGAAGAAGAAAAAGAAGAATAAAAAGTCCCCGAAGAAAAGAAAAAGAAGAAAATGTCACGGGAGAATAACTGGAATATGCCAGAATTACTTCAGATACCGAAAGAAGAGTTGGTAAAGATAGCAGTTGATTGTTACACAAAAGTTATTTGTATCAAGAAAATTATTGTTTTGATACAAAGGAAGACTTGAAGATAGCTTTGTATACGAAATGTGTGGAAGATGTCTATCAACTAAAAGTTAACAAATCAAGCAAAGATCGTTTCGAAACAAAGTGTATGATTGACAAAAACTGTACGTGGCGTATGATTACAAAGAGGATAAAAGATTGCAAAATGTTTCAAGTTAGGACTTTTATTGATAAACATACATGTTCAAGAACCCAAGTTTTTCGTCACCATAGACAGGCAAACAAAAAGGTGTTGGGTGTTTTTCTGGCTGAGTTAATGTTTTTAAATGGCAGAGTATATTGGGGACATGAAATTATGACTGACATGAATGCTCGGTTCAAGATTAGTATCTCATATTCTCAAGCTTGGAGAGCCAAATGTTATGCCTTGGAATTATTGAGGGGTCTCCAGAAGCATCGTTTGCCCAACTGTCGGTTTATTGTCACAATTTAAAGCTGAAAAATACTGGGTCGGTAACTCATATCAAAACAGATAGAGATGGACGCTTTTAGTTGCTGTTTATCGCCATTGGTGATGCGGTTAGTAAATCAATATAATTTTGTTGACTCATTTTTGTTAGTTACATGCATTTCACATTTAAATGATTATATGTCTTGTGTATATTATTTTGTAGATTCATTCGTTTATTACTTGTATGAGCCCATTTATTATAGTTGACGGAGCACATTTGAAAGGTCGATACCTTGGAGTAAACTTATTAGCAGTAGCCATGGATGCTAACAATGGGATACTACCAATAGCTTACGGGGTTGGAAAATCTGAAACCTCTGATTCATGGACATGGTTTATGGGGCATCTTAGGGATTGCATAGGTCCTATTAGCAATCTGACAATCATATCCGATAGGGCAAACTCAATTGACAACGCTGTTAGAAGGTGTTTCCCAGATGCTTTTCATAGACTTTGTGGTGTTCATTTGTATAGAAATCTAAAATCAAGGTATGCTGGTATAAAAAATCACAAATGGACATACTGGAAGGCTGTAAAAGCTTATCGGGTGGATTTTAATAAGCATATAAATTGTTTAAGACGTGTTTTGCCTCAATGTGCTCAAACACTAGAAGATGTTGGGTTTGAAAGATGGTCAAGAGTACATCAACTTGGAGCAAGATATGGTTTCATGACGTCTAATAGTGTAGAATCAATCAACTCTCTAAGTCGTCATTCCCGGAAATTACCCATTACTATGTTAATGGAGTTTTTTCGAGCCTCTATTCAACAGTGGTACTACAAGAAAAGAAACCATGCATGTATTATTTCTTTAAATTCGTAACTTATCATATATTTTACTAAGTATTATTTATTTAAATTTACAGGAGCATTAGAACGTCGTGTTTCACCATGGACTGAAAAAAAGATAACGAAACGTGTTGTGAAGTCAAAGTCATGGAGAGTTGAACCATGTTCAAACATTTTGTTTGAAGTATTGGATAATAACTTAAATGGGCTTGTCAATCTAAATGCAAAGACGTGTAGTTGTATGAAATGGCAAACATCTGGTTATCCGTGTAGCCATGTTATAAAAGTTGCTCTTCATCTAAACCAAGATGATTCAAGCGCATACGCTATAGATTGCTACACTACAGAAGTATATCGACAGACTTATGTCGAGATTGTCTACCCTATTCCACATCCTTCTGAGTGGGACATACCAGATGACTTACAAACAGTTTTGCCACCAGTCATGGACAGCAGGCTACCTGGCCAACCAAAAAATCACGATCGTATACCATCTAAGGGTGAAGAGAAGAGGATATCGACATGTAGTCAGTGCAAGAAAAGTGGTCATACAAGGTTGACCTGTGGATCGCCAGTGCCATCACAATCATCTTTTCCTCTACCAAAATATGGATCCTCATCAAAATCCAAAGCTCATATGGTGCTAAGCAAAAGGAAATCAAAATCAAAATCTCAAACACAACCGGTTTCACCTTTTGGGACTTATTAACTTAGGTGATTTTTAAATGCAAACGTTGTATTATGTGTATTTTATGTGTGAATGCATACATTTTCAGTTAGACATTCATTAGTAACTTGAGTTTGAACATTGCTATGATCTGTTCAGTTGTTATCACTTATCACATTCATGTTGCGATTTTTT
The DNA here is from genome assembly GCF_006381635.1 of Hibiscus syriacus. Lineage (NCBI taxonomy): Eukaryota > Viridiplantae > Streptophyta > Magnoliopsida > Malvales > Malvaceae > Hibiscus > Hibiscus syriacus. The sequence goes on from NW_024062998.1 coordinate 69,741, forward strand.
GTTGCGATTGATGTGAAAGTCAAATTCGCATTGCGATTTTTGCGTTGCGATAGACAAATTTGCAACGCGATTATAGCGTTGCGATTGTTACGAAAGTCAATTTCTCAACGCGAAATCGTAAACCGAAAATCGCAACGCGAATTTGACTTTCGCTTTGCGAAAGTGTACCTTTAACAGGTCTTTTTTGCCTTCAACATAATGCAGATTGAATAAACAACAAATCAACTTTTACAAATCAATTAAACAAGCAAAAAATAATTCTTATTTCCTCATCAATTAAACAAATCAATGTAAAATTCAATTAAACAAACAAAAAAAAGTGTACCCCAGACAGTTGTTTATGCAAAAATACATCAATTTCACGCAGCTCACTTCAGGATTAACCTGCAGAAACCAAACATTTGCTCAAACAACACTTTATACACATCTAAAACCAACAAACAACAAATTATTGAATTCTAGGTACTTAACAAAACATTTTCAAACCAACAAAGAGTATATATGTTAACAACACTTGCTCAAACTTATCAATTGTTTATGCACACTTTCAGCACGCGGATGCAGGTAGGCAGCGTCTCGCATATATCGCTCTAGCCATAAAATGCCGAAACCACAAGCCTACTGCACCTCTATCTCTATCTGTGGGAGGTAGAAATTGTTTACTTCCTGTCGTCAAACGTTCCAAGCAAATGCATACGAGAGGACCACAATCCCCTCTGGCTCCCTCCGTTTGTTGTGGCGCGATCACGTCTCTGATCATTGTAACTTTGAACTTTTTTGGCTTCTTGTTTCCAGAATTAGTCCAATAATCAATTGCATTCAAGTATTTCGCCAAATGAGCGCTCCATCCGTTACAAATAATATCTCTCCAATCAGACAATGGTATGTAATTTAACATGTTGTCATATACTATTATCTTCAGGGATGGGAGCTGAATCTCGAGGAGAAGCCAATAACGACGTTCCAAAACAGGGATAAACACCTGCAATCATAAATAATTGCGCACATCAAATAAAACACGTTCCAAAATAGGGATAAACACCTTTAAAATATTCAAAAAATAAATAATAACCTTATCGACCTCCCACCACGCATGATAAAGTTTAGTTTTTTCCATTACCCAACATATATGAAGCATCTCTCGGATCCTTCAAGTGAGCTACGTGAAAAGACGTCGGCATAATAGTCCATCGAGTATTTTTTATTTTCTTCAATTTCCTTATTATTAGAAGACGTGACACCCATACATCAATATGTTGTTTTATAAAAAACAATACATATATTAGTGAATTTATTAAAAAATTTAAAAAAATTAATCAAAATGCAATATAAGAAGAATATAAGACTTACCACCCCTTCGAGATAGCCATTATCTTCAACCCCTAATAAAATACCCCACCAAGACCGATTAAGAAACAAATGAATAACATCGTCAAGTTTGCATATGTCATAATAACACCCCTTGCTCCGCTCGTGTAGATAAAAATCAACTGCGGTCTTAGCCCAAAGGGTATTATCTGTAATTGTGTTCGGTAGTGTTCCCCTCTCCTACTGAGGAATAGTATTGGCCGGTAACACATACGAAAGCCAACTCGTATCCATCATATCAGGCACGGGAGGGGGTTTATCAATATGTCGACATATGACGCCATGTGAATCGGACTCTTGAACGGTGGAAGGGACCTCTTGAACGATGACAGGGGCCTCTTGAACGGTGGGAGGGACCTCTTGAACGATAACAGGGGCCTCTTGAACGATGGGAGGCACCTCTTGAATGATGACAGGTGCATCGGGCTTCTTCTTATGGAGTCTTGGCATTAGTTGGGTGAAAGGAGACGTAATGGCATGTGCACGACGTCTGATGCGTAAACCCCGTCGTGCAAGAAAAACCCGACGTAAAGCATCTACCTTATCGGGCTGCTGAAAATAAATTAATACATAAATCAGTAAATAAATAAATAAATAATTCTGAAAAAAGGTTATTTGCATTTTTAGTATAGTATTAAAGAAATTTACCTCATTGCGTAGAGTATGAACCTCATTCTGCAACGATGAAACAATCTCACGTAGAGCGACTACCTCATCACGTAAAGTAGATACCTCACCACGTAGCACACCATTGTCATCGCATAAAACATCCACCTCACCATGTAAAGACCGTACCTCATCACGTAGCGCACCATTGTCTTCACGTAAAGTACCGACCTCATGACGCAAAGCACCGACCTCATCACGTAACTCCCCTAACTCATCACGTGGAGGTGGAGAACAGGGAGATAAATGTTATGGCCTCTTTGCCGGTCGCCTATCATGAGGTGATGGTGGAGAAGAGGCTCGATGATGTGATGGAATAAGTGATGGTGGAGGTGGAGAAGAGGCTCGATCAGGTGATGGCTCCGGGTGTCGAGCTGTATAATCGGCCCGATCAGGTGATGGCTCTCGAAGTAGGGGGTGCTCATCATCCGTCCCATCAAAAAATCGCTTACTAGCTTGCCACCAATCAGTGGCAAGCTCAGCCTCTGTGGGTGTCAGCCTCTGTAATGGATAGTTGGCCTCCTAACAATATAAAAGCTCAAACAAAGTTAAACATGTACTAGTAATAACTTGTTTATATATGGTAGTATTTGTGTGTTAACTTACATCATTCATCGTCGTATATGGTAGTAACTCTTCCCAATCCAATAGGCGGATCCTCCTCTAGGTAATAGCCCTAGGAATATCATTTGAATTTTTTATCGCATATATCTGCATGCTGGGGAAAGCCTCAAATATCCAAATATACAAACAATATAATACACAAACATCCGTAATTGTTAAATAATTAATTATAAAATTTGGAAATATTATATAGAAATTCTTACCTTAAAGGCCCAAATAAAGCCTGCCAAAGTGTATTTAGAACCATCGCCCCGCAAAATTTTTCGATCCTCAAAGGCATACGACAACTTCTTCCAGGTAGCTTTCCATAGATATGAACCCCACGAAAATAGGTTCCATGCATTTAGGTCCTCTACCAATAATATTAGGTCCTCAGAAATAGGTTGTCTGTCCTCTTTTCCTAAAAAGACGGCATGCAAAAGTAATAAATGGCATACTCGGACAACATCAAGGTCATCCATCCGAGTAAAACCATCTTTAACAAATAATCTCTTCAAGTCATCGACGTGTAAACTCGACTTCGACTTTTCCAGCTCAAGAAAAACCCGAGATAACCATGATGGGTGGGAGATATGACTAGTGTACCGGGTTACTTCATCGTGTCCGAAGCGTAGACCAGTGATTAAGCAAAACTCCTCCCGCCCAAAACAAGTATACGCCGGAGGAAAATGAAACCATATCTCTTCATCACCACGTTGTATCCTCTCGGGTAGATCGTTAGTCATGGTCTGAAGAAACAAAGGTGTCAACATAGCATCTCCACCCCGGATGTTGTACTTTCAGCCATGACCCGAAGTAAGTATCCTCAAACAATTTTCTTTGTAGAAGGTAAGCGTCGACGCAATTTTAGTGGCTAGGCTTAATTTATTATTTAAGGTCAATTGAGCCGAAATTTTTTTTTACAAAAACAATAAACATACCAAGTTAGATATACCAACAACTACAAATTATACACTATAAACATACATGATATTAAACAGTGAAAACATAGCCAAATATAATTCAAACTAGCACGGTATTCACCCAAGTCATTATTCCATCATAGTTCACAAAATGCATCAGATAAAATTCCAGAAGTAAGCACTTATAAAACATTTAAAAGGACAACATATAGGTTTAGTGCAGGTTCAAGGACAACATAAAGAGTAGTAGTTTATTCTTGAAAATTAAATTCGCAACACTGTGAAGTTAGTATTTGTCTTTGTTTTTTTGTTGAAGTAATGCAATTCATTCAAGTTTCAATTTGCAGAAGAAGAGCAGTTTCTGAAACTTAAATCTGCAATGCGAAAATGAAAATCGCAATGAGAAAATGAAAATCGCAACGCGAAAATGAAAATCGCAACGTGAACATGAAAATCGCAACGCGAAAATGAAAATCACAACGCGAAACTAAATTCGCGTTGCAATTTTCATTTTCGTGTTGCGAATTTAAGTTTCAAAAACTATTCTTCTGCAAATTGAAACTTTAATGAATTGCATTTCTTCAACAAAAAGATAAAACAAAGACAAATACTAACTTCACAGGGTTAAAGACTAAACTATTTAGCAGTATTGGCAGCAACTGAATGAATTTACTAAGCAATCTAAGTGAAATGGTTAATCTATATATTGAAATTACCAGTAAATTTATCATCAATATAAGAAAAATCTAATAATAATACAAAATTTTCAAAATAAAAATAAGAGATAAAAAAACTAACCCTCGGTGGTAGATTTTCCATTTCTGACCGTGAATGGTTGTGAGGGTTGTTATAAGAGATGGAGATAGACGGATTTCGTCGAAGATGGGGACGGATTACGTCAGAGATGGGGGACGGATGTCGTCGTAGAGAGTGAGAGATGGATATGGGATTGAGTTGTGATTTTAGGGTTTTAGGTTTTGATTTGCGATAATACTGTTTACATTTGTGTTACGAAATTAATATTGCGAAAATAAACGCGCTTTGACTTCTGTGTTGCGAATTTGACTTCTGTGTTGCGATTTACAAATTCGCGTTGCGAATTTGGAAACTAGGTTGCGAAATTGGAGTTTGCGTTGCGAATTTGTTGGTCATTTTCGCAAATCCAAAAAAAGTTAGTTAAAATCGTATATTATAAGGCATTTTCGGTCACTGAGGTTATTTTCTCTAAAAATAAATTGAAAGTTTAGATACTAAAACATATTAAAATTGATAGTTTAGATACTAAATGTATAGTTTAACTTAAAAATCAACACCTCCGGCCATGGTGATGACAAGTAACGAGAGCATCATATTGACTAGCATCATATTGACTAGCATAAAAGCTTAAATTCCAAAATAAGACTAATTCACCAAGCTGCCACTGAGAAGGTAAAGAAATGTTTGTTCATCGCCCACCCTAAAAGAATAAAATAAAATTAAACCGAATAGCCACTCTTCCACGTAAATATAGAAAAGTTGTATAAATACATCAACACATGAGTTCTTTGGCTCACACCGATTCAACTCATTTCATAGTGTTTCCAACACAATTAAAAGCTAAAGAAATGCCTTCATCGAAGCTTCCTTGTTCAACTCATGGATCCATCTCCACCCACAATCGTCCCTTAGCCAACTATACCCCTGACATTTGGGGTGATATTTTCTTACATCCATCTAAAATGGTAAGGAATTTATATACTATATACGTGTGTTTGCGCGTCTGCACCTGTAAAAGTGTTCTCATAATGTATACAATTGTGCAGAACGTGGATGGTGAAACTCAACTACAGCACGAAGAACTGAAAGAAGAAGTAAGGAGGATGATTAGGGTAGACGTGGATGAATTGCTGCCCAAATTGCGTTTGATTGATACAATCAAACGGTTGGGAGTGAGTTACCATTTCGAAAGAGAGATAGAGGAAGCATTGCACTGTGTCATGAGCATCAATACCAATATGACCAAACTCTCGAGGCTACCTCACTTCGATTCCGATTGCTTAGAGAGAGTGGATTTAATGCTCCCTGTGGTGAGTCTCGCAACTTCTACTTTACACCCATTACGATCCTTAAGATTAATGTTTTATTGGGTTGAACAGAAACGTTCAACAAGTTCAAAGATGATGAAGGAAGATTCAGCAAGTCCTTAACAAGTGATGTGAAAGGTTTGCTCGAACTATACGAAGCTTCGCATTTACTTGTTCATGGGGAACACATACTCGAAGAAGCCCTTGCGTTCACCACTACTCATCTTGAGTTAGCCAAAGCTACTGGAATTGTGGAGTATCCTCTTTCAGCCTTAGTCTTCAATGCTCTATACCAACCCTTACGCAAGGCCCTGCCAAGGTTGGAGTCAAGGCGATACATTTCCATTTATCAAGAAGATGCTTCACACGACAAAACACTGCTGAAGTTTGCAGAGCTGGATTTCAACCTGTTACAAAATTTACACAAGGAAGAGCTATGCAAGCTCTCTAGGCAACATATTACTTCTTTTAACACTAATTAATTTTTTATTTTAACCCAACTTGAAGGGAAAAATAATTCATAACTGAGTGTTTGTTTCAGGTGGTGGAAAGATTTAGATTTTGCTTCAAAACTACCGTTTGCACGAGATAGATTGGTGGAATTATACTTTTGGAAGTTAGGAATGTACTTTGAGCCAAAGTACTCTTTTGCTAGAGAGATATTAACAAAAGTAATAGCTATGGCATCAATTATGGATGACATTTATGATTCATATGGCACATTTGAAGAACTTCAACTCTTTACGGATGCAATTCAAAGGTCAACAAATTTATATATATATATATGAATATTAGAATTTAAATTTTAGTTTTTTATAACATTTTTCCTTGAATCTTTATTTTTTTCAGGTGGAATGATGATTGTGTAAATCAACTCCCAGATTACATGAAACAGTTCTACAAGCCATTATTAGATCTCTATAAAGAAATTGAGGAGGCGATGACAAAGCAAGGACAATCATATCGTGTCCGACATTCTATAAACACAGTAAATTTACACCCTATCTCAATTTTATGATATTTACATTAGTAAATATGAACTAACCCCTTTTATACATATACCAAGTTAAGGGAGTAAATTATTAAACCCATATGTCATTGTTTCTTATTTTGTTGGTTTTCAATTTACAGTTTAAGCATCTGAGTGATAGTTATTTGGCTGAGGCTAAATGGTGCCATGAAAACTACGTACCAACGATGGAAGAGTATATGAGGGTCGCAACTATAACTGCTGGCATTATTGCAGTAAGTGTCACATCTCTTGTTGGAATGGGAGATGTACCGACGCCTGAGATTTTCAATTGGGCATCTAATAACCCTAAAATCTTTGTTGATTGTGCCATTCATGTCCGCCTCTTGGATGATATTGCTTCGCACAAGGTACTTTTTCTTAAAAATAAATAAATAAATTGTAAGAGTATTTTCAATTAATTTATGTGTGTGTAGTTTGAGCAAGAAAGAGGGCACTGTGCCTCGGCTGTTGAATGCTACATGAGAGAACATGGGGTTTCAGAAGTAGAAGCACGCAGTGAATTGAAGAAGCAAGTGGAAGACGCGTGGAAAGACATAAACTATGGGATGATATTTAGTGAGACGTCTAAGGTTGTTCCAATGTCGGTTCTTACACTAGCTCTCAATTTTTCAAAGGGCTGTGAGTTCATTTATAAGGCTGGAGATGGGTACACACATGTTGGAAAAACTACAAAAGAGGGGATCGCTTTATTGCTCATTGATCCAATCTCAATCTCGGCTTCTGGAAATTAATAATCTCTCCGATAGTAATCCATTTATGTTTGTTGTACTTTTATGTGTCATATTATGTTTAGAGCGTTAAATAATCTCTCGGATCGAGTAATCCATTATGTTTGTGGTAATTTTGCATGTTTTACTATTGTTAGAGTACTCTTTTCCTCCATATAGGTTTAGGGAGGTTTTTAACGAGGTCCTAACTAAAGTTGTTAATTAATAAAAAAATGTTATTGTTGTGCAAAAAAAAAAAAAGTTTCGTAATTATGAAACGATGGGCCAAAGAAGCAAGAAAGAAAGATATGTGTTTCTTAGTCGTGAAGTGAATGGATATGATAACTTGTATTTCAATAATAACTTTACAAAGTATTTGTGTTGTTGAACCCCCAAATATGATTTGACTCAAGCAACTTTATTATTATTTTAAATTTAAGGGTAAACTACTTAAATGACCTTAATTATGGGATTGGTCTCGATATGTTCACCATATTTCTAAGTTTGATAATGCGTGGTTTTAATGCAATCATTTGCTATTAGAAACAGATGGAGTAGCTGTTGTGGTTGTTATTAACTAATGACGAGTCAAATGTCCACATCAACTAAACCATTTGTTTTCATCAGTAGGTAGCTATATTGAAACACTTAAATAGTTATATTGTCATATTGCCAAAATTAGAAATATTGTAGTCATATCGACATTAACTCGATAGTTAAGTGGTCATTTGAGTAGTTTACCTTAAACTTAAGTGCTATTAACTAGGGTTTATCATAAGCTGACTTCTACGTGAGAGAGCCTAGAGATTCAAAAGAAGAAGCACAAAGATTCATATGGCACATTTGAAGAACTTCAACTTTTTACACTTGCCATTCAGAGGTCATCAACTAATATACTCCTACACTAATACATGTATATGTATTATAATTTAATTTTGACTTCAAAATTTAGTTCAGTTAGCTTATTTAGTTATGTTTATGGGACACTATTCATCTAAATTTGCATTTTAACATTTCTAACATTTTCTCTTAAAACTTTAATTGCTTTTTAGGTGGGACGTTAACTGTATAGATCAACTTTCATTTACATGAAATTGTTCAATACTCTATAAATAAAGTAAATAAGCACCTATCTCATTTTTATGATTTTACATGTACAGCTGAAATTTAAAATCTTCATTCTCATATATTGTTATAAAAGATCGAGTACACTTGGACATCTCACAGAAGCGTCCAACGCCAACTTGAAGGCCAGAACTTCAGCAAAATTTGCCGAGGACACTTGGGCAGACCTGAAATGCCTAGCAAAGGACTCCACCTCTAAGAAACTATTTCAATACAGCCATGGTCAATTGAGTTTAAAATCAAAGTGTATTACACAATGAGGGAGAGTGGCTTAGGTCATCCGACGGAAACTGTTGCTTTGTTTGTGGATAACATACCAAAGACTATTAAAAAGGTTTATGGCAGGTAGTGGGTCGATATGGTGAGATTCTAAGTGTGTATATTCCAAAGAAGATGAGTCTAGCAGGTACTAGGTTTGGATTCGCAAAAGTTGGTAATATGGTAGAAGCTGAGAGAGTTAGGGAAAGGTTGAATGGTATTATGGTATATGGCAGTCGCATCTCAATGAAGTTTGCCAAGTATATTTTGACGGATCCAAAGGAAAAAGGTGTGCAAAGTAAGTTGGCATGAAAATCAAAAGTTGCGAGCTCAAATTTAAATAAAAAAAAACAAAGTATGATGGCTGGCCAAGTGGAAGCATCCAAAAGGAAGTATTGGATCACGTTGATGAGGATGAATTAAGAAAGTTGAGGAGATCCTTGGTGGGCGTAATGACTGGTGTATGTAGTGTTGGAGTATGTTGATAGATTACAAAATTGGGGCTTAGGTTAAATTAGAGTTCAAAGATTATGTGGGAATTTCTTTCTGCTTACCATTGAGGATGAAGACTTGTTTATCATTCTTGAAGGCTTCCAGTGGTCTTACTTGAAGGAGATTTTGTGGATATTATGCTTTGGACAGAGTCTCTATGTCAAAAGAAAAGAGTTGTATAGATAGAGCTAGTTGGATTACCACTTCATTGCTGGAATGAAATCACTTTGAAAATGTTAGCTGGCTTGTGGGGTAGGTTTGAAGCTTATGGAGAAAATGTAAACCATCATATAGATTGTGAAAAAGTAACTATATTGATATCCACTTCGATGGAAGCTCGGATTGATGAAGTTGTAGACGTAGTGGTGGAGAATCTAAAGTTTGGTGTATGAGTACTTAAAGTCGGGATGGTGGACCATTCGTTAGTTAAATTGACTAAATTTGGAAATTTCAAAAAGAAAGAGATTGGGATGAGAATGATGGAGTAGAGTTTGGGTTGAAAAAGATGTTTTATCAAAAAAAATTCGTAGATCCGTCGGAGGTGTCTTCATCATGAAGTTTGGATGACAAAAAAGGGATTCCGACATCTAGAGGCGGCACATTTATTTTATTGTGCACCAGAGAAAGCCTAGGAGATTGTAGTAATGATAATGTTGGGAAGCCAATCGAGGTTGGTTGTGGTTTCGAAGAAGGAAGAGAGAGAGTCGTTTTTCAAACTCTAGATCATATTAATGACGAGGGAGTTCAGGTAGTGGGTGTTGATGGGGTAGAGATTAAGGCTTTAGGCTCAAATGTGGTCAATTCTATTAATGACGGGGTAACAATGATGGAGGATAGAGTAATGGATGTAGGGGTTGTTGAAGGTATCCTAGAAATTGGGCTTCCATAATATTGTAAAAAGATTATTGATGATTTATCAAGATGGGCTTATCGATTGAAGCTTTAATGAATTTAAATAGTGAAAACTTGGTGGCATCAGGAGGAAGCGTGATGGAATCAATTTTGGGCCTTTTAATCCAAGTGAGAAAGGTAATTCAGATAAAAAGAAGAAAACAAAAAATGAGCATTTTGAAGAAGAGTCGTTATTTCTAGAACTATCCTTTAGAAGAAAAAAAGAATTTAAAGAAATACAGTTCACTATTGGATATTCAGGATAAAGTCCTATCGAAAGCTGAGAGAAAAATAGGAGATTGGGCGTTAAAGAAAATCAATTTGAAGAAGCCTGATCTAATTTCCTCTGAATTATCAGGTAGATCTCTTTCGGATTCTGATTTAAAGAAGAGGTAGGCTGCTGCAACTGTTGAAACAGAGAAGGCATTGTCATTAGGTAAGAAACTCGGTATTAAGATTATTGGTCCTGAAAGTGAGGTTCTCAAGGATTTAGCGTTGTTAGATCTGTGTTGAGGTTGGTGAGTAGCTGTTAGGGGTTGCGTAGGTATTTCAATTGGACAATCAGGATCCTTTCGTGGAACTTAAGAGATCCTGGAGTAGGTAAAGAAAGAGACTCTAAGTGAAGGGACATTCGAAGATTTTGAAAGGTGACGAGTTTGAACTCAAAGTCTCCGACATTTGGATGATCTGGGGTAGTGTAGTTCTTTGAGATAAAGCCCGCCTTGAAGTGGTAAGCTCTATTTTTTGTTCAAGCTTTATTTGTTTGAAAGGGTTTTGGCCTCGATTAGGTAGGAAGATTACATTGATTTGTGTTTTTGCACCATGTTTATTGTCGTATTAGATTGATCTATGGAATGATTTACGGGGCTTAGATTGGGGAACTCTAATTCTTGGTTTATAGTTGACTATCTTCTCGGGGTATACATTTCGAAGTGTTTAACAGATAGCGTAGCTGTTGTGGCTGCTATTAACTAATGACGAGTCAAATGTCCACATCAGCTAAACCATTTGTTTTTATCAGTAAGTAGCTATATTGAAACCACTTAAATAGTTATATTGTCATATTGTCAAAATTAGAAATATTGTAGTCACATCGACATTAATTCCATAGTTAAGTGGTCATTTGAGTAGTTTACCTTAAACTTAAGTGCTATTAACTAGGGTTTATCATAAGCTGACTTCTACGTGAGAGAGCATAGAGATCCAAAGAAGAAGCACAAAGATTCATATGACTTGAAAAAGCTTTTACAATCCTATCTTTATTATTGACTTCATATTAATCCTCATCTGAATTTTTTTATCGGCAAAAGATATTATACAAACCCCTACACACATAGAAGCAGCAAAAGGATTCATTATACCAGCCAGCTTTAAAAAAACTCTGACATTGCCATGCCATTTAATGCTAACCAATCCGCCATAGATGAACGACCAGGTAAAACAGACCTAAAGGTCACTACCCCTATGGCTTTAGCCATTTCATCAATATCACCCAAAATGGGCCAAGGATTCGATGGACGCTTCAGGTGATTACTAATCCAGTACAAGGCAACTTTCGAAGACGATTCCAGTACCAACGAACTCATCCCCACAAAAACCGCTTCCGCAAACACAAAGAGAGCTTCCTTAATTGCTAGTACATCAGGACCACCATCACTACATTCTGAAGCAAGACCCGAAAACATGGCCCTTAAATCTCCAGAGGGTGATCTAAGGACTCTCCCACATCCGTCCCAATCTGCTTGAGAAGAGCCAGCAACCGCAAAGAACCAGAAATTCACATCCATCATGGAACTATCGCACATTGATGCACTCGAGACCGATCATCTTGCTCTCTGATTCAACCACCGAACCTCCTCGATAATATAGTATTCAACTTTTAACGCATTTAACAACACCAAAGCCCGAAGTTTAGAACAAAAAGTTAAATCTGTTAATGACCTAGGCTTCCCTTCAAATACCACTTCGTTAGATCCAACCAAATACACCACAACGCTGCCGAAACTGACACCACCCCAAGGTTTTTCAACTTACGAGGAAGGGACACTGAAAAACTCTATAGAAAATAACTATCTACACTACATGGATCACACCACTGTAATACCACCAACTTGCAATAGCCCACCGAAACTTCCTTTAAAACCACAGCTCACGAACATATGATATGTGATAACTTTCCAAAAGAGTTATTGTTTAGGATCCTTTTATCTAGGTTGAGTTTGAATTTTAGTATCATTAGGATCATATTAGGGTAATTTTTATATATTTTTCATCATTTGCATCATGGGAGTTAGTTGATGGAATTTGGGTTGATTTTTATGTTTTATGTTGTAAACTAATACATTGATATTGTGGCATTGCTTGAAGATGTAGGTGATGTTGTGACGCGATGTTGTCGTGCCAATGTTGCAGCAACTGGTGACAAAGAAGACAATTATGGAATTTTCTAGATTCGGACAGTTGTCCAATATAACTATAAAATGACTAAAAAATATAGGAAAAATCATATTTTTCCTATTGGAGGATGCATTGACCTTTGGGGAATATAAACAAGGACTTCCTTCACACTTTTGAGACTTCTTCTTGAACCTTTCTTTATCTCCATTTTATTTTCTTATCTCCACTGGCCATGGAGGTTTGAAGCCACCTAGGAATGTAGCAGTAACCGGAGCAGTAATGCCGATGTAGCAACGAAGACCATTTGGAGTTCAGACTTCTTAGTGTCTTTACTCGAAAGAGGGAAGAAAATTTGTTTAGTTTGAATGTTTTAATTTTTATGGTGTTGTTTGGATTTGAACATAAAGTGTTTGATGAAATATTTTTTTATGATTTTAGTTTGAAACAATATTTTTATGTGATGGAGCTTTATATGCAATATTTTTAGAAATGAAAATATTTTTATGTATGTGATTTTGATGATTTTTAGAGATGGAAATTATTGAAGTCACATTCTACTTACGTACAATATTAGTATTTACGAAAGTAAATGTATGCATATAGAGATGTATGTTGCTGATTGTTTTTGCTTTGTTGACTACTTGATAATGGAGTTGGTGAAAATTGATTCTATTCAATTAAGTGTTTAATTGTTGAAAGGAGATTAATTTTTTAATCATTGCAAGTCGCATAACTGTATTGCCACAACATAATCATATTGTCAACTGCCAAATGACAGCAGCATTTACTGGTACAGTAGTCTATTTGCTCTCCTGATTGCTACTACATTCCTTGCCATCTACCATTCTACTTTATTAATTTTATTGTATTCCTGTCACTATCTTACTTCAACCTTATCTTTTCTATTTAAGACTAACGATTCTAAGTTGTAATTCCTCGCTTCTTATGGGTTCGACATCCAAGGCATTAGTTTGCTACCACTTTATTACTTGGTTTACGACACATATCCTTGCGTAATTGCTACAACATCTTACATAGCATCAATCAGCTACCTCCAAATCCTCACCGCACCAACAACAGGAGCAGTCCATATCCTCCACCTCAATCCCCTTATTTTTAACAAACATTTTGGTAGACACTCTTTTAATTTTCATCATCCATAAAAAAAAAATTAACCTTAGGAGGAATGTACAACTTCCAAATCTTATTAAAGTCAAAATGTTGGTCCTCCACATCCACATCAATAATCGGTTGGGATAATTTTTTAAACTGAGAACATCCCCTCTTTGTCGTGCATCCACACTAACCTGTCACTTTACCACCAACAACCTTCACCTCATTAAGTAGCTTCTTTAAATCCATGACCATGATCCACTCTCGATCCAGTACGTCCCTGCTAAAAGCCTTATACCAATCAAATCCTTCCATAACGTCCGTAACAACCATCCGTTTGTTGCTAGCCAATCTAAAAAGGGTAAGAAAGATACATCTTAATAGCTTTTCGTCACACCAAACGTCAGTCCAAAAAAAAATATTAATGACATGTATGCATCCAACAGCCTAAAATCATCCGGTCTATCCACATTTTCACGCTTTCCTTTATTATTTTTTTTGCTCGGCAAGAATCAATTTATTAAATTAAAACAGAAGACAAATTTCACCTTATGAGCCTCATTAAAACCTCCCTAAAACATATTAGAGGAAAAGAGTGCTACATAAGAGAACATCAACAAGCACTGCTGACAAAAAAACAGAGACCAGAACATCCATCTCAGAACAGTACACCATTACATCCAACAAGACCAAAAAAATTAAAAACCAATAAAGCAAAACCAATCGAAAGGGCTTCCTCGACATTATCATCTCATGCAGAGACAGCAGTAACATAACCAGTAGTACCATAGTGTGGAACCAGACAAAAAATGCTCGAAGGAGATTCAAGTATCGCAATATTACACTGGAAAATCCAGCATTAAACTGAACTTAGAACCAAAGCCGACTATCTCCACAAAAAGAACCAAATCTTTAAAGCCTCCAAAGAAGAATCCAAATCAAGCTAGAAGCTAATGTTGAGTTTAATTTTAGAAATCAAAGAAAACACATACAACATGCTGTTGAATTATCAAAGACAATGCTCACTAAAAATGTCTAAGAAACCTCCACTTAAGATTCAACACAACAGAAACTAAATAAACACCAACATCCCTCCCTTACAACGATCATCGCTTTGCAATTTTTTGGGGAAAATAGTGCTCTTTGAAACTATATCGTGATTAAAACCCCTAAAAGAAACCAATTTGATCGAACTTTACCTCCACGGATCCTCCTACACACTATAATTCACCCTCCAAACCGACAAATAAACCTTGAAAACCCTATGGTTCAGCTTATCAAGACCGTCCACAACAATCCATCTTCCAGAAGAACAAGGATCCTTAATTTCATAGCAAAGATCTTACTATTAAAGAAAACTACCAGAACCAGCTCGGTTGACGTACGAACTCTACTTCAAACCACCATCACCCAACATCCTTCTCAACAATATAAACCATATTAGAAACTTGGACACACAGCAATACAGTATAAAAAATAATCGATGTACTAAATCTATCACTAAGAACATTTATAAATAACTCCACCAACTCCTCTAGAAAACAACGACTAATCCTCATATATCAAACATTATGACATTTGTTTCCCCTTACAATTTCACACCAACCTCAACACATATCTAAAGATTCAAGATCCTTAATAATCTCACTTTCAGAACCAACAAACTTAATACCAAGAATCTTACCTAATTCCAATGTCTTCTCCGCTTTAACAAATGCATCTGCCTTTCTTCTCTTTAAATCAGAATCCGAAAGAGTTCTCCCTGATAATTCAGAGGTTATAAGATCAGACTTCTTCAAATTTAATCTCTTCAACGCCCGATCTCTTCTTTTTCTCTCCGCTTTCGATAGGACTTTGTCTTGAATATCCATAAGAGAACCGAATTTCTTCGATTTCTTATTTTTTTTTCTCCAGGATATTTCTGGCACGCCCGGTTCTTCTCCACAATCTCCCCCAAAATGCTCGCTGTTTTTTTTCTCCTTTATATTTGACTTTCCCGTATCCCTTGTTATTCTCCTTGGATTAGAATTGCCCACTTTGATTCCTTCGTTATTCTCCCCTAATGCCAACCAACTTACACAATTAAAATCCATTAAGCCTTCAATCGATAAGCCCATCCCTGATGAATCCTCAATAGCCTTATTACCATGACTAGAAAGCCCATTTTCTGCAACACCTACAACAGCCCCTACATCCCTATCTCTATCATTCAATATAGAAACCCCATCGTTAAAAATAATAACCTCGTCAGCACCTAATGCCTTGGACTCTACCCCAACATCACCCACTCCCTGAACACCCTCATTAATAGAAATATTTTGAATTTGAAAACCTTCACTCTCTCTTCCTTCTTCGAGACTACAACCACCCTCGCTCGGCTTCCCAACAAAATCCTGACTACAATCTCCTAGGCTATCTTCAGTACACGAGACATTAAATGCGCCGCCACTAATTTTCGTAATCCCTTTCTTTTCAGCTGAACACCCCGTCGAGGACGCCTCGGACTTATCATCGGAAAGATATTCCGATGCAACTCCAACTTTTATAGCCCCAATCTCTTCTCCAACCTTCTCAACCCCATTATGTTTATTCTTGTTATTTTCAAAAATAGGCAATTTCGCTACCGAGTTATCCAACATCCCTACTTCGAGAACTCGGACACCAAACTTCTGATTTTCCACCACCACATCAACAACTTCATCAATCCGGGCTTCAATCGTAGTTGATATCATCATATTAACTTTTTCGCAATCTATATGATGTTTAACATTTTCTCCATAAGCTTCAAACTTACCCCACAAACCAACCAACCTTTTCAATGTGATTTCATTCCAGCATTGCAGTGGTAACCCATCTATCTCCAGCCATACAACTCTTTCCTTATGGCTTAAAGTCTCTGTCCACAGCTTAACATCCACAAAAATCTCCTTCAAATACGACCACTGGAGGTCTTCCAACATGAAAAACAAGTCTTCATCCTCAATGGTAAGCAGGAAGAAATTCCCACGTAATCTTTGAACTCTAATTTCCCCTAATCCCCAGTTATGTAATCTACCAACGATACTCCCCACACTACAAACACCAGCCATTTCACCCACCAAGCATCTCCTCAACTTTCTTACTTCCTCCTCATCAACATGACCCAATACTTCCTTTCTTAAAGCACCCTCTTGACCAGCCAACATTTTGATTCATCACATAAGGGGATCTCGCAATTTTTTATTTCCTTCTTTGTATTAGGGGTAGAAATAGGATCAATATCATTGGGGCTGCCATACCTGGAATAAATAACTCTTCTCCATAATGCATTTCTCTCCGTTCCAAATCGCCACTCCCACTTAGAAAATAAAACTTCATTCTTTGCTTTAACATCAAAATGATAAGGAATAATGAATATCTCGGTGTAGGTAGCTCATGAGATTTAAGCAAGCTCATTCTAGTGAAGATGATATGTCCAGGCACATCAAAGGTAACACTAAACAAATAATTCAAACTAGAAATAATAAGATTACCTCTGGTCATACTCATCCCCTTCATCTTCTTCTAAAAGATACCCCGTCTGGAGGTATTCACTGTTGTTATTTACAAACTTGAGTTGAGGTTGCATGCTTGAGTTCTCACTATTATTTACAATATCAAGCTGAGTGTTGGTTTTGGGGATGTCACTTTTATTTACAAAGCCCTTGGTTCCTAGAGGCATCTGATGACCATTTAATCTAGTTTCTTCGATGCAATTTTGAAGTTCAGCAAGCATAGCACCATTTCCAGGCATGGAGCTAATAGAGCCAGAGCTACATCTACATGAAAGCTGGCCATTTTCAGACACGCCAGACCTTTGATGCAGAAGATATCCATTGCTATTGCTATCTACAGTTGGAATACTGTGAATCAGATTATAAGAGTTAACATATCCACGGATGCCACTGTAAGTAAATAAAGCAGTTGCAAGAAATTCCATTGATGATAAAGCGAAGAAAAACAAGGGCCAAAAACCAAAAGTGCGATACATGTTAAGCAACTGATTGAACTAATGGATCCTACACAGCTAAACCCAGTTAAGCAAAAACTCCTCCATTAAGATGTAGAAATACTTCATTTCAAAATGATCTACAAATATCACGACTTACGAGCAGGTATAAAGAATTGACAACCATTCTTTGAATCAGTAAAACAGGTCAACATAAATAGCTTTCAGCAAACCTTGCTTGCGAGCAGATATACTTTTGCCTTGGGATTTATTCTTCCGGAATGATTGATTTGATACTCTAACGGGGCGTTTGGTTCAGGATATCTCACATTACCAGGGGAATGGAATGTTATTCTCCCGTTTGGATTGCAAACATTCCCAACCTCCGGTAATAAGTTATGGGGAATGGAATGTCATTCTCCCGATTTGATTGCAAACATTCACAACCTCCGGTAATAAGTTATTCCCAACAGTGATATTTTGGGGTGTATTACCAAGAATATGATTCCCCACTTCCCTTAGGTATTGTTACATTCCCGGTGTTTTTGACTAAAATGCCCTTAATTTTTTTTCAAAAATATCATTTTTCTGTCGTTGAATAAAAAAATTCTACGAAGGTCAAATTGTAAATTTATCCTTAAACTATTCTAGATTTACCAAAAAAATTCATAATTAGAATTTTATATGAAGTTCAGTAGTTAAAATAAAATTTTATCCTTTCAGTAAACCTGTTTATCTTTTCAATTTTGTAAAAAAAATTATATAAATTTTATGAATTTAAAATTTTTAAACAAAATATATAAATTAATTATAGTATAATTATAGTATAATTCAACTTGTTAAAAAAATAAATATATAATAAGGACAATTTGGTAAAATATACATTCTAATAATATTTTATTCCTTTAACAAAACACGATAATCTTACATTCCTGTTAAACGAACCAAACACAACAATACAACATTCCCAGTAATCATATTCCCTCTGGTAATCTTACATTTCGTAAACCAAACGCACCTAAGTAACTCTCTGTTTAACCCCCTCCCTTTTATATTCTCTCTTTCGGTTGTTTGTTTTTCCCAGCCTAACTCATTTGTTGTTGTTACCTTCAAAAACAAAAATATGTGTGTGAGCTATTTCAATATTAAAAGTGGATAGTTAGTTAATTAACTGTTATTATTTACGAATAATCATTTAAAAGACGAAAAAAGTGTAAAAAATTATCCCCAATTATAGTATGTTATTTTTATTGAATACGCTAACTATTAAAAGTTATAAAGTGATCCATCGACTATATGACAATGTTTTGTTGAATCTTTCAATTATTAAAAGTTATAAAATGGTCATTCGACTATTAATATGTTATGAACTTATGATTTTTTTCATTAAAAATTTGACGAAAGTCTGAGCGGGAAATTAACTTTTTGACAGGAGTATGATAAAATATGATCTTAGATTCTAAAATGACTATCATATCCCAATCAGTATGTTAACGTTAAGCTCATATGACCATCATTTTTAATAGAAAATGACGAGTTTAGAATATATGAATAGTCGGGTGATCATTTTGTAACTTTTAATAGTTGGGGAACCAACAAATAACATCTTATAGTCGGATGATCATTTTATAGGTTTTAATAGACGAGGACTTAACAAGGTAACATCATATAATTGGAGGATAATTTGTGTATTTTACTCAAAAGAATATTGAGAGTAGAAAATAGACACCAAATGATTATTTAATCAAATATTGAATTCTTTTAATATTATATTTTTTTCTTAGAAAAATAATAATAAAATTACCATATCAATATGAAAAAATTACTTCAATTTTCCCCCCTAAAAAGGTCAATTATACAACCAAAATAAGAGAGAAATGATATGATATATTGTACACATTTCATCTCAATAAATTTATTCCTTTTAGATCTTAAAATTATATAATATAAGATATTCTATTAAAAGAAGTAAATAAATACTAATATTTATATTAGAACAAACTTATTAATCACCTTTTAGTATTAATTGAGCTAATTGCAACATATGTCATCAAAGTATGACTCTCATTTTAAACCGATCCTTAAACTTTTAGATGTTCTAACTTCATCCCTAAAACTATGACTATCATTCTAAATTAATCCTTAAACTTTTGAACATTTCAATTTCGTACCCAAACTATGACCTTCATTTTAAATTAGTCCCCAGACATTTTGAACATTCAAGTTTCATCCCAAAATTATACATATATATTAACCACAAGTTAAAAAAATCGTTAGGTCAAGTTATATTATTATATGTTTGAAAAAAAATTAGGTTAAACTACGATTGAAACTAATTACATATTTGGATGAATTATGAGATGAATTTAGAATATTCAAAAGTTTAGGGACCAATTTAAAAAGAGGATCATAATTTAGGGGTGAAATTAGAACGTTTAAAAGTCTAAGGACTAAGTCATAGTTTGAGAATAAAATTAGAATATTCAAAAGTTAAAGGACTAATTCAAAATAAGGGTTATAATTTGAGGACGCATAATGTAATTAACTCGTAATAATTATCATCCATTCCACCTAATTAATAGTTTAGAGTGTATGAATCAAACAATCTTAGTTTTTAAGGAACCCATTGTTATCCCTTAAGATGTCATATTCAAGTACTACATATGCCAAGAATACGAGCATTAATTATCAAATGGTTAAAGTGTTTATACACCCTAGATTTATATACAACAGTGTGTTTGTTTTCCTCTAATTGGTTTTTCGGAAAATATTTGTCGCTTTTTCAATGTTTGGTTGATAGAAAACAGATGGTCAATGTAATTTATTTTTTCATTTAACTGAATTTTCTTTTTATTTTCTAGAAGATGACTTACATTCTGATTTTTCGTAAGCCATTTTACGAACTTTTCACTTCAAAGCATAACACTCAAAACATTTTATTTTATATTTAATATAAATATATTATTTTAATATCATTTTATATTTATTGATAATTTTAATATAATTTACTTTTTATTTTAATAATATAATAAATTATTAATAAAAAATAATTTTATTTATTAATTTCATAAAATAATATTATATAATTATTAAATATTAAAATATGCTCCTTAAAATATATATATTCTTATTTTATATTATATATTCCATATTTTAATATTATAATTTAATAAATAATTATTATAATTTATAGTAATTTTATTTTAATAAAATAATAATCTTAATATTTTTATTTATAAAATAAGATATATGTTCTAATAATATTATTTACACAAATAATATTAAATAAATTATTCTAGTATTTTAAAAATATTATTATTATTTTATTAATAAATAGTATTATTTACAGTATTTAATGTTTATAATAAATAATTTCTTTTAAAAAATTACTAACTAATAAAAAATGAATTACGCAACATCATTCGTAAAATAATTTCAAAAAAATATAATTTAATTTACAAAATTCATTTTTCGAAATCTATTTTACATAAAACATAGTCTTAATCAGTTAATGTACCTCCTCGAGCCCCTTCTCGTCATTTCACTTTCTCGCTAGACCACATATAGCGAAGCGATCAATTCGAGCCCTAGGCCTTCGCCATTTCCATCCGATGTCAAAAATCTTCGAATTCAATTGATAGATCAAATCCCTCTTTAAAGGTGAATTAATTTAATTTCTCTCACCCTTTTTTTCTCTTGAAAATTTGTTAGCATTTTTATTTCAATTTTATTAGATCTAATTATGGTTTGTTTGCTTTAAACATCATGCAGTTCCGATCCGATCGAAGCTTCTGTTCCTTCCGCCGATTACCAGTAAGATCTCGGCGTCGTTTCATATTACTGTACTCACATTTGGCGTAGACTGTCTTATTTTGGATTACCTATAGATTTGCATCGAAGCGCTGATAACCAGCGTGTATTGAATATTGATTTGAGCTCCAAATTAGGAATTCTGAAGATGATATGAATTTTGTAGTCTGGAATTAAACAATAGGCATGGTTAATTTTGATACCTCGGGTATACAATGAAATCCAAGACTGAAAACCTTTGCATGTCAATAAATTTCAATGAATATGACACACAAACCTTTGGACATAAGAGCTAGAGCAATGGAGATGAAATAGAAGATATACCGGCCTTGATGGTGATGTGTGCCGAAATATTTGGGATGGGGATTTAGGGATAAAAAGGGGAAAGAAGTGAAGAAGAAGAAGAAGATTCAAGGAAGATATTCTGTTTCATGATGCTCAGTTGAACTAATCTCAGAGCCTTGCATTCCTATATGTACTGGTATTGACCAGTTTACATGATTATCCTAACCTTACCCTTAATGAAATGTGTATATTTACAAGTTCGAATATTGATAGAATTAGTCTCGTAAAAGATGGCCTGAAAGTAAGAACCACTGCAAATGGATCTTCCTTGCATGCGACTGCCTCGTTTTTGTCCTTATTATTAAGACATATGACAAACCTAAGGCATCAAATGAAAACTATGCCCCATAAGAAAGAAAAGCTTAGCGAAATAATGACTTTATCAAAGTTTCCTGGTTATTTGTGCTGTAATTCCTTTGATTTTGTTATTCTTTATGCTTGATTGCCTTTTTTGTTTTTTATTTTGATTAGTATTTTGTTCATTTTATTTAATGGCATGTCTGGATTTTTATTGAAAACCCCAGCTCTGTTTTTTAATACTGAAACTGAATAATTCACAGGAAAAGGAGAAATGCCTTCACAGAAGATTGAAACTGGCCACCAGGACACAGTCCATGATGTGGTCATGGATTATTATGGTAAGCGCATTGCTACCGCCTCATCAGACAGCACGATTAAGATAATTGGGGTGAGCAACAATACGCATCAGCATTTAGCAACTCTGACTGGTCACCAAGGACCAGTATGGCAGGTGGCTTGGGCTCATCCAAAGTTCGGCTCTTACTTGCTTCTTGTTGTTATGATGGGCGAGTTATTATTTGGAAGGAAGGCAATCAGAATGAATGGAGTCAGGCTCATGTGTTTGATGACCACAAGTCATCTGTTAATTCAATTGCTTGGGCTCCTCATGAACTTGGACTTTGTTTGGCATGTGGTTCTTCCGATGGAAATATATCGGTTTTCACCGCAAGGGCAGACGGAGGCTGGGATGTATCAAGGATCGATCAGGCTCACCCGGTTGGCGTAACGTCTGTTTCATGGGCTCCATCGACAGCACCCGGCGCCCTCGTTGGATCTGGCTTGTTGGACCCGGTTCAGAAACTTTGTTCCGGTGGATGTGATAGCACCGTAAAGGTGTGGAAGCTCTACAACGGAATCTGGAAGATGGACTGCTTTCCAGCTCTTCAAATGCATACCGATTGGGTACGGGATGTCGCTTGGGCACCCAACTTGGGGCTACCGAAATCCACCATCGCAAGCGCATCCCAGGACGGGAAAGTAATTATATGGACGGTGGCCAAGGAAGGGACCAGTGGGAAGGTAAAGTATTGAACGATTTCGGTACACCTGTGTGGAGGGTTTCATGGTCATTGACCGGAAACATACTGGCCGTGGCCGATGGGAACAACAACGTGACGTTGTGGAAAGAAGCTGTAGATGGGGAGTGGCAACAGGTGACTGTTGTTGAGCCATAGCACTCGTCTTTTACAACCTGTTTAGTTACATGTATGGGAAGTGTCAGGTATGCTGTTTTATACAGTTGCGTAGTTGAAGAATCATTTGTGCCTTGAAATTCTAGAACTCGGTTTCGACATGAATTTCCGTTGGATTTGGATGAAGTTTGCAGACCCATGTTGTTGCTAAAGAAACTTGTTATATACTTGAACTGTTGATCTTTACTTGTTTTGATGTTCATTATCGCTAATATTTGTTAATCTATTCTCCTATAAGAATATGCCTTAGCCTTGAATGAGCATTGAGTCTGGTATTCAGTGAACGGTTCTATTATATTTTTCAGATTTTCTGACAGGTATTTGAACAACCTAATAAGTAGGGATGGCAATGGGCCGGGTATTGGTCCCCGTCCTCGTTTAAAAAATCCATACCCGTCCCGCTTAAAAAATCGTGGGGATTTAAACGGGATCCCCATCGGATAATGGGGGAAACGGGTATTCCCATTTAGCATAAACGGTTATTTAAACGGGTATCGGGCGGGTATATATATTTAAATTAAATATATAATATATATATATTTTTAATTTAAATTAAATTTATTAATATTATATATATATATATAATTTTTAATATTTATCGTGACGGGTATCGGGGCGGGGATTACCAAACCCGTCCCCGTCCTCGTCCCCGTTTAGCATAAACGGTTTTTTCCCATCCCCGTTTAGCATAAACGGTTTTTCCCGTCCCCGTTTAATTCGATTTTCGGTTTTTTCCGTCGGGTTTGGATTTTTTTGCCACCCCTACTAAGGAAAAACGATTGTTTATAATTAATCGACGATATAATACACTCTTACTTACATTTCATAATTAACAAAAGAAAATAATAAAAAAATATATAATTGACAACTATAAACATAATAAAAAAAGTCAGAATACACAAAAACAAAATTAAAACACAATCATAAATTAATAAAATATATTTAACTTATTTGGTGGCTTTTAACCTTTGTATCTTAATTGATAACCACATTCAAATTCAAATATAAAAAATATCAAAAGAGAATTATCAACTTTAAAAAATATAATCCAAAAATAATAATAAATTTTTTTAATCGTACGACTCATTATATAAACAAAAGAGAACAACCATTGAACATAAATATGGTTCACTGGGTTGCGCTTCTCTTACGATACAGTCACATTCAACAACTAAGGGAGGGAACCAGAGTAAGAATTAGAATTAGTTATCAAACATATTAAGATGAGTGATTAAAATGAGATTTCTTACATTTTCTGCCTAATTTCCCTGTATAAGTTGAAAATGATCAACCTCGAAGGGACCCGAAACCTGATCGAGACGCCATGGCCCCAGATCTTGAAGTTTTGGTTTTGGAAGGTTGTACGAGATTAGTAGGTGTTCATCCATCTGTTGGAGTTCTTAAGAGTCTTAAGCTTTTGAATTTAAGAGGCTGCAAGAGTCTTAGGAACCTTCCAACCGAAATCGGAATGGAATCTCTTCAAACATTAGTTCTTCCGGGCGGCTCAAATCTTCCAAGGTTTCCAGAGATTGATGGGAAAATGGAATGTTCAAAAACTTTTGATCTTTCTGGTTGTTATAAAGTTGGGAATTTGCAGCAAGCATAATTCTTGGAGGAGCTTGACTCAAGGGAAACAGCCATAACAGAACCACCAATCTTCATCTTCCTGTTTAAACATCTTAAGGTTTTGTCTCTCGGTGGATGCAAGGGACGATCATCTAAGTTGCGTCCAAATCTGCATCCTCTTTTTAAAGTATTCCAGAGAGGGATTACAAATTTCATTCCTCTGATGTTGCCTTTGTTGTCAAGTTTAAAGCTCATTGAAAGAGCTGAAACTAAAGGATTACCATCTCCGTGAAGGGGATATTCCTAGTGGAATTTCTTGTCTATCCTCTTTGAAAGCACTCAATCTTAGTGGTAACAATTTCGTCAGTATACCCGCCCTCTTACTCTACTTTCCAAGCTTGATGTCCTTGGATTGTCAAATTGCAGCTTGTGCAATCTTTCTGAAGGAGACTTTCTTAGTCTATCCTCTTTGAGATCTCTTGATCTTAGTGGTAACAATTCATCAGCATACCTGTGTCTCTGGCTCGAGAAGTATTGTATGTAGAGCTGCACTGGAAAGATTGTTTTGATGGATCTGTTTTTCAGGGTAGAATACTCGAGAAGTCGATCGGAGAGGTTGGTGTACAGGTAAACAATAATATAACCAACCCTTAATGAAGGACCACCTTTTTCTTCGTTATTGGTCGCGTGACAAACTATATCCAGTTTCCTCAAAGGATAACTGTGGTGAAAGTGAAACCGAGAAGTTTTCAGCATCAGGCTGCTCAAATCAGGAATGGGATGAACTTGAATTGTCGATCGAACCCGGTATTAGAGGCAACTGTGTTAAGGTGAAGAAATGTCGGGTTCGAATTGTTTACGACAAAGATTTAGAAGATGTCCAGCTTGTGAAAGAGCCATGTAGCAATCAAAGTTCTGTAGGAATTGAAGATATCGACGTAGATTTCGCTGCTGACGGATGAACAGCTTGTCAAGCCAAAACTTATGTCCATGACGAGACATCAAGAGATGGCATTTAAAGAACAGGTATTTCATTGGTTTGCTGAGGAGGTTCAAAGCTGCCTGGCGTTTTGTGATTTTTAGTAGTTTGTTTTTTTCGTGTGGTGGCGAAGGTGATGACGCCGTTGAGTGGTGGGGAAAATTGTGAGTGTCGGGGGATGATGATGAAAGGTATAGAATTTTTTGGGGACTAAATTAATAAAGTTTGTAAATTTAAAGGATGGTTTTGTCGAATTATCTAGAATTGAAGGATTAAAATTATTGTTATTGTAATTAAAAAAAAAGGACACGACACCATTTCTATTAGCAGTCAGAGTTGATTTAACGGTCTTAACAGTCGGTGGTTCGATTGAAACAAAAACCAGGCATTAGTAACTTAATTGATAGAATTATTTGTTTGATGGTTAGAAAAGAACCAATCATATAGTTTGGTGACTAAATATGCAGTTTAGAAAAGTACATGTAGTAATTAAAAAGAAGAAATTGAAATTGAGATTAATAAAAAGAAGGGTAAATTGCAAATTTAATAATTTAACTTTACTCTCTCCCCTATTTCACTCACTAAATTTTAAGTCCTTTTCAATTTCATCGCTAAACTTAATACATTGTGTTTTTTTTGTCACTATGTTGTTAAATAGTTAACGACGTTAAAATGGACTATCATATAGATGCAAATTTACTCGTTTTAGTGAAAGTTTTGTTTTTTTAAAACGGTGACGTTTTTAACGCAGTTAACTATTTAATGGCGGAATGACCAAAATAGGATAGAGAATAAAGTCCAGTGACAAAAAAAAACTCAATGTATTGAGTTCAATTAAGAAATTGAAAACTTTTAAAGTTTAATGAGCAAAATGGGATAGAGTAAAGTTTAGTGATGAAATTTGTAATTTACCCCAAAAAAATAACTGGATAAGATTATTTTTTTATTAATATGGGGTAAGTATATGTTCTAAGATAACTATCAACCTCTTAACATTGAACGCTCACACCCCTGACGTTCTCGGTGCTAGAACCCTGGTCTCAAGGAACGATAATCGTTCCTTTACCACGAAAATCACTCAGTTCGTGCAACGTGATAAAATTTTACTTGAAGGAAAATTAGTATATTAATCATGATAATACTATGTTAAAAGTAAGATTTAGATTTCTATAACAAAATTGAAATCAAATTTAGAGTTTAGTATTGAAGAAATTGAACTTGTTAAAAAAATTATATAAATCAAACATTGTGACATATTCATCAGGTAAATTATCGGTTTTGTCATTAATTTTAAATGTGTTCTTGTTTTGGTCATTCAATTGTAACTTTTTTTAATTCAATCACTAATTTTCAAAATTTGTTATCCAAAGTCATTAAATTGTTAATTTCTTTGACATTCAACTACTGGGAATTCTAACTCATAAGCCAGGAATGTTCAGCCTCAGCCTGCAAATTACATTTTTATGTGTGCCTCTATATACTAATTATTATCATCCAAAACAAAACATACTCTCATTATTAATTTCTTGACCGGGAAGCAAACGTCGCCGTATGCTTCACGTTACGGGCTATGTCATATTAGCCTGTTCATCACAACATCATCGATATCGGAATCAAAATCATAAGCATAAATGTATATGTGTATGTGTATTAGCCTTTTACCTCTTTCAAATACTTCTTATGGAGCTTGACTGCCTCATTACAAGCTTTCTTGGCATCCAAGCTTCCAGTTATGTCATTCAAAATCTGGTTCGTAGTCGAACACGATTATAAAAGTTCGGTTCGTTGGATGTATCTATAAAGAATTGGATTTATTTTCATATTCGAGAGTCACCTTAACGACGTCATCGAGGCCTCAAGCTTCGTGGAGTAGCTGGGTGCTCTTTTCTTTCAAGACACTGGCAACAAGGAAAACAGAAATGGGGAGGGGAGCTTCGTCGCTTTTTATCTTCATGTAATCACACATTGATCTTGATCTCATCTTAGATTCATTCATGCTTGATGATGGTTCTTCGTACAAATAGAACAAATCGGGATCGTATTCCAGCGCCCACATCATCTGTTCCGGTACAAATCAACTGAGTTTATGAGTAAAATACTCCAGATTATGTCGAGTGCTTGATACATGTTTGGATATAAGTATCATACCTGCCATAGATACAACGAATCAAAAAACGAGAACTCTCGACGGAACAATACCATT
The DNA here is from genome assembly GCF_006381635.1 of Hibiscus syriacus. Taxonomy (NCBI): domain Eukaryota; kingdom Viridiplantae; phylum Streptophyta; class Magnoliopsida; order Malvales; family Malvaceae; genus Hibiscus; species Hibiscus syriacus. The sequence continues at coordinate 97,743 of NW_024062998.1, forward strand.
AGCATTCGAACAGCAAACAGATAGTCACCTCCACCAAGTGTCTCTGTAAACCAAATACAAGAAAATTCACAAGATATTATCTTTTGTTGCTCTGGCTCTTCATTTCTTTGTCAATGTTCCGATATTTGACCTCCGTGTATGATGCATATTCGAACTTGGGTTGTCGAACACGAGAGAATGAATAGATATAAGTTTCGTTTCGTACCTAAGTGCTGATGAAGTTTCGGATCGATAACCTGAGTTACCATAGCCAAATGACTAAGTTGCGACTCTACCCCAACAGAGCTTTCAGTGCATCTCAAGTTCCCTCTCTGTAAGAAGCAAAATCAACACACACACACACTAAGAAGCAAGCATGGACAACGATAAAATCGAAAAAATGTATGCACCGACGAGTATTCGTATCCATTACATATTCGAACATACATATGCCGGATACATACCAATCTGCACATCATACGTTCGAAGCACCAAAATGCATTTGCCTCGTTCTCGAGAAGAATTATCATGGGGGAGGCTAGATCACTCATTCCTGCTCAAAATTGTTTAATGAAGCAAACAAACATCCCAAAGAAAACAAATTGCTGAAATTTCATCACTCACCTTCTTGCCGTCCCTATCTATCCAGGCATAAACAACTAGAATATCCCAAAGTTCTGCCAAATTCTCTTGCTTTTCATAGAACACTAAAGTCCTGTCCGTCCGTTTAACATCGAGACCTAACGAAAAAAACCCGTGTTAGATACATATCTATATTCAACATTCATTCCGAGTCGAATGAGATAACATCAACGGCATACATATTTGATGCAATTGGAGCAGCCAGTTGATTATTCTCTCATTCAAAGGACCTTTACTGAGGAGGTCATTCACCATATCTGTACTAGTAGTTGTAGTACCAGCTGAGAGATTTTTAATCACATATTAGTACCTGGTTTACTTCATTTTCACCAAAATAAAAATTATTTTAAACCAGTAACTTGCCTGCATTATCTGCCTCTTGATCCACCAAAGGTTCTTGAATCGGCTGACCATCCTCGGTTATGACCGGAGCTGTAATAAATTGACCACTTCCGACGACAGGAAAAATTTCGTGACAAACACTCTTCCATTTCTCATACCTGAGATAAACATGTGAGATAACTTGTATGTCATTACAGATTCTAATGGTTTTCCGATATAAGATCGAAGGCGGTAAGACGCTGACCTTCGTTCCTGCAGTAGCTGCTCCCTTTCTTCGTACGTGCTCTGAGGATCGAAGCAGCCTAGAAGGAACTCCCAAACTTCTCCTCTAATCGTTGGACGGATCCCTTATGTTCGCCAAAAACTCCCCCAATAAGCACAAACATGTACATGTACATGCATTTAAACAAACATAAACAGAACATATATTGATGCATTTGATTTTTATGGATAATTGATCACCGAATTTAACATGATATTCGAGTTTTCGAGTTTGAAAATGATCGACAATTGATTCGAGCACTTACCCCACGATGGATTCGACCTAGAGTTTTGCCGATATCCAGCTGCCCATCTGGAGCAAATGCAGCTTGCCATTTCCTCACACTTAGAGTTTTACCAGGCTGCATAAGCAAATCAAGAGGAAAACTTCTTTATTGAATCACAGAACCATTATTGTTACAAACATACATATATACATACATACAAACAAACAAATTTGGAAGCAAACCCTGATCTTAAATTTGGTTTCAGGCACATCTGTGCATTCAGGCCGGACCTCATAATAAGAATCAGCAGGTTCTTTATTGAACCACAACACCATTATTGTTACACACACATACATACATACATACACAATTAGAAACAAACCTTGATTTTATGTTTGATTTCAGGCACAGTGCATTCAGGTCGGACCTCATAATAAGAATCAACAGGTTCTTTATAGAATCACGGCACCATTATTGTTACATACACATGCATGCATGCATACATACATACATAATATATACAAATTTGGAAACAAACCCTGATCTTAAATTTGGTTCAAGGCACATCTGTGGATTCAGGCCGGACCTCATACTAGGAATCAGCAGGTTCTTTATTAAATCACAGCATCATTATCAGGGATGGAGTCAGGATTAAATATAGACGGGAGCTAAAAATATTAAACTTTTTAAGAAAAATATAATGACTTATGATGTATTTAAACTTATAATTCAAAAGACAATGTCTAATTTGTCTAATAATTAAATTTATAATGACCTACATTGTTATTAGACAAAAAAAATTGAGCACATTGGGTGATCTTTTATTGTGTATAACCATCGGTTTTCGATCTATTGATCGACTAATTTCAGATTGGGTACTGAAGAGGCAAGAGCGACCCTCCAAACACATTTTTCTCCATTCGTAATCGCCAAGATTCGAGCCCTGACCTTGCTTAAGGGATCTAGCTCCTCATTCCACTAGACCGACCAGTTGTTGGTATTGTATTATCATTCTTTAGTTCGGCCCCTACTTGATTAAATATATAATAAATTCTTATATTTCTTTGTTTGAATACTTATTTTTACATGAACTAAAATTTATTAGATAAAAATATATCCAACATAAAATAATTTTACTAGAGCCGGAGCCCTTTAGCCCCAAGGGAGCTCCGCCCCTGATCGTTATCATTACACATACATACATACATATATGCATGCGTACATACATACATGCAAATTTGGAAACAAACCTTGATCTTAAATTTTGTTTCAGGCAAAGTGCATTGAGACCGGACCTCATAATAAGAATCAGCAGGTTCTGCAGGAGCCCCCCACATTTACCAAGAAAGTTCCTTTATGATCCCGAAATCTTTCTTTTTTTTAAGCAGCAACAGCACCAAAAGCTGGATCTTTTCGAATAGAAAACGAAATACCCAGAAAGGAAAATGCCGGGAAAGGTTGGAGAAAAAGAAAATGGAGAGAGCCCCAGCCAAGTATAGTTATTCAAAAAGAAGAAACAAAACAGAAAAAAATGGCTCTTTTTTAAGTCTGTTTTTGGTTAATTATGATTTTATTTGGTGGTGACTGCCATTGTTGCCATCTCACGGAACACAAGGGAGATGCAAGAAAAATAGTAAGCAAAAAGCAACAATCAGCCGTTTTATTCGTTAATTTTACCGGTCTTGCCTCTTCTTTCTCTGTCTTCCATTCTTTTGTCTAAATTTAACAGCCACTGGAATTTGAAAAAGACGAGATTATTGTTGTAATGCTCCATGTCATCATCATTCATTGTTCGTCTAAATTTAACATGTTACGTGTATATAAATGATGATATAATACACGTTACATGTACATAAGTAATAACGTGATATATGTCATATTTTCAAAGTAATGATGTGTCATATGTCGTGTTCACATTATTAACATAATTTGAGGAATCTTCCAATGTCAGCAGAGCATTAGGATTGTTCACATTAACCGTGAGAATAACTGTATGACTGATGTGCTAGCCTGACTTGGCCATTCAACACTTGGTGAGTTCTTTGAGCTAAACGACCCGCCCAATGGAACTTATCGGCTTCGCCAGCTGGACATGGATCGTTGGAGAAGTAGCATCACTTGCCGCTAAGCAGCTTTCTATTATTTTGGATACATGACTTACCACATCAATCATAAGTGTTAACTATTAGTCAAGTAATTGTTTTTACTTTGGATACATGACTCACCACATCAACCATAAGCGTTAACCATTAGTCAAGTAATCGTTTTTATCTAGCCAGAGAACATTTCATCCTAAAATTAAACATTAGAAACAAAGTACTTCCAAAAAAAGGATCGAAATGATTATTTCATCAAACATTATGAAAGTTTCTCCGTAGCTGAACTTTTCAATGTGTTCACCGCCTTGATATCCTCTCCAAACTCCAAATAAGAACTTTCCATAAAATCCTCTCTTTTCCTTAATAATAGGTATTATATAGATATTTATAAGCTCATTTCTTGGTAAAAGAAAGAGAGAAAAACTAGTGATTTCTGGGTATTTTAGCTTTGTTCCATAGATTTTATCTTTGTTTGTCCTTCCCTGATCTTGAGAACTTTGAGTTTTTATTAGATTTTGTTCATCGGAACACTTGTTCAGTTGTTCAAACCACCTCGATTTCGGGGGGAAAATGAGTTTCAGCATCAAGCAATCGGCTTTAACAATGGATGTTTCGAATTCAGTTGTCCACAAGAGATTTTCTTCCATTAGATCATCGTTTTCGCCATGTTTGAAAGTTCAAAACAACAGCACCAACAAGATAACACTCGTTTCAGTGTCAAGGCCATTGCATATCTCGTCCGTAGAGAGCTGTTTTCGTAGGGAGGAAAAGCCGGTGGTCCGATGCGAAGCGTACGAATCCGACAAGTCGTCGTCGGAAGCAAAATCGGAGAGGGCGCAACAAGTGAAAATCGGGATTTATTTTGCTACTTGGTGGGCATTTAATGTGGTTTTCAATATCTACAACAAGAAGGTTTTGAATGTTTACCCTTTCCCTTGGTTAACTTCGACTCTGTCCCTTGCCTGTGGTTCTTTTATGATGATGGTTTTGTGGGTTACGAGGATCGCCGAGCCCCCAAAAATCGATATCGAGTTCTGGAAGGCTCTGTTTCCGGTGAGATTTCCGTACTTTCTTGTGTTTGGTTGGTGAGAAAGTGAAAAGAAAATGATTGGTCTGCTTATGTTTCGATTTTTACTAGGTTGCTGTGGCACATACAATTGGGTATGTAGCAGCAACTGTAAGTCTGTCCAAGGTTGCAGTTTCATTCACCCACATCATTAAAAGCGGCGAACCCGCTTTTAGTGTAATAGTTTTGAGGTTCTTGCTCGGCGATACGTTCCCTCCGGCAGTCTACCTGTCCCTTATTCCGATCATCGGTGGTTGCGCACTTGCCGCCTTAACCGAACTCAAATTCAACATGACCGGTAACGGCATTAATTTCTTGTAACACACGTAACTACAATCTTCATCATAGCTGTTGTTTGAGTCACCATGTTGTCTTGTTCGTGGTCCATTTTCAGGTTTCATGGGAGCTATGATTTCCAACTTGGCATTCGTCTTCCGTAACATATTCTCGAAGAAGGGCATGAAGGGGACATCTGTCAGCGGGATGAATTACTACGCATGTTTGTCGATGTTGTCGCTTCTAATCCTCACGCCGTTCGCGATTGCAGTCGAAGGAGTGCATATGTGGGTGGCCGGATGGAAAGAGGCCGTATCTCTAATCGGACCACAGTTCATCTGGTAATAACACAACAATACTATGTCGTAACTCATTGTTCCATTCTTTCTCTGACCGGCTTTATTTCGTATTTGGTAGGTGGGTTGTGGCACAGAGTATCTTCTATAATCTAGACAACCAAGTCGCGTACATGTCCCTCGATGAGATCTCGCCCTTGACGTTCAGCATCGGCAACACCTTGAAACGCATATTCGTCATAGTCTCCTCCATCATCATCTTCCACACACCCGTCCAGCCGATCAATGCTCTCGGAGCCGCCATTGCCATCCTCGGAACCTTCTTGTATTCCCAGGTGAGTGATTGGTGTAACTTGACGAACCAAACACACCCAAATCTCATAAGCCGTCTCTTTTGCAGGCAAAAGCATGAGCAAGCTCCCGGGGTTCGAGAATTTTGATTCATCGAATAATATCGATGGAAGAGATGATTGAGGAGGTCATAGTTCACCGTATTTCATTATCCACGATGGCCGGATTTCGGTCGAAAACGACACCGGCGAGCAGCTTGTCGTAACGTAGACATTTATAATAATGGTTATCATACACATTGTGGTACAGTGGATCAGGAAGGATTTTGCTTTGTTTTGTTTAATTCAGGCCTGAAGGGAACATGTTTCGAATAAGTTGTCTATGTTGGCAGATATGAATGAATAGAACCAATACAATATGGGTAAATTACTTATATAGTCACTAAACTATAGAGTCAATTCTATTTTAACAACCGAACTAAAGAGTTTTTCAATCAGTTAAATGTTAAAATGATATCAATCAAGTCACCAACCATTAAGGCATTAACAATTAAATTAGCAAACTTACAAACGTGTCAGTTTAAATTTTTTATAATTACACATTCAATCCTTATTAGATATATTCTATTAATTTGATCTTAATAAGATCAAATGATGTTGAAAATCTAGATTGATAGTCGAACCAGTCTATCATTTTTCAATATGACTGGGCTAACCGGTCTAAGTGAACCACCAACTCAAAATTAAATTGAAAATAGAAACAAAGAAAAAATTATAGGTTCAACCGGTTTTTTTAACAGTTCGTACAATTTCCGGTTTTGTTCCACCATTCAACTGATCAAATTATCAGTTCTCGATTCAATCAGTCGGTTCAGTTCGAGTCTAACAACCATGCTGTCAAGAAAATAGAATATATTTCTCCGCGGTTCAACAGATCAAATTATCAGTTCCCGCTTCAACCAGTCGGTTCAGTTCGACTCGAACAATCAAGCTGTCAAGAAAACAGAATATATTTCCGATATTACTCCACGATTCAACTGATCAAATTATGAGTTGCCGATTCTAATAGTCGGTTCAGTTCGACTCGAACAATCATGTTGTCAAGAAAACAGAATATGTTTCTTCCTATAATGGAAGATGAAGTTTGATCAAATGGAATGGAAGAGGTAAACAGCAGCCATATAACATAGAAATGCATCCAGAACTGAAACCACATTGATTTTCAACTTTCCATTCATCATATTTCAGTTATTTGACATGTTTTTCTTAGGTGTTTAATCCGACATGCTGTCCTTAAAAGCCAATACAACTTCATTAGTCCGATCAATGGATAACGGGCTTCAAAGGATGTGCTCTCAGGTTCGACAAGTCGAGCGCGGAATCAAGCTCTTCATCCAGTTCACCAACAACACCTCTGCAAAGATTAAAGTAAAAGCATTATCGAATTGCTTATAACTTATGTTATCCGGCGTCATATGCCCGACGGATTCAAACATGTATATATGACGATATTATCCTTCAAACATGTATATACGACAATAGTATCCTTCAAACATGTATATAGACATGTCGGTCATATTTGAATCTAGTATTCGTCTCCGAGTTCATGTAATATATAGTATGTCAGCCAAGCTATAACAAATGCAAATGTAGAATAATGAACAGAAAAGGATGCTAAATGGTAGCATACATGTTGTCGCCTCTTATTATGTACAAACCCAACACAAGTTGCTGAACACCTTCCTGCAAATTTCAACTAGAAATTAATAAAATTAATAATAATAATGACTCATTTTAAAAAACCGACTCATGCCAGACTTATATCGACTACATATTCAGAAATATACGAGGGTAGGATCCTCGAAATCTATGTAAAAACTCTTGAAAGAAATTAGCATATCTGTTTTAAATAAAGCCGTTGAATAGGACACAAACCTTGGTGGAGTAAACGCGTTCGTGAGATTCATCGAGAATGATATTTGTGGCCTGATCAAAGCCTCTTAGAACTCCCTGTAGAGTAATGGAGTAATGGTGCAGGTTAAGACATCATTGAAAATAAGACGATTTAGAATTAAGCTTATTTGAAAAGATAAAAACATATATAGCAAGAATTCCTAAACGTACCACTATGTTACGTCCATCATTGGTGATGACCGAGATAGTCTCTGCATATAAAGGAAACGATTTAGAGAGGGGGTAAACAACAAAAACGCCAATCGAGACTACCAGGAAAGGAAAAGGAGTGTATTCGGTCCCAGTATTTGTTAGGCCTAAGATGTTATGCTTAAAACATTCGAGAAACAAAGGAATTATCACAGTAAGCTTACGATCTACAAGCGACTCAAGCCCAGGGCCAGTTGACATTTTGATTCTTACGAAAGCAGTAAATTCGATTAGCAAAGCAGGATGATGGTTTTCTGCACAAGAAAATGAAGAATATGTAAGTTCTCAAATACAAATTCAACCATGCATAAGTAGATACAACATGATGTATTACAAGAACACAAGAAAAGATCCCTGCATAGAATATGCAAAGTAAGAACTACTTCATAACTCAAGATCATCATTACAGCTCAAACTCACACAAGATTTCAGTCTAGTGCTAAGACTTAATTACCAATATATGTCGATGCTATACTTTTTCAAAAAAAATCAATTTTTGTTACATTAAGTACATATTCATTAGTACTTAATAGAAGCGATTACGAGAAGCAAATAGTAAGTTGGGATTGGATAATGTAGGACTGAAATGCAAAAGTTTATATTGATTATCACAACTCTAAGTCATCAAACATGAAACATATCGATCAAACAGTCCAGTGTATCTTTCTTTTGGACAGAAAGCTCCATAAGTCTCAACTCGATATTATTTCAGATGGCATACATGTTGTACAAACCCCTAAAGTTGCTGATTGGAGAGTTTAGATACATGTCCTTCCCAGGTGAGTTATGTGGATGTAACCAAGGACGGACTCATGATTTTATGCTAGGGGGCGAACTTATAAAAGTTTAGGGACGGAAACGGATTATCAAGAGAAATAAAGAAAATACCTAATGAGAATTTGAAATTTTCAAAGGGCGTCTCAGTCCATCCGATGTAACCTAGTGTAATTGCCTTACTTAAACTAGAGTTCTCCACTAAACTAGGCGAACCAGAGGATTCTACTCACAATCTCAATGCATCTCAGGAAAATTTTCACTTCCAGTTCATCCCAAACCTTTGTACTCAATTTGAACATCAACCCAGGTTTCAAAACCACTCATTCGAACAAACCCAATTCTCATAATCCCACATTTCATCAGATTAACAACTCAAAACATCATAGATTCATACAAAACTATTTCCATTGAGAAGCAAAAAAGATATCATTGAAAATGTAAACAAAAACAGGAATTTTAAAAGAGGGCGAAGCTCAAACCTGAGGATGGAGCTGCTTCAGAGGTCAGCTAGGGACCGAATGTTCCTCGGGTCGGGTTTTCCAAAGTGTATCGGCCGCTAGGGCAGAGGAGAGGGAATAAGAGACTATGAAAAAGAACTCGCGCGCTGATATTTGATAGTTTACACGAGTGTGGACTCTTATTTGGAACTGGAAGGTGCTGACGTGGCATCAAAATTTCAAGTATAGGAAAGTACAGAGTTAATTGCATCATATCTCCAAATTATGATTCTCGTTTTAAATTAATCCTTAAAATTTTAAATATTTTAATTTTATTTCAAAATTATGAATCTCATTCTAAACTAGTCTTTAAATTTTTAAACATTTCAATTTCATCCCTAAATTATGAATATCATGCTAAATTGGTCCCAAACTTTTACATCTTCCAATTTTATCCCCCAAATTCATCCAAATATGTAATCTATTTCAATCATATTTTAACCTGAATTTTATTTTTTTAAACATATAATAATATAACTTTGTCTAATGATTTTATTAACAAGAGATGTGATTAGTATATACGTAAAATTTTGGATTAAATTGAATTGTTAAAAAAAGTTTGGTGACAAATTTGGAATGAATATCATAGTTTGGGGATGAAAATGAAATACTAAAAGTTTGAGAACTAATTTAGAATTTTAATCATAATTTAGGGATAGAATTAAAATGTTTAAAAGTTTATGGACCAATTTAAGATGAGGGACATAGATTGAGGATGTATGATGCAGTTAATTCAAAAGTATATGATGCATTTTTTTATTTTTTGAATGATGCTGTGAAAATAAGTTTAATTTATTAAAAAATTAAATATAAAAAATATTTTTTTGGTAAACATTACATAAGATACTATCGAATTTTAGGTGTTGTATCGTTTATACCATTGGACTTTCAATTTTACCAATTATAATATTAAATTTTGATTTTTGTTTAATTATACAACAAAATCATTAAATTGTTAACGGCGCAATGACATTGTTGATGGCTGCCGACGTGACTGACAGCTATCGATGTAGGTACCTTACCAAAACGAGATTGTTTTGATCCAACTATTAACAACCCAACGGTGGCAACGACCAATACCCCTATGAAATCATGACCAATCAATCGCTGATCGACGATTTGTATCTTGCAAACCCTATGATGAAAATTACGATCCCATGCGATTCCGGCGACCAACGGTGGCAACTACGGTGGCGTATGACTAGGAGGATGGCAGGGAGTATGTCGACGGCGTCGACTGTGATCGAAAAGGGCGGCGGTGAGTTAGGGTTAGGGATTGAGTTTTTAGGGATTTTTTTTGTAATTTAAGAGAAATTAATATATTTTTTTATAAATATAATAATATTTTTAATTTTTTTAAATAAATAAATTTTAAAATTACTAGAATGTGACACATAACACTTAACGGAGAAAACTAACGGCAGTTATAGCCCGAGCACCTAAATTGGTAACGTTAGGCATCTGGATCATTCAAAGAATAATTTAGACACCTATTCGTGAAAAGCGATATAATTTGGTCACTTATTTTATAATTAAGCCATTCAATAATAATACTCTTATATGCATTGAAGATAGAAGTTGAGAAAAATAGATGAATTTTAATTGAGATGGACGCAGTTGTTAATTTGCTTTGCGTTTCTTACATTGTAGTTGTAGGCCATGCAATGTGACCACAAATCAAGTCATCCTTTCATATAGAAAGACCTCCACCGTATGATAATGTATCATCTTCATGATCCATATTCTCCCCTTCTTCCGGTCCGTCGCTCGTAATCAAGCACTCGAGAGCCGCGACGGCGTAGCTCATCAATGGCCGAAGCGACGGATCTTCCTGCAGACACATTGCTGCAATTGTGAGCACCTGGTGGAGACCCTTAATGGGGAAATCCCCATCCAGCAATGGATCAGCCAGTAACACAAACTTCCTTCTGTGATCCAATAACGGTTTCGCCTGCCGAAAAACGGAATACGACCGGTGTTATCGATTCAAAACTCGTGATACGGTTACGAAAAACGTTCGGTTACTTACCCAAGTGACGAGATTCCTTTCATGTGGTGGTCTTGAATTGTCTACCGCTCTTCTTCCCGTGATCATCTCCAAAAGCACTACTCCGAAGCTGTAAACGTCGGACTTCGTTGACAATTGACCGGTCTGTATGTACTCGGGTGCACAGTAACCATAGGTTCCGATAACCCTGGAGAATACGTGCGGATCATCTCCGGTCGGGCCGACTTTCGCGAGTCCGAAATCCGAGAGCTTCGGATTGAAATCCTCGTCCAGTAATATGTTTGATGTCTTGAAGTCTCGGTATATCACTTGAGGATTAGCTACTTCATGCAAGTATTCAAGGCCTTTAGCCGCTCCTACTGCGATTCTCATCCTGGTATTCCAATCCAACGGCGTCCTGTCCGGCGGTAAACCTGAATGTCATCGTCACGTTTACAACATCGTAATCGGTTCATATAGTAGCTTACGAGGATTCGATTTTTGACATCGGAAATCCGAACGTACCTATAAGATGATCCTCCAAGCAGCCATTAGCCATGTATTCATAGACTAAAACCCTTTGCTCCTCATCAATGCAATACCCCACCATCTCAACCAGGTTAGGATGTTTAAGTAAAATCAAAATCAAAACCTCAACAAGGAATTCTTTGTTCCCTTGATATCCATTCCTATCCATCTGCTTCACAGCAACCACCTGAACACGTCGTATCCGGTAAATCGAAACTCTAGTCGTATCCGACACCACGTTACACATATATTCGAACGATAGCATGACAAATACGAACTTCTAAATGTATAAAATCGGAATAACATAGATAGAGAGATAAGATTTGATAATGTACTCTGTTTTGGTTTTCGATAAGTCCTTTGTAGACTCTTCCGAAGCCGCCTTCGCCGATTTGATTACGAGGGTCGAAGTTGTTCGTGGCGGCGCATATGTCACGGTATCTGAAAACCTTGGCACCTGCATTGTGTCTGCAATCTTTTGTAATTTCTTGGCTGGTGCATCTCTTTCTGCTGTTATCTGCCAAACAAAGAAGATATCCGTGTTCGATAATTATATTCGACACATATTTTGATATAATACGAGGCCTAAACAAGGTGAACAAGGATATACTGATGCATATTCTCAAAACATGTAACGGCATACGTAACGTTCGTTACATCTGCAACAACGACAAACACGACGCGATCGCGATTTCGATTTAAAACGCCTTACCGGGGATAAATGAAATATTGGCCAATGAGGCCAAGACTTTTGTGTCATGATGTTCCATGATGCTCTTCTGCAATGCCCTCCTCGTTAGGGCCTCCTCCGACATGCAACACGAAAAACAGCCCATCCTCGTCTTCTTCCTCGCGAAGGACGACATCGTGAATTGTCGAACCGAATTCTCCCGGAGGCAACCAAATCCTCTTTGGTCCCTCGGGAAAGCACAAGGAATAACTTGTCATGATGTTTTGTTTCTCTTCATCTTTGTCTGAACTCCATTGAATCAGATAACCAAAAATAACTTGAGAATCACATTTGCTAAACATAGAAACTGAGATATTTTTTTCACATTTGTTTACCAAGTATAAATTAGCTCAATATTAACATTTCCGGTATAAAAAATAATGTTTTAAGAAGCACTTTACCGGAAATATTAAAAAATATTAACATTTCCGATAACGTCTTTACTTAACCGTATATTAAGGATGTCGTATCTTAAACATCCCCATACATATATGCTAATGATCTAGGATTCGATAAAAAATTTACCTATTTTAGATATTTTATATTTTTTATAATAATTTATTTTTTATTCTTTTAAAATTTTATAAATTTGTTCTTTATCACAAAATCTTACATTAATTCTTACATCCACGCACGCACACATACATGGACGGATGCGTATTCCCCAACTATAAATTATATAGTACCATAGTTTATGAACCATACACTTTCCATTATTTTTAGGCTTAATTATAAAATAAGTACACAAATTATAGCATTTTTCATGAATAAGTGTCTAAACTATTCTTTAAATGATTTTGGTATTTAACATTACAAACGTTATCATTTTAGATACTCGGGTCATGAACGACGTTAATTTCCTCTGTTTAGTGACATAGGTTACAATGTGATAATTTTGACATTTATTTTTAAAAAAATATATTAAAAATATTATTATATTTATAAAAGAACTCTAATTTCATTTAAATTATAGAAAAGTCCCAAAATCTTCAAATCATAACCCTAACCCACCCCGTCACCCTTTCTGGCTATGACCACCTCCGCCGATTGGTTGTCGGAATTGCGTGGGAAAGCGATTTTCATCGTAGGATTTGCGAGGTATAAAATGCCGATTCGTCGTCGATCGATCATGATTTCATAAGGGTTTTGGTCATTGGGAGGAGGTGAGGTCGGATGGAGCTTCGTCGACGAAAAAGGGCGGTGGTCGACGTGGGTATAGGGGTTGAAATGAAGATCTAAAGTGTTTGAATATATATCTAAATCTATTTATTTACTGCTAACAGAGGAAGATGAAGTGGGACTCATTTGAAGCTTCAAAGAATGCAACAATTCAAAGTTGAAAATGTCATTGTCAGGTTACCTGCTCTTCGGAAATTTCAAACCATTGGCTGTAATCATCAAAACACCATTGGAACAACAATTAAAAGAAGGTTGAAGTTTCATCAGGCGACTTTTCCAGCAAGTTACTTCCAACAACTTCATCAGCACCTTTTTAATGTCACCGAGGTTGGTTCAATGATCTCAAAGTTCCTAGTTTTTCATTCGATTTCGTCGAACTCATATACGAAAAAGTACCATGATCTCTGCACCTTTTCGTTGTCGCCTTTCCCTTCTTGTTCTCACAGCCATCCTTTTGATTCTTGCAGCAGTTGAGGCTCAACTAAATGTCACCGTAGGCCAGTCTCTCTATGCCGACAATAGAAACTTCACTTGGGGATCGCGTAATCGCGAATTCGGATTCGGGTTTCATCGGATTCCTGATAAAAAGGACAAGTTTCTTCTTGCAATCGGGTATGCTCAGATACCAGAAAGAACTATAGTCTGGTATGCTAATATGGATAACCCGGAAACCGATAGAGGATCGACGGTGGAGCTCATCGATAGCGGTTATCTTGTTCTTAGAGACCCTAAGGGCCGCGAGTTGTGGAGGTCTCGAAGCGTGACCGACCGTTCTCATGTGTCGCATGCAGCTATGCTCGACACCGGGAACTTTGTGATTGTTAGCAGAAACTCGACCAACATATGGGAAAGCTTCAAAGATCCAACCGATACCATCTTACCGAGTCAAGAATTGGATGTCGATGGCAGTCTTTCATCGATTTCGGCTGAAACGAATTACGGTAAGGGGAAATATCAACTTCATTTCGATGGTGGATCTCTTGTGCTTAATCAAATAGATATGTTCACCGGAAAACCATACGAAGGTTACAGTAATCTCGGGGCCGGTTCTCGTCTCGTCTTCAACGAGTCGGGGAGTATCCATATACGGAATTCAAATGATATTCTAGTCGACCTTGTGTCGTAACCGGTTTTCGTCCGGGCACGAAATATTAATTTATGGTGGGGAAATTAATGTTAATAAATAATTTTGAAAATAATTTGTGAGTCGCCATCGACCTTTTGGATCAGGTAGGTCGAATACCTAAAAATTTTCTTTTAAAATAGTTTTTAAGAAAACCATATTTAAAAGATGAACTGATCTGCGTTTTATAACCAAAAATTTGTTCTTTTTAATAAAAAAAGGGGTTCGTGGTCGGTTACGTTTAGGGAAGGATTAGCACCCCTACAACGCCCAAAATTGGTACTTTTTAATTATAAATTGTCTCTATTATTAAAATTTAAAAAAAATCAAAAATATATTTAATTTATTATTCTATTTATTTCAAAATTATAAAAAAATATTTATTTATTTAAAAATATCAGAAAAGAACTTCTAGGTGCCTTAAGACAGCTCTTTTCTTTGATATTGATAAATATTAATTTAAATAATATTGTTTAATTTTAAAACATCAGAATAGGACATCCAGTTGTATTAAGACTGTCCTTTTCTTCGATATATAAAAAATAATTTATTAAAAAATATTATTATTATTCATATATATTTATGACTATATAATAATAGTAAAATTATTTTAATATATAAACAATTAAAACAATAAAAATACAATTAGAACAATATATTTAAAAGTGGTAAATAAATGAAAATATTTAAAATTAGTGACTAAATTATAGTAAAAATTAAAATTAAAAAAACCTAATTCAAAATTATAGGGTTTAAACATGTTATTTTCGTATTTTATTAATTTAGTGACTAATTTAAAACTATATAAAATTCGAATATCATATTAAAATAAATTAAAAATATATACTCGGGATTAAAATATTATTTATCAAAATTAAAGGACTAAATATGAAATTTATCTTAAATATATTATTAATACGGTTAATGGCTAAAATATAAATAAATAAAATGTAGAGACCAAATTAAAAGAATCAAAAATTTGATTCAGTGACTAAAAGGTAAAGATTACAAACTAAAGGGATGACGGAAGAGGTTAATCTTTTTATTAATTACGGACAGATCCCTCCCCAAAACGGCGTCGTTTGGGGAGGGCTATTTAAGCCCATTCATAGCTGGCCCGAAGGGCCAGCATCTCATTTCTTTCTTCTTCTTCTTCTCTCAAAAACGAGAGAAGAAGCTTTCTCTCTTCCTTCTCTCTAGCTTCCCTCATCGGAGGGAAGCTGGTTATCAGTCGGCCACCGTGGGCCACCGTCAAAACCACCGCCGGCCACCATATCCGGTGGCCGGAAATTATAAATCCCACCCTAAATTAAAGCCTGGTTTTTCCTAAAGCTAGATCCGTAGGTTTTTTAGCCTAAAATACTACTGAAATGCGTAGATCTAAAGTTTATACCTTCGACCTTTGACTTTCCGATGGCTCCAAAAAGGCTCTGATGATCAACGGTTCCCTCGGTAAGTTTCTTTTCTTCCTTTTTCCTTTTGTTTTTGCTCTGTTGTGATGGACTGGGATCGTTGGTAGCTGTTGTTTTCTCTGTTTTTTTTCCGGTTCTATTTCTCTCTTCTTTTTTTTTTGTTTCTGTGTCTCGTTCTGTCTCTCCTTTTTTGTCTTGCAGGTGGGTGGTGGCTTTTATAGCCACCACCGGTGCGGTCATCGGACCGGTCCGAAGAGAGGGCTTTGGTGAGTCACCGGACTACCAGTGGTGACTCACCCCGTAGCCTTGGCGTGGACGGCCGTCGTTAATCTTCTGGAGCCTTCATTCGGACGTGGCAGCGGCGGAGGCGTCGGCAGTGGGCCATTGGACCACTTGGCAGTGAGGCGGCGGCTGGGATCTGGAAGCATCAGAGGCGGCTGGGTGTGGCTAGGGTTTAGAAACCCTAGCTGAAACCTTACTAATTGTTTTAGGGTTTCTGGTTGGCTGGACCGGTTCTAGTTGGCTTGTAACTGGGCCGGTCCAGTTGTAATTATTATTAAATAATAATAATAATAATATATATATTAATAATAATAATAAATAATAATAATAATAATAATAATAATAATAATAATAATGATAATAATAATATTAATATTAATAATAATAATAATAAAATGGATAAAAAATAGTATCTTCAGCTGCCCCTCTTTGCTCATTCTTGTGTTAACAAGAATAGGGCAAAGATGAAAAGATAATAAAATTTTTTATCCATTTGACTTTACTTTGATTATAATGGAGATATTGAGTAAATTCTTCTCTCTCTCCAAATAAGTTCTTCTTATTATGAACTCTCTGCTGGGGATGATGATGACCTCCTTTCTGTGATAGAGTCATTCAAAAGGTTGAATAAACTCTTGATGAGTTCTTCTCATTATGAACTTTCTCTTCTTTCTTCAGATGATATCAAACAAAGGTTGAACAAGCTCCTCTCATTATGAACTTCTTCTTCCTTCTTCAGATGAGTTCTTCTCATTCATGAACTTTCTTTGGCCATGTTGATCCATCAAATGATGAATTTAAACAAAAAGTTGAACAAGTTCTTCTCATTATGAACTTCTTCTTCCTTCTTCAGATGAGTTCTTCTCATTATGAACTTTCTCTGGAAAAGATGATCCACCAAATGATGGATTCAGGTAAAAGGTTGAACAAATTCTTCTCATTATGAACTTCTTCTTCCTTCTTCAGATGAGTTCTTCTCATTATGAACTTTCTCTGGAAAAGATGATCCACCAAATGATGGATTCAGGTAAAAGGTTGAACAAATTCTTCTCATTATGAACTTCTTCTTCCTTCTTCAGATGAGTTCTTCTCATTATGAACCTTCTCTGGTAATGATGATCCACCAAATGATGGATTCAGGTAAAAGGTTGAACAAATTCTTCTCATTATGAACTTCTTCTTCCTTCTTCAGATGAGTTCTTCTCATTATGAACCTTCTCTGGTAATGATGATCCACCAAATGATGGATTCAGGTCTTTGCTAAAATTTTTGAAATTCCTGTTTAACAATTCGACAAGAATAAAAATGAATGAAAATGCATCTATTTTTGTAAAACACCTAAAATATGATGCATGAATGTTAAGTTATTTGATTTCAGATTGGTGAACTGAGTATTTCTTCAGTTGTAGAAACCCAATAAATCTTTCTTCTTCAAATCATAAAATCTATCCTCTTTAACAAATGTAGAGGTAGATATAATGTCACAAAAATTTCTTGAGAATAAAACTCAATTGTATAGGCTCTTAAAAAGCTTGCATTCAGGCAACATGTTGATTCTGATAACAGCTCATCTGATTATGAAGTGGCCTTTCAAGATGATTTCACAGATATCGATAATTCTTTTAATACCAAGAAATCTTGAATTCTGATTCTGATGAAGAAAATAAACTGTTATACTTGACAAAAATGGGATTCTCAAGTGCTGAAACTTCAATATCCATGTAGAAATGTGGTCCAGATTCGTCAATTGTAAAATTGATAAATTTTATATGTGCTGCTCAAATGACTAAGGCTGCTGATGCACTTCTTCGGATCAAATAACTCAAAGAACACTTCCAGAAGATGCTATTGGCAATTTTATCTTCTAAATTCAATGCTTGATTCTGTCCAACCAGATCAGATAACTCAAAGAACACTTCCAGAAGATGCTATGTTCTGTCCAACCAGATCAGATAACTCAAAGAACACTTCCAGAAGATGCTATGTTCTTCTAACCAGATCAGATAACTCAAAGAACACTTCCAGAAGATGCTATGTTCTGTTCAACCAGATCAGATAACTCAAAGAACACTTCCAGAAGATGCTATGTTCTTCTAACCAGATCAGATAACTCAAAGAACACTTCCAGAAGATGCTATGTTCTGTCCAACCAGATCAGATAACTCAAAGAACACTTCCAGAAGATGCTATGTTCTGTTCAACCAGATCAGATGACTCAAAGAACACTTCCAGAAGATGCTATGTTCTGTTCAACCAGATCAGATAACTCAAAGAACACTTCCAGAAGATGCTATGTTCTTCTAACCAGATCAGATAACTCAAAGAACACTTCCAGAAGATGCTATGTTCTGTTCAACCAGATCAGATAACTCAAAGAACACTTCCAGAAGATGCTATGTTCTTCTAACCAGATCAGATAACTCAAAGAACACTTCCAGAAGATGCTATGTTCTGTCCAACCAGATCAGATAACTCAAAGAACACTTCCAGAAGATGCTATGTTCTGTTCAACCAGATCAGATAACTCAAAGAACACTTCCAGAAGATGCTATGTTCTGTTCAACCAGATCAGATAACTCAAAGAACACTTCCAGAAGATGCTATGTTCTTCTAACCAGATCAGATAACTCAAAGAACACTTCCAGAAGATGCTATGTTCTGTCCAACCAGATCAGATAACTCAAAGAACACTTCCAGAAGATGCTATGTTCTGTTCAACCAGATCAGATAACTCAAAGAACACTTCCAGAAGATGCTATGTTCTGTTCAACCAGATCAGATAACTCAAAGAACACTTCCAGAAGATGCTATGTTCTGTTCAACCAGATCAGATAACTCAAAGAACACTTCCAGAAGATGCTATTGAGCACATATAAAAGGTTGAATTGTTTATAAACATGTTCAGGAAGTGCTGAATTGACAGAAAGGATCTGTAAGGCTTTTGAAGCCTATGACAATGAGCCACCTTCGAGTGTCCAGAAGTATGTTCTTGATGAGTGCTGAAAATGGAATCTAGTATGGGTTGGAAGGAATAAAGTTACTCCACTTGAACCTGATGAGGTGGAAATGCTTCTAGGTTTCCTAAAAACCTTACACAAGGATTTGTATAGAAACATGTTTCCTAGTGATATCAATGTCTTGTTTCTTTTTGCTGGAATCAGTACTGCAAAGATCATCTTCTACTGTTTTGAAAACAGATGTGCAAGAACTGAATGGTGATCGGTTGGAGAAATTGATGAGTAGATTTAGCGGATTCGACCTCATTGTCGGTAGCACCACTTGTAACAATCTTGATGTTCATGGCTTTAAGCTAGTGATGAGTTGCTTACTTTGTATTCCATGTATTTAAAAGTATTAACATAAAGTGATATTCAGAAATCTTTAAATTATTTCAAAATTATGTTAATTCAATAGAAAAGAATAAATTGAATTTCCAAAAATAAATTGAATCTCCAATAAATTGAACTTAAAATAGATAGAATTGTATCCAAAGTTCTGGCAATCATAAGAATAAAATTCAAATGTCTCAACAAATTACAAGCATAAGTATTTCTAAATTAATCACATTGACACAATTTAGAGTAATGATGTAAGCCTTTGTCTGGAAGATCTCAAACGTTGTCAAAATGCTTGTAGATGTGAAGCTTCTTCCAAACTGTCAAAATCTTAAGAGAGTTCAATTACCAGATGCCTAATATCAACCTGCATTTGAGCCGCCTTTTCAGGTTTTCAACTCAAATCCTTCCTTTGGTTACAAGATGCCCTTTGCGGGTTTTCACCTTGACCCTCCTTTTTTCTTTTTTCTTTTTCTATATTTATTTTTTTTTTTTTTTCTTTTTCTTTCTTTTCTTCAAGCATAATATTTCTTGACAGAATCTGAGTTTATTGGATTTTTCAGAATTTTTCCATCCATTTCTGCCAAGATCAATGCTCCTCCGGAAAAGGCCTTTTTCACAACGTATGGTCCTTCCCAATTAGGCATCCATTTCCCACGGAAATCTTTATGTATAGGCAAGATTTTTTTTAGTACTAGATCACCCTCTTAGAATTCTCTTGGATGTACTTTTTTGTCATGAGACTTCATCATCCGTTTCTGATACATCTGTCCATGGCAAATAGCTTTCAATCTTTTCTCCTCAATAAGGTTCAATTGATCAACTCTAGCTTGGATCCATTCAGATTCATCCAATTTTATTTCTCTCAATATTCGGAGCGATGGAATCTCAACTTCAATTGGTAAGACTGCTTCCATCCCGTAGACTAAAGAAAAAGGCGTTGCCCCAGTAGATGTTCGAACAGTAGTTCGGTATGCGTATAGAGCAAAAGGTAACTTCTCATGCCAATCTTTGTAAGTTTCAGTAGTCTTCGTAATGATTCTCTTGATGTTCTTATTTGCTGCTTCAACTGCCCCATTCATCTTTGGACGATATGCCACTGAATTTGCATGTTTGATCTTAAACTGTGCACAAAGTTCGGTCATCATTTTGTTGTTCAGGTTCAGAGCATTGTCTGTAATAATCCTTTCTGGTAGACCATACCGGCAAACTATCTCTTTCTTTATGAACTTGCAGACTGTGGATCTCTTAATATTGGTATATGAAGCAGCTTCAACCCATTTGGTAAAATAATCAATTGCCACAAGGATGAAACAATGTCCATTCGATGCTTTTGGTGTGATTGCCCCAATGACATCTATTCCCCACATAGAAAATGGCCAAGGCGCTGTCATTACATGTAAAGGAAATGGGGGTACATGAATCTTGTCTGCATATATCTGGCATTTATGACATTTCCTTGCATAATCAATGCAATCTGTGTACATGGTAGCCCAATAGTATCCATATCTCATTATTTTTCTGGCCATGGAAAGACCATTTGCATGTGTTCCACATATTCCACCGTGTACTTCTTCAATGATGTTTCGAGCTTCGCTGGTATTTAAACATCTCAATAGCATTTGATCACTGCTTCTTCTATACATAATCTCTCCATCAAGAAAATATCCAGCAGCCATTCTTCTCAAGGTTCTTTTATCAATTTCTGATGCATTTGGGGGATAACTTTGATTTTTGATATATTGCAGAATATCATGATACTATGGTTTACCATCTACCTCTTCTTCCACACTATAACAATGTGCAGGAATTTCATATACTTGCATTTTGATTGGCATCATATCAACCTTCTGAGTTGCCTGAAACATAGCAGCTAATGTAGCCAAAGCATCTGCCATTTGATTTTCTTCCCGAGGGAGATAATTGAATGTAACTTTTTCAAATTCTTTCACTAATTCGAGGATAAAATTTCGGTATTCTAATAATTTGGGATCTTTTGTTTCCCATTCTCCTCGTAATTGATACACCACTAACGATGAATCTCCATATATTTTGAGAAGTTTGATTTTTCTTTCTATAGCTGCTTTCAATCCCATGACACAAGCTTCATATTCCGCCATATTATTGGTACAAAAGAACTCCAGTCTGCTTGTAAAGGGATAATAAACATTTTCAGGAGAAATTAACACTGCCCCGATTCCTCGTCCCAAAGCATTAGATGCTCCGTCAAAGTAAAGCTTCCAACATGCAAATTCATCATTTGTTTTGACTTCTTCATTCATGGATACGCATAACAAATCTTCATCAGGAAAATTGAAGTTCAAAGGCTGATAATCATTTGATACACGACTGGCCAGGAAATCAGCTATGACACTTCCTTTTATCGCTTTTTGGTTGACATATACAATATCAAATTCAGATAATAACATCTGCCATCTAGCCATTCTGCCTGTCAAAGCTGGTGATTCCATCAAGAACTTTAAAGGATCAAGTTTTGATATCAACCAAGTAGTATGGTATAACATATATTGTCTGAGTCTTCGAGTAGTCCACACCAAAGCACAACATAATTTTTGTATTGGTGGATATCGAACTTCACAATCGGTAAATTTCTTGCTCAGATAATAAATAGCTTTTTCTTTCCTTCCTGATTCATCATGCTGTCCTAGTACACATCCCATCGAGTTTTCGAAGACCGTCAAATAGAGAATTAATGGTCTATCAGGCATCGGTGATACTAAAATTGGGGCATTGGATAAGTATTTCTTAATAATATCCAAAGTTTCTTGACATTCTTCATTCCATACTTCAGGATTGTTCTTTCGAAGTAATTTGAACACTGGATCACATTTGTCAGTCAATTGAGAAATGAACCGAGATATATAATTTAATCTTCCTAAAAAGCCTCTAACTTCTTTTTTTGTGTTGGGTGGTGGAAGATCTTGAATTGCTTTTACTTTATCTGGATCAATCTCGATTCCTTTTTTGCTGACCACAAATCCCAAAAGTTTTCCGGAAGTTACCCCAAAAGTGCATTTAGCGGGGTTGAGCTTTAATTGATATTTCCTCAATCTCTGGAAAAGCTTCCTCAAATTTTGAATATGTTCTTCTTCAGTTCTAGATTTGGCAATCATATCATCTACATATACTTCAATCTCTTTGTGCATCATGTCATGAAACAAAGTTACCATGGCTCTTTGATATGTTGCCCCTGCATTCTTCAATCCAAATGGCATCACTTTATAACAGAATGTGCCCCACATGGTTATAAATGTTGTTTTCTCCATGTCTTCAGGATTCATTTTTATCTGATTATATCCTGAAAAACCATCCATAAATGAAAACCATGCGTGTCCTGCAGTATTGTCCACCAATGTGTCTATGTGGGGTAAGGGAAAACTGTCTTTCGGACTAGCTTTGTTGAGATCTCTGTAATCCACACACATTCGAACTTTCCCATTTTTCTTTGGTACGGGAACAATGTTGGCTACCCATTCTGGGTATTTAGATGCCTGTAGGAAACCTGCATTGATTTGTTTCATCACTTCTTCTTTGATTTGTAACAACATTTCTGGCCTCATTCTTCTAAGCTTTTGTTGAATCGGTTTATATTCTGGATTGATTGGAAGCTTGTGTATCACTATATCTGTGCTCAAACCAGGCATATCTTGATAAGACCATGCAAAGATATCTTTGAACTCTTGAAGGAGATTTATCAATTCTTGTTTTATCTGGACTGTCAGAGTAGTACCAATTTTCACCTCTTTTCTTTCTTCATCTGTTCCCAAATTCACAGTCTTAACCTCTTCTTTGTGGGGTAGAATTTGTTTGTCTTCTTTTTCTACCAATCTTAATAGTTCAGTAGGAATATCACATTCCAGTTCATCCTCACAACCATTGATTTCTTCCAGACATATAGGCTGCTCTAAATTTATCACTGGATTAAATTTAGGAATAAACATGCTATTAACATGGTGACACCTGCAAATTTAAGTCGGACATATTTCCGAAAGAATATAGTAAATTTATGAAATAAATAAATATAAAAATGTAAGAAAATGTAAAGAATGATTGCCATCTGAAAATTTTAAAGAAAGTTCCTTATATTTAACATAATTTCTTTTACAAGATAACAAAAAGTTTTCATATTTTTGAGCTAAACATAAAGATTAGTTCTGAATATTACTCTGCATTAATATTAAAAACTATAGGAAGATCTTCAGTGGTCCAATTGGTGAGTGTTTCTCCAGGAAGACATGGTCGAATCTTATCCAAGTACTTGCCAGTCTTGTTGTTATTCGTGATCATGTTGATAAATAATCCATTCATAGCTTCTTCAACTATGTCTTGATCTTTCATCAACTTTTCTTCTTTAAAGGCTTCAACAAGCTGCTGTTCCACATTAATTGTTCCCCCTGATCTGAATGTTGTCCTCAACTGTGGGAAAGACATGTGTTTCCAAAAGATTTCTCCTCCTTTTAATTTTGCCTTTCTGTCTTCACATCTTCTTTTCATCTCTTTGTTCTTTTGCTGAAGATTGGGCTTAAACCCTAGCCCAAAACGGTCTTTTTTCATCTTTATACTGACAGGAACTGAAATCCCTTGAAGATTCTTTCCTAGACCTCTCCCAGCTTTAGCTCCGATGCCTAAAGTTTGTTGTACTGTCATCTTGGTGCAATCAGACAATCTGGGATATGGAATTTTCCTTTCTTCTGCAACAAAGGTTGTATTAACAAATTCAAGAGCTCGAAAAGAGCATTCAAAAGCCTCATCATTGGTGTCGATATATGGAACATCGCTTGTTACAGACGCAATGATTTCTTCTTCAGCATTGACGCATATTAGTTGTCCATCAACAACAAATTTCAATTTCTGATGTAATGAAGAAGGAACGGCTCCTGCTGAGTGAATCCATGGCCTCCCTAAGAGACAATTATATGTGGGGTGGATGTCCATCACCACAAAGTCAATATTGTACACGACTGGGCCGATTAACAAAGGTATTTCCATTTTCCCAAGCACTTCTTTTTTAGTACCATCAAATGCTCGTACCACATTCTGATAACTCTTCATGTGTGATTGATCCAAAGGCATTCTTTGAAGTGTAACTAGGGGCATTAAGTTGAGAGCAGATCCGTTGTCAATCAATACTCCTGGCAACACATGACCATGACAATGTGTCGTGATGTTCAAAGCTTTTACTGACCCCATTCCGCCTTCCGGTATTTCATCATCTGTGAAGGTTATGTAATTGTCGGCGGCTATATGTCCCACAATTCTGTCAAGTTTATTGAGGGATATATCTTCGGGGATAAATGTCTGATTGAGGATTTTTATCAAAGCATTCCTATGCGCTTCTGAATTCATCAAAAGATCAAGAATAGAAATTCTCGCCTGTTGTTTGTGTAGTTGTTCAACCACACTATACTCACTATGTTTCAAGAATTTCAAAAATTCTTGAGCTTGCTTTTCTGTCACAGGTTCATTGAATGCTGGAAGGGATTCATCCTCAAATACCTTCTGAGGTATTGCCACAGCTTTTCCTTTTGCTTTCACTTGTTCTGAAGCATTAGATGTTTCGGGAGAGTAACATCTCCCACTTCTCGTAAAGAAACCGACTTCGCTCACTGCTTCAGATGTCGATGTTGTACTCAAACTCTGTTTTTTCTCTTCTGTTAGAGAATCAGATCCTCCTACCATTGAAACATGGGTAGTATAATTCCAAGGTACCCTGCGGGTATCTTTGTATGGAAATGGTAGAGGAGTGGTAATGACTACTTTTGGCCTTATAGGTGCCGGAATCACCGTGGATGATTTCACATTAATGATCACAGGATCATTTATTCTTTGATTTGGTTTAGAATCCTCTGATGAGCAAACATCATCTTCTTTTTTTCCGGGTTCTTCTTCAAAGAATTCTATTTCTCTGTTGTTCATCAATTTTTGCACCAAGTTTCTAAACTCAGGACATAGTTGAATTTTATGCCCTTTCTCCTGATGATATTCACAATAATTCTTGCCTTCATTCTGCTTTGGCATGAATTGTTGTGGAATTATACCGGCTAAAGAAAGTTGTTGGAATATCCAAACGAACGGAGATTTAATTTCAGAAATGTCAGTCTTTGCTTTCTTTCTGTTCTCTTCCTGAATTGCATTCACATTTTTATCTCCATGATTTGGCAACGGATGACTTGATGCGGATGGTGTATTGAATTCCAACTTCCCAGTGTTGATCAAATTTTGAACCACCCTTTTGAAAGCTAGACAGTTTTCAATAGAATGTCCTGTAATTCCTTCATGGTAAACACAGTGTGCCTTTGTATCATACCAAGGAGGGAATGGTGGTTGCATGGGAACCAAAGGGTAGGGCCGTATAACATCTGCTTTTAACAGCGAATCATAGACCTCTGCATATGGTACTGGTAAAGGTGTAAAAGACAACCTTTCGTTTTCTTTTCGAGATCCTCTGGACTCTGCTCGATTAGTGTTTGTTTCCTCTTTCTTAACCCTTGGCTGGGTTATTGTAACACTTTTCGATGAATCCTTACTGTAAGAATTTGCATTGTTGACCTCATTCTCCTTTTTCCGGTATGTAGGTCTTTTGGAACTAGACCCATCGTTCGATTCAATCTTTCCACTTTTCAAAACATTTTCAATTAATTCTCCAGAAATGACCAAATCTGCAAAATTTCTGGTTGCATTCCCCATTAGATGATTTAAATAAGGAGCCTTTAATGTATGGACAAACATCACTGTGGCCTCTTTTTCTGACAAAGGTGGTTGAACTTGGGCTGCAGTGTCACGCCATCTCTGGGCATACTGTCTGAATGTTTCATTATTCTTTTTTTCCAAGTTTTGAAGAGTCCATCTATCAGGTACCATGTCTGTCACATGGCGGTACTGCTCTAGAAATGCTTTAGCCAAATCTTTCCAAGATCTAATGTTGGCTTTGGTCAATTGAGTATACCATTTCAAAGCCGGTCCTGTCAAACTATCCTGGAAGCAGTGAATTAACAATTTCTCGTCCTTCACATATCCTGCCATTCTTCGACAAAACATAGTAATGTGGGATGAAGGGCATGTAGTACCGTTATATTTATCAAATTCGGGAGCTTTAAACTTGATAGGGAGGATTAGGTCTGGAACCAAACTCAACTCACTAGCATCAAATCCATAGAACGATTCCGTTATTTCCACAGATTTCATTCGTTCTTCTAAGCTCTTGATCTGTCTGGTCAGTTCTTCATTTATTTTTTCTTTCTCATTTAGCTCATTCAAATCTGGGATCAACTGATCAGTATTAAGATCCCCTATTTTCTCATCTGATATAAGTGGATTTTTGCTTGAAGATGCAGGATCCACTTGTTGATCTTCATGTGATTTGACTTTTTGTAATGCAGATGTACGAGCATTGATTTGTATAGGGGTAGTACCAGAGTGATAAATTGATTCTGGTGGGAAACCTAGAGGATATATGGGTTCTTGGTCAAAAGACACAGGATTTTCATGCATTTTTCCACTGATAGCCTGCCTTTTAAACATGTCCTCTATCTTCTTCATCATACTGTCTTGTGAATTTGCAATGCTGGCTTCAATTTTTTCCAGCTTCATTTTCATTTCTTCTTGTTCTTTATGATGCTGTTCCTCAATACGCTGTATTTTATCCTCCATAATTTTCTTAGTGGCTTGTCTAGTACCGTAGTGATGTAGTATTTCTCTTTTGGCCAGAGTAACTGCGATTGAAAAATCTTTTAATATTATTTCTTCAAATTTTAATTAATTAATTTTAAATTAATAAATAAAATGATAATTCATAGCGAAAATTATGGAATGAATGATGAATGTATGCAAAATGCATGTATGAAAAAAAAACATTGATCCCAAAAAGTTAACTGTCATAGAACAACTTTCATCGGTATACAAAAGTTTCTTTATAATAGTTCATAACTACAGATAAGGCGTAGCTTTCCTATTAAGCTCTATAATTTCCTTCATTAACCATGACACCTTCTTTCCACACTTAGAAACTGGATCAACTTGATGCTCAATTATTTTGGCTTCAACAGCTAATTCCCCAACATATCTGGCAACCTCACTCATTTGAACCATGGCCTCGAACACCATATTACTTCTTTCTTCACTTCTTTCGACATAGAACTCGGTTGACTTTTGCCATTGCTCATTTGTTCCTTCAAGAGTTTGCTCTAACTCAGTGATTCTGACTTGGCAATTGTGCAGAATTTTTTCAAGATCTCTAATGCGTCTTCGCAGTGAAGCATTTTCCTCATTACTTTCCTTGAGATCATTAGGTCCTAGACGAACCTTTTCTTGAAATAATGATTCTTCAAGTTGTAAAATGTAAGCATTAAACTCTGAGTTTTTGTTTCTAGACTGATCCAGATCCTCTTCAAGTTTTGTTCGTGCTTCTTGTGTTCTTTGATTAAGCTTTTGGATTTGAATATCTTTGTTTCTGCATCTCTGCATCCAATTGCTAGCCACCTCCTGCTCTACCTCAAATCTGGTGTTGAAATTTTTTCTTTCTAGCTCCCATTTTCCTTTTTCAACATTGGATTCTTCCATCTTTTGGCCTCTGACTTCAAGCTCAGCAATCAACTGGTTCATTTCAGATTCAAATCCCTTGAACATGATACTTTTCTCGCTTTCAAATTTAACAAAGATGTCATTCTTCATCTCTTCTAAATCTTTGGCTCGATCTCTTTCTCTTTGCATTTCATTCATGATCTCACGGTGTTCAGCCTTGTGTTTTATAATTCGCTCTCTTCTGTCGACCTCGAAATCTTCCATTTTTTGCTTTCCTTTTTCCAGGCTTTTGAGTAGACGGCTATTCTTTCCTTTCAGATCTTCAACTCGTCTTTTCTCAATGTTCAATTCTCTGGTCATCTGTACCGTCGATTGGCTGGGTCCTGATGCTTTTCGGGATTTATATAACTCCTGGTAATCTTTCTGTAAGGCTCTGTATTCATCCTCACCTTTTTCTTTATCTTTTCTCAACACTGCACATTGTGATGAATGAAAGTCAATGTCAACCCCCAACATAGCTTTATCTTGTCTCATTTGCTCTAATTCTTTCGACCAGCCATCTCTTTCTGCTTCAAACTCAGCTTTCAGGATTTCAATCTCTGATGGAACCACCTTGATGCGATCATCCATAGAAATATCCTCATTTTGATCTGGTAGAGGAATATTTTCGTTTTTCCTGATAGATCTCCATTCTTCATAATCAGGAGTTAGCATTTCTTTTGCTGCTTTAGCTCGGATACAAAAAGTTGTTTTCCAAGCTGTAACGGCTTCCATGATGTTTCTTTTATAATTTTTGCTGTGGAATGCAAACTCAGATGACTGTAGTCCAGCAGTGACAGGTACAAATTGACGACCTTCATACTGTCTTATAACCAGAAGTGGTGCATATCCAATTCCTCCCCATAATCCGAGCAGCATTATCCAGTTGTAATTACCACATCTGTAAAAGAATTCCCTTTGGATTTGCCATGGGGCGCGCCAAACAACGTCATTGCTTTGCAGATTTCTAAAGGCATTAATCCACATATCCTTCTTAATTTCTTTCGGCCATTCCTGCTCTAGAAATTCTTTTAATGGTGAGTAATCCGTATTGAAGCGTCGGTATGAAACCCTTTCCGTCCTCCAGAAATGACTACGGATCCAAACATATAACAAATGGGTACACCCTGAGAATCGTCCACCTCCTAGCCTTCTGCAAGCATTTAACGATCTGAAGGTCTCTGCTAGGATAGCAGAAACAGGGTTAATCTTCTTCGGCAGTTGTTCAAACAAGTCTACTACTGCAGCTTCAATATATCCCAATGCTTTTGGGAAGATGACCATACCATATATACCCAGAGCAAATAGATCGAATCGTACTTTAGCGTCTGGATGACTCTGAATAAGCTCTCTGATGTTGGTCCAAGCAATGCCTTCGCTTTCGCCTTTTTGTTTTGTACGGGATGCTACCCATTCTTCTCGTACCCCAGCAATCTTTGCTAATTTAACTCGAAAGGGCTGAGTTTTAATTGACTTTGAATATATTCGACTCTCCAAAGCAACTTCAAGATGTAACAAAGTTGTATATTCTTCAATAGTAGGGACCAAGTCCTCCTTATTGAAAGTGAAGCAATTGTACCCTGGATTCCAGAATTGAACTAGGGCTCTGAGTAATTCATCATCAACTTCAACATAGAGCAAATATGGGATGTCTCCGTAAGTCTGATAAAACTGCAATTTTTTGTTTGAATCCCAACTTTCCCAAATACCTCGCAAATCTTGCAGATCATTTCTTTTTAGTGAAACTGAAGCATAACTGGCCAAGTCAGATACATAATCATCTGGCAGACTATCTCCTTCTTGTCTTTGTAAATCTTCAGCCCACTGTCTTACTTCTGAGTTTAGAATTACTTGACTTGAACCCTTTTTATCCATGGATGAAGGTTTTCCAATGAGACTATTAACACAAGGATCAATGTCTTTTATCCTGTATGATGCTATGCAAACAGAAAAATAAAGAACACACAAAAAGAAAATAAGTTAGTTTAAAGGATAATAACATTTATTTAATTTAAACATGCTTTTCTAAATAATTTAAATAAACATGTAAAATAAATTAACAGGAAAGACATAATTCATTTCTCCTGTGTGTACACCTATTTTGGACAAAATTTCGGCATGACTTCTAATTGGAAGAGTTTCTAAGGTTTTTTTTTATATGCAGGGTTTCAGAACTAGGAGTAAAGGTACCCGAATTGTCCTTGTTAGTGCCCCCTTGGGTTACTAACCCTCAATCCTAGTCCATTACAGACTAAAGTGAATCGAGTTCAATTCGAGGGGATACATTTCTCTATGCCTGACACGGAGAATAAATTCTCACGAAGACAGAGAGCATATGAACCCCGAAAGTTACTTGCTAGGTCTGACACGGAGAATAAATTCTCACGAAGACGTTGCTTTCACTTTCACTTAAAAGGGACAACTCAATTATAGAGCTTTATGTTATGCAATGCAAGTGTTGTGTGTGAGGAGAAATGTTAAACTTTTGACATAAAAATAAATACTGAAATAAAATATTTGCAAATAAAAATAAAACAGATAAATATTATGAAAATAATAAGTAAATATAAAAATTTTGCAAAGATAAAATTAGAAATTAAATATATGAATTTTTAATTTTTATTTTATAGAGACAATTTATAATTGATTTTTAAAAGTTTGACCATCCCCAGCAGAGTCGCCAAGCTGTCGTAACCGGTTTTCGTCCGGGCACGAAATATTAATTTATGGTGGGGAAATTAATGTTAATAAATAATTTTGAAAATAATTTGTGAGTCGCCATCGACCTTTTGGATCAGGTAGGTCGAATACCTAAAAATTTTCTTTTAAAATAGTTTTTAAGAAAACCATATTTAAAAGATGAACTGATCTGCGTTTTATAACCAAAAATTTGTTCTTTTTAATAAAAAAGGGGTTCGTGGTCGGTTACGTTTAGGGAAGGATTAGCACCCCTACAACGCCCAAAATTGGTACTTTTTAATTATAAATTGTCTCTATTATTAAAATTTAAAAAAAATCAAAAATATATTTAATTTATTATTCTATTTATTTCAAAATTATAAAAAAAATATTTATTTATTTAAAAATATCAGAAAAGAACTTCTAGGTGCCTTAAGACAGCTCTTTTCTTTGATATTGATAAATATTAATTTAAATAATATTGTTTAATTTTAAAACATCAGAATAGGACATCCAGTTGTATTAAGACTGTCCTTTTCTTCGATATATAAAAAATAATTTATTAAAAAATATTATTTATTATTCATTATATATATTTATGACTATATAATAATAGTAAAATTATTTTAATATATAACAATTAAAACAATAAAATACAATTAGAACAATATATTTAAAAGTGGTAAAATAAATGAAAATATTTAAAATTAGTGACTAAATTATAGTAAAAATTAAAATTAAAAAAACCTAATTCAAATTATAGGGTTTAAACATGTTATTTTCGTATTTTATTAATTTAGTGACTAATTTAAAACTATATAAATTCGAATATCATATTAAAATAAATTAAAAATATATACTCGGGATTAAAATATTATTTATCAAAATTAAAGGACTAAATATGAAATTTATCTTAAATATATTATTAATACGGTTAATGGCTAAAATATAAATAAATAAATGTAGAGACCAAATTAAAAGAATCAAAAATTTGATTCAGTGACTAAAAGGTAAAGATTACAAACTAAAGGGATGACGGAAGAGGTTAATCTTTTTATTAATTACGGACAGATCCCTCCCCAAAACGGCGTCGTTTGGGGAGGGCTATTTAAGCCCATTCATAGCTGGCCCGAAGGGCCAGCATCTCATTTCTTTCTTCTTCTTCTTCTCTCAAAAACGAGAGAAGAAGCTTTCTCTCTTCCTTCTCTCTAGCTTCCCTCATCGGAGGGAAGCTGGTTATCAGTCGGCCACCGTGGGCCACCGTCAAAACCACCGCCGGCCACCATATCCGGTGGCCGGAAATTATAAATCCCACCCTAAATTAAAGCCTGGTTTTTCCTAAAGCTAGATCCGTAGGTTTTTTAGCCTAAAATACTACTGAAATGCGTAGATCTAAAGTTTATACCTTCGACCTTTGACTTTCCGATGGCTCCAAAAAGGCTCTGATGATCAACGGTTCCCTCGGTAAGTTTCTTTTCTTCCTTTTTCCTTTTGTTTTTGCTCTGTTGTGATGGACTGGGATCGTTGGTAGCTATTGTTTTCTCTGTTTTTTTTCCGGTTCTATTTCTCTCTTCTTTTTTTTTTTGTTTCTGTGTCTCGTTCTGTCTCTCCTTTTTTGTCTTGCAGGTGGGTGGTGGCTTTTATAGCCACCACCGGTGCGGTCATCGGACCGGTCCGAAGAGAGGGCTTTGGTGAGTCACCGGACTACCAGTGGTGACTCACCCCGTAGCCTTGGCGTGGACGGCCGTCGTTAATCTTCTGGAGCCTTCATTCGGGACGTGGCAGCGGCGGAGGCGTCGGCAGTGGGCCATTGGACCACTTGGCAGTGAGGCGGCGGCTGGGATCTGGAAGCATCAGAGGCGGCTGGGTGTGGCTAGGGTTTAGAAACCCTAGCTGAAACCTTACTAATTGTTTTAGGGTTTCTGGTTGGCTGGACCGGTTCTAGTTGGCTTGTAACTGGGCCGGTCCAGTTGTAATTATTTATTAAATAATAATAATAATATATAATATTAATAATAATAATAAATACTAATAATAATAATAATAATAATAATAATAATAATGAATAATAATATTAATATTAATAATAATAATAATAAAATGGATAAAAAATAGTATCTTCACCTTGCACAAACACAGAGCCTGGAGTTATACTACTACAGGGCAACACTTGACTTTTATGGAGTTTTCACTCTCTATTCTTATCCAAAGACTCCCGGTGGTGGCGAAAGCTGGTCCGTGTTCAAGGCTTGGCCAACGGACATATGCGGTACATTTATCGGCGCGGCAAGTCAACGTGGAAACAGATTCGGAATCGGTCCTTGCGGTTATAACAGCATGTGTGAACCCATCGATTGGAGGCCTAATTGTACATGTCCCCCAGGATTTTCTTTCTTGGATGAGAAGAATCAATATGGAGGCTGCAAACAAGATTATCCAAACAAACCTGAAGATTGCAGCCCCGATGGATCCACCATCGGGGAAGATCGGTTCGAATTCAAGTCGATTTCCTTCGCTAATTTTCCGTTCAGTGACTATGGAATATTGAGACCTGCAACTGAGTTGGAATGCAAGCAATCTTGCCTACGTGACTGTTCTTGTGCAGTTGCCATTTATCCAACTTCAAGAATAGATGGCAATGCAACTTGTTTTAAAAAGCAATTACCACTTTTTAATGGGGTGAGGAACAGAGGTACTCTTGATAGTACAGTTCTAGTTAAGGTACTTAAGCAGGATGCATCGAGGAAGAACCCCGAAACACAGAATCAAAGCATAGAAAATCGAGATAGAACCGTTTTGATCCTTGGGGTTCTCTTAGGCACCTCTGCAGTTTTCAGCTTCTTTTCTTTAGCTGCAATTGCTCTTATCTTCTTCTGCTTGTTCCGAAAAAGACTTCACGACTTAAGTGGTGTTCCTAACAGAAGAGATTTAGAGACTAATCTGAGGTTCTTCACATACAAAGACCTCGAACAAGCCACGAACGGATTCAAAGAAGAGCTAGGAAGGGGTGCTTTCGGCACGGTTTATAAAGGAGAATCGCAATCGAGCTACGGAGATCGTGTTGCAGTCAAGAAACTGGACAAGTTTGCACAAGATGGCGAAAGGGAATTCAAAACTGAAGTGAAGGTCATCGGCCAAACTCACCACAAGAACTTGGTGAGACTGATTGGATATTGTGATGAAGCTGAGCATCGACTTCTGGTCTACGAGTTCATGGAAAACGGTTCGTTGTCGAGCTTCCTTTTCGGAGTCATAAGGCCTAGTTGGCAACAAAGGCTGCAGATTGCATCAGGGATTGCAAAAGGCCTCACATACTTGCATGAAGAATGCAGCAAACAGATCATCCATTGTGACATAAAGCCTCAAAACATACTACTGGACGAGTCGTTCACCGCAAAAATATCCGATTTTGGGTTGGCAAAGCTTCTGATGAACAACAAAACTCGAACGCAGACCGGCATACGAGGGACAAAAGGCTATGTAGCACCTGAATGGTTCAGAAACACACCGGTTTCGGTTAAGGTCGATGTTTACAGCTTCGGGGTGATGTTATTAGAGATCATATGTTGCAGAAGATGCGTCGAGGTTGAAATGGATGAAGCAGCGATATTAACAGAATGGGTCTTCCGGTGTTATAGTGAAGGGAAGATCGGAAAACTGGTCGAAAATGATGAAGAAGCTACAAACGATCTTGGGAAATTGGAGATGTTATTGAAAGTGGCGATTTGGTGTGCTCAAGAGGAGCCAATGTTAAGGCCTTCCATGAGGATTGTGACCATGATGCTTGAAGGTGCTGTCCAAGTTCCTAATCCACCATGCCCTTTCCCACTCAGTTCGAAGTCGATGTTAGTGTCGACAAAGATATATAGTTTAGATGCTGTTACGATCGGATCGAATATCGAACCGATGGAATCCCTGGTTCCTAGTTCAATCAAGTATTATATATAGACTTGGCATGCATTCTGATCATATTTGTATATTTTCATGTGTAATGAAAAATAAAGGGCTTTGAGATAGAGAGTGATTAAAGTGCATGAATTTGTTGCCTGTTAGTGTTTTCTTGAGCTTAGGAATTCTGATATGGCAAATAAAGTACTAGTCAGAACCCTCTATTATAGGAACTGGATCAAATTAGTGCTGCTATAGGGACTGGTTTAAGTTAATCCCTTTAACAATAGGACTGTTTTGATGCAGTTCCCATAATAGAAGGACTTGACAAATACTTTCTCCCCTAACATTTCATTTCACTTATTTGCAACATTTTCTCTTTCAACCAAAGAATAGTCCACAACTATGGAACTCGTTTAACATAGACTCATTTGAAGATTTCAAAGGAAGCTCCAATCAAAAGTTGAAAATGTCAATGTCAGGTAAATTTCAAAGTGGGATTATTTTTAATTTTCAAAGTGGGGCCAAACTCACTGACCAGATTTTCAACCATTTCCTCTACTCATCAAACACCTGTAAACCCACATTTGACAATAATGCAACAGTCTAGACAAAGTGCCGTATCAAATTCTCAACATTATAAAGCAGCAACAGCCAACAAATTCATCTTCAGGCCGTTTCAATCACTCTCTAATCTCAAACTTCATTGTTTTTCTTCGTTTTGTCGAACACCAAGTGGTGCAGATTCAGTTATCTCAGCACATTTTCATGCTCAATTTGTTCTTGCTACTAGCTACCTTTGGATTCTTGCAACTGTTGGGGCTCAAAGAAATGTGAGTGTAGGTGATTCTCTATCTGCAAATGACAAAGCCATGGCTTGGCAATCACCATCAGGTGATTTTGCCTTTGGGTTTCTTCCCATTCCTGGTGAAAAAGATAAGTTCCTGCTTGCAATCTGGTATGCTAAGATACCACAGAGAACTATAGTTTGGTTTGCCAATCGAGATCACCCCGAAACCGATCGAGAATAGAAGGTTGAGCTCACTGCGAGCGGTCATCTTGTGCTAACAGACCCTGCAGGCAAAGAGCTGTGGACGTCTCGAAGCGTTACTGGTGACTCTCGAGTGTCGTATGCAGCCATGCTCGACAACGGGAACTTTGTGATCGTAAGCAGAAACTCGAACAACATATGGGAAAGCTTCAAATATCCTACCGGTACCATGTTACCGGGACAAGAACTCGGTGTCGATGGATATCTTTTATCGACTTTGGTTGAAACAAGTTACGGTAAAGGGAAATATCAACTTCGTTTCGATAATGGATCGTTCTTTCTTAATCAAATAGATATATTCACCGGAAAGGCATACGAAGATTACTTTGAGTTCGGAAACGGTTCTCGGTTTGTCTTCAACAAGTCCGGGCATATCCGAATCCCTAACCCAAATGGAAGTCTAGTTCAGGTAGCACCGGTAAATGCTGTTCCGAAACCCGACTTGTACTACTAAAGGGCGACTCTCGACTACTACGGTGTTTTCACTCTCTATTCTTATCCAAGGAACCCCTGTGGAGGTGAAAGCTGGTCTGTGATGTGGTTTAGGCCAAAGAACATATGTCGTCGCTTTGTCGACTCAGTTTTTACATCGGGTAGGGCTACATTCGGAATCGGTCCTTGCGGTTATAACAGCATTTGTGAACCTATCAATGGGAGGCCTAATTGTACATGCCCCCTGGATTTTCCTTATTGGATGAAAACAATCAATATGCAGGCTGCAAACAGAATTATGCAAACTACCCCGTAGATTGCAACCCTGATGGATCCTCCATAGACGAAGATCTGTTCAAGTTCAAGCCAATGTCATTCGCTGATTTTCCTTTGAGTGACTATGGAGTATTGAGACCTGCAACTGAGTTGGAATGTAAGCAATCTTGCCTTCTGGACTGCTCTTGTGCGGTTGCCATTTTACAGGATCCAACTTTAAGTAAAGATGGCAGTGGAACTTGTTGGAAAAAGAAGTTCCACTCTCAAATGGGTGGTTTGACAGGGATGCTCTTGATAGAACAGCTCTATTTAAGGTACTTAAGTCGGATGCATCGAGGGAAAACCCAGCAGGGCCGAGGAACAGAGGTACTCTTGATTGTACAGTTCTAGTTAAGGTACTTAAGCAGGATGCATCGAGGAAGAACCCCGAAACACCGAATCAAAGCAACGAAAATCGAGATAGAACCATTTTGATCCTTGGGGTTCTCTTAGGCACCTCTGCAGTTTTCAACTTCTTTTCTTTAGCTGCAATTGCTCTGATCTTCTTCTGCTTGTTCCAAAGAAAACTTCAAGTGTTAAACTGTGTTCGTAGCAGAAGAGACTTAGAGACTAATCTGAGGTTCTTCACATACAAAGATCTCGAACACGCAACGAACAGATTCAAAGAAGAGCTAGGACTGGGTGCTTTCGGCATGGTTTATAAAGGAGAATCGCCATTGAGCTACGGAGATCACGTTGCAGTCAAGAAACTGGACAAGTTTGCACAAGATGGCGAAAGGGAATTCAAAACCGAAGTGAAGGTCATCGGCCAAACTCACCACAAGAATTTGGTGAGACTGATTGGATATTGTGATGAAGCTGAACATAGACTTCTGGTGTATGAATTCATGGAAAACAGTTCGTTGTCGAGCTTCCTTTTCGGAGTCGTAAGGCCTAGTTGGCAACAAAGGCTGCAGATTGCATCAGGGATTGCAAAGGGCCTCACGTACTTCCATGAAGAATGCAGCAAACAGATCATCCATTGTGACATAAAGCCTCAAAACATACTACTGGACGAGTCGTTCACCGCGAAAATATCCGATTTCGGGTTGGCAAAGCTTCTGATGAACAACAAAACTCGAACACAGACCGGCATACGAGGGACAAAAGGCTATGTAGCACCGGAATGGTTCAGAAACACACCGGTTTCGGTTAAGGTCGATGTTTACAGCTTCGGGGTGATGTTATTTGAGATCATTTGTTGCAAAAGATGCGTCGAGGTCGAAATGGACGAAGCAGCGATATTAACAGAATGGGCCTTCCAATGTTACAGTGAAGGGATGATTCTAAAACTAGTCGAAAATGATGAAGAAGATACAAATGATGTTGGGAAATTGGAGACGTTATTGAAAGTGGCGATTTGGTGTGTTCAAGAGGAACCAATGTTAAGGCCTTCCATGAGAACTGTTACAATGATGCTTGAAGGTGCTGTCCATGTTCCTAGTCCACCATGCCCTTTCCTACTTAATACAATGTCGATGTCGACGACGATGATCTAGTTTCGATGTTAAATAGGGATCGAAGATCAAACTTCGATCTTCTTTGCTGTAATACATGCCTGCCTGGGGTCCATAGTTATACTCTTTGTAGTCTTATTTTTGTTGCAAGAGATGTATCATTTGCTATCCAATGGATAAATTTAAGAACCATTCTCTAATCTCCTTCAAAGATATCATGAAGCAAATCAAGAAGCAGATTTCATGGCAAAACAAAGTATACAAGGATTGTCAAGTATACCTTAACATGATTATATATGAACCGAATCGGAACCGGAGATTTCACCGGATCAAATTTCACTCCGCTTATCGTAACTTGTTCCAGTAAGACGGTACCAGTCGGATATTTGGAGCTTTCACATATGTTGGTCGAGTTTCTGCTCATGATCACAATGGTCCCGGTGTCGAGCATAGCTGCATGTGACACTTGAGAAGCACCGGTAAGGCTTGGTATTTTAACTTGATTTTGACGGTTATAGTCGTTTATCTCTTCTGATTTCGACAGATAGTCACCATCAATAATAATAAAAATATTAGACGATCAATGACGTCAACTGTGGTCGAGAAAATCTGAAGAGAAAAAGATTCTCTTTAGTTTGACATGAGTTGTATGATCATAATTACTGGTCGTAGACTGAAAAATTGGATAAATATAGTCGATTGACAGTAAATTTGACTCTGACAGATTATATCGTTCTATCAGTAATTACATCAAAAATTATTATTGATAGGAGGATATGGATAGAAATTCATTCAAAATAAATCTAACATAAATCTAAATTTATTTATTTGATAATTGAACTATTATCATCTTTAATCTATAAAAATTAATATCCAAATTTAACTAAAGATTCATTCCCAAATTTCAAAGAGAAAAATGAGTAAAAAAAAGGGAAAATGCTTGCATTGTTTATGAGACTATATTATAATCAGTTAGCATAATTGGCTCCTGATCAGCATTGGATCTATAGTTATATAGGTAAATACAGTCAGACCCTTAATATTGTTGTTGACGAAGAATTCTCTTTTTAGTCTAGGTTATGGTTTATATATAGAGATTCTTAAGGTTGGTGTCCGTTGTAGATAAAGATGGAAATTTAACTCGAATCCGATGGATTTTGACCCGACCTATTTCGACCCGACCAGATCCAATAGGGTTGGATTTTTTTTAAAAAAAAGTTCAGGTTAAGGTCGGGCCATATCAAGTCAAGTCGAGTTGGGTCAAATTTTTTAAGAGAACGAGGTCAAATTGGATCAGTGACGGGTTAGATTTTTTAAGAGAGCGAGGTCGGATCGGTCATATTCGAATGGAGAGTGAAAAAACCTCCAACTCGATCTGACCCGGGGATAATAATGAAATTTCTTTAAAAAAATTATTATTATTTTAATTAAGTCCTTATTTTATATCGAGTCAGGTCGGATTTATGCTCTTAAAATTCGGGTCAGGTCAGAGTCGGGTGGAAGATATATATTTTTTGGGTCTAGTCGGGTTGAGTGAAGGATATATAATTTTCGGGTCAGGTTGGGTTTGAATTATGGATACATTTTTTTCGTGGTCGGGTCGGGTTGACCAAAAACCCGACACAACTTGACCCATTGCCATCCCTAGGTGTATAATTAAAATTGTTATTCGTAGTTTGACAGGTTAAATAGATATTATCATCTGATAGTAAACTCGATTTAAACGGATCATATCTTGTTATTGATCAGAGGATTTAGGTCTCCGGAGATTCAATCGCAAAAGGTTCACCAGAATGTTTTGGTTCACGAAGGAGAAGTAGAATTACAACTTTAATCTATAGAAATCAACATTTGACATCCAAATATTCATTCCCATAGTTATATAGGTAGGCAAAGTCAGACCAGTCTAATAATCGGGTCCATCACGACCCGAAACCCATTCCGGGTTGATTCTTCCAACCCCAAAAACAATGTCGGTCTCACTACATAACATGCTTATTTTAATTTAAAATAGTTCATTCAAGTTTTCCCGAGAATATGCACCATGAATGTAGCAAATTCACGGAAAGTTGCCCCGGGATTGAACATTGGCAAGAGCCAGTTGATTTTCAGTATCTGTGATAGCCGAGGGTTGCCGTTCGGAGCTTTCGCCGCTGTCGTTGCACCATTCGTTGATCGCCATGCCCATGGACGTTGGACCATCGTCGTTGATTAGCTTTGAGTAGTCTTCTTCTTCTTCTTCTTGATCTTGTTGAGTTGCGGTACCATTCATCTCCTTTGGCATTTCCTCGTTGCCACCGCCATTGGCTTTGACGGCCAACATATGAGCCTCTTGCAGCATATCCTCCAACAGACCATCACCCGAGCTCCCATCTTGGTCCGTTTTGAACGGATAGAACAACCCGGAATCAATATAGGGCTGATAAAGGTTGTTGCTTGACGAAGAAGCAACATCGAGTGCTACTCGATTCGAATAGTTTTCCATAGGTAAAAATCGTAACATGAAGTTGTTGTTGTTGTTGATGTTTCCATGGTTTTCATCATGCTTGAACCGCTTTTTTTCATGGAAGAAATCATAATCGAAGAGAGGGAGAGTTGTGAAAGGTGGTTGGTTTTGTGGGGATGGAAGGGAGGAGATAGGTGGTGTCGAACCGGAAGGGCTGTTAAGAGGCGGTGGAGTTGAGTCTGAATTCAGGCTGTGGAGATTTGGCGGCGACGACATTGTTGTGGCCAAACGAGGGTTGTAGCGGAAGTTTAGTGGCGACACTCGGTGAGGGATGTGGAGAGGGTGAAGTGATGAGGGCATCATTGAGGTGTGGAGAGACATGATGGGAGTTTGGAAGGAGAAACAAGAGGTCGCGGTGGTGGCGGTAGTCGGAAGAGGAGCAGGGAGTAGCATCTGAGGCTGCGAGTTGTGGTGGAGGTGGTGGGGGTACTGGGAATAGTGGGGATGGATATCACGAGGGTAAAGGGGAAGGCCTTGACGTTGTCTTCTCTTAATTCTTGTGTTCCAATAGTTCTTGATTTCGTTGTCAGTTCTTCCCGGAAGCTGTATTTTATCATTGAAAAATATATAGATTTCATACTCATAATCACATCAAACTATTCATTGTTCCTACATTTTTATTAGTAATAATAAATAATTTATATTGAAAAATTGAAATAAAATCATATTTTTTTACGAAAAAACTCGAAATCAAACTTAAACCTAAAATGATTTGAAAAAACTCTAAGTTACCTGAGCAGCCATCCGAGCCCATTTGTTTCCCATCTTAGCATGCAACTCAATAATCGTCCTTTCTTCTTGCGGAGAAAAATGTCCTTTCTTCAAGTTAGGTCTTAAATGATTAGCCCATCTAAGCCTACAACTCTTCCCACACCGGGCCAGCCCGGTGTTCTTTTGTATCGAATTCCAATTTCCTTCGCCGTTCACCCTCACATATTCCGTCAATACCGCATCCTCCGCCGTCGTCCACGGGCCCTTTTTCAACACCATACCATCTCCTCTCACTCCGTTGTTGCCGTTACTCATGCCATTGTCACCTGACGACCCGCCGTCCTCGCTTTGAGCACTCATTTGGTTGTTTCCTCCCATCATCATCATATTCTCCCTAGATTGATGATGCTAGGGGGACTCTGTGAACTGTAGTTGTTGCGACCGCCGCCGTTATATAATTGTAGATGTAAAAGACTCTACTGTCGATGATTACGATGAATTCAACGACCTAGAGAGTCGAAACCGAAACTAAAAAATAAATATAAAAAAATGTCTTATAACGGATATTGATTAAAATCTTTTGGTTTTATTCTCTTTTTTAGGGTAAAGATGACTTGGATTTCTTTATGGCAAGCCTTTATAAGGTAATGACAACCTGACAGAGTAAAGATGACAGATTTTGCTCTAAAACTACAAATCAATTACGAAAAGGCTTAATACAAAAATCATTATCTAAACTATATCTAAAATTAACTTTTAGTACCTACAGAATTCTTTTGTTAAAAATTGATGCCTAATGTTTTCTCCGTTACACTTCAGAGTTTGAACTCTGGAGAAGGCCTAAACTCTATGCCCTACAAAGGTGACTTTAAGACCCACAAAAGAAGAGGGAGAAAAGGGATGTACCTAATGACACAATTAGAGGTTCAAATCAATGGTAGACCTTAATTGATGGCTTATTCATTTATTTTTATTTTTTGTGTTTTGTTTTTATAGTTTTTTTTCAGTTTTGATCTTAGTTCTTCATTTGTTAAGTCGATAAATTGTGACGGAGTAATAAATTATTCAGGGACGGAGTTAGAAAATATGAATTATCTACGATCGAAATATTTAATCATTAGATTAATTGAGATCTTCATCTAAATCTAACATCTTTCATAACATCAATTCTCTCTTAGATAAAAAATTTATTGAAGCAGCACCTACAATTGAAATAATCAATCATTAGATTAAGTAATTAAAATGACAAAGGAGAAAAAAAAAGGTAATATATAATCCTTTTCACTTCTACAATATTAAAATAACAAAATATTATTTTGTTAAACTTATAACTTCTGTATGAATAAATTACAAATTATTCATATAAAAATTCAGCAGCTTCGCAAATAAAGTAATTGATGGGACCATATCAATGGATGAAATGGTGAATAGATACACCATTGAACTAGGATGGATCGAGCGAGACGGATGAGGATAGTCATCCCTCTAAAAATAGGGGTTTTGGTTAATTGAATAAACCGACCGAATCAAAAATTTTCGGTTAATCGGATGGTTAATTTTAAGCTCGGTCGGTTAACGGTTAATGATTTTTTTCAAAGTTCAGTTATTGGTTAATTCGGTTCGGAATCAGTTAATTAACCGAATCAACAGAAATTTTTAAATTTTCAATATATTATTTATATATTAATAGCTTTAGGAATGTTTAAATTTCGGTTTCGACCGAATTAACCAAATTAGCGGAAAAGATTAAATATTTAATATATAATATATATTATTTAAAATTTAAGTTAATTCGATTAACCGACCGAGTAATCGAACTTTGTTCCGTTCGATTAATTGTTTTCGAAAAAATTTCAGTTTGGTTAACGATTAAAGCGGAGAAAAAATTCAGTTAATGAATTTTTGAAAGTTCAGTTCAGTCGGTTAACCGAACCGACCGATAGAACACGCCTATCTAAAATTTAAAATTATCATATATTTTAAATTGTTTATATATTTTGAACACCCCTACCTGCCATTAACAGTGTCGTGGGAGATTCACATATTTACTTGTCGAATGAGTATCATTGGTCTAATATTGATCTTAATATAAATATTATCATTGTTATTTTAAGTAATACAAATGATTGTAATATCAAAATAGATGTTAATGTTGATAAGGTCCATCAAAAAAAGACTGGGACAAACACTTAAACTCTCAACATAGCTCTAAAGAAAAACACTAATTTATTACAACAATGAAAATGGTTACGACCGAGTTTATTCACAATCACAACTAACAACCCAACATTCTTAAATCAAGATCGATTTTTAGATTGTAAGAGTAGATCCACATAC
Source organism: Hibiscus syriacus (assembly GCF_006381635.1). Lineage (NCBI taxonomy): Eukaryota > Viridiplantae > Streptophyta > Magnoliopsida > Malvales > Malvaceae > Hibiscus > Hibiscus syriacus. The sequence goes on from NW_024062998.1 coordinate 141,190, forward strand.
CAGGTGGCCGTGCACAGATATGCAGAAAAGCCCTTACCGACCATTTCCTCAAGGAGTTAGATTGCCTTTGAGGTCGAGCTGTTTCGGAAAATCCCCCGGGTCATTACGTTATAAGAGATGCTATCAGGCAAACAATCATAATCTCCCATGCTCCTAAACACGTCGATCTATATACTATATGTGACAATATCAGGTGAAATATTGTTCTCCACCATTTCATTCAAAAGCCTTGTCACCTCCATTTGCTGGCCCAAATTGCACAGGGCATGAAGTAAGCAACTAAAGTAATGATATCTGGTTGATTTCCCTTAACCTTCAACTCAGAGAAGAGATCAAGAGCCTCCTTCAGCAACCCGTTCTTCCATCTTCTACTTACTTACCGTGGACTGCCCAACGAAAGTCCTCACAAGCATCTTACTGAGTTTCATCTGGTTTGCTCTAGCATGAAACCACAGGGAGTATCTGATGATCAAATTAAACTTCGTACTTTTCCATTTTCTTTAGCCGACACGACTAAGGATTGGTTATTTTATTTACCTCCTAATTCTGTTAATACATGGGCTAATATGCCTCGTCTTTTTCTTGACAGGTTTTTCCCTACTGTAAAAGCAAGTGAATTAAGAAGGAAAATCTTAGGAGTACAACAAACAAATGGAGAATCATTATATGATTATTGGAACGATTCAAGAAACTCTGCGCTAACTGCCCACAACTTCGATTGTTGGAACAAACACTTCTTTATTACTTTTACGAATGATTACTTCCTTTGGAGATGAAGATAATTGATGAAGCTAGCGAAGAAGCACTCGTTAATATGACTCCACATGCAGTCAAAAATATTATTTCAACTATGGCAGCTAACTCTCAACAATTTGGCTTTGCGAGTGAACCCACTCGACAGGTTCACGAGATAAGTTCAATTTCTTTGGGGGGGAAATTTAATAAATTAGCTGATATTGTTCAATCTCTTGTTGCAGACAAAACAGGTATTGCTAGACTTTACAGAATATGCACAATGTCAGATCATCCCACGGATTGTTGTCCGATGTTACAAGATGACAATGTCACACAAGTTAATGCAGTAGAAAATTTTCTGGGACCTCTCTAAAGATAGTATAAACCTAACGCAAATACATATAATCCGAGATGGAGGGACCATCCAAATTTAAACTATGCACAAAACCAAAGGCCCCCTCAACAACAAGCCTATCAATCGAGGCCACCTTCACCTCAATAATATCAACCATCGAAATCATCATTGGAGTCCATCATCGAATTGTTAGCACTGTCTCAAGAACAATTTTAGAATAGAACTGAATCTTGATTTCAAGAACTTGAAAAACAAATGAGTTAATTGGCTTAGACCGTAGGACAAATAGAATCACAAGGAAAGTTACCATCTCAAACCGAGGTGAACCCACGAGAAAACTTTAGTGTCATCACCCTTCGGAGTGGAACTGTTATCGCACCAATCCCTAAAGAAGTTGCCGTAAAATCAAAGAAAGAAAAAAAGAATCAAGATCCCAAAAAGAAAAAGAAGAAGTTGACGCAAAATCCCATAGGAAAAAGAAAGATGACTCACAACTTCTTCCCATGCTATCTCCATATGCCACGCCTCCTCCTTTCCCCTCAAGGTTAGTAAAATGCGATAAACAAGTCGGGGAAAAGGAGATTCTTAATATTTTTGAAAAGCTGGAAATTAATATACTGCTTGTAGAGGTAATCCAAAAAGTACCAAGATATGCCAAATTTTTTAAAGATATTTGCACGAACAAAATGAGACTTACCGGCAATGAAAAGGTAAATTTAGGAGAAAATTTCTCAGCTATTTTCCAATGTAGACTTCCACCTAAATTAAAGGAGCAAGGTATGTTTGTTATACCCTGCAAAATCGGCAAGGTAGGAATTAAACTTCTTATGTGTGATCTTGGTTCTTCAATTAATGTTATGCCTCTTTCTATTTACAACTCACTTTCTATTGAGCCTTTGAAGGAAACTAGGGTGACAATTCAACTCGCTGATAGATTTGTTATCTATCCTGAAGGACTTCTTGGAATCATACTGGTTAAGGTAAATGAGTTAATTTTTCTGTCAGATTTCTATGTCATCGACATGGAAAACGACCGAACCAACACCTCCTCTAAAATTCTTCTTGGTCATCCCTTCTTAAGCACGTCTGACACTAAAATCGACGTTAGAAGCAGAACTCTTACCATGGAATTTTACAGTGAAGTTGTAAAATTTGATGTTTACAAGGTGATGAAACATCCTGACTTTGTGGCTAATGTTAGCTTTGTCGATTTAATTAAACCTTCTATGAATGAACATGTTGAACATAATTTTTTTGATGAGTTGTATAGGAATTCGAAGGTTGAAACTAACAACGCTTCTAACGTGGATTCACAGTCATTAGGCGAAAAGCTAGGTAAGAATTTAAATTTGATGCCTTCTCAATCTAAATTTTTCCCATCTATTTTGCAAGTATTAAAATTGGAATTAAAATCGCTTCTGAAACATTAAAGAACACATTTTTGGGTAAAGTAGATAATTTATCTATTTTGGATAAGCTTCCAAGGCTGAAAAAAATCCGAAGAAAAGATTGTGAGAGTGACAAAATCTACAAGGATAAAAGAAAAAAAAATATGATCATAGAATTTCCCGTGAGAAATTTCTTCGATGAAAAAAGTGTATGAAGTGGAAGAAACATCTTTCTCGGAACATGTAGTCTAAATCAGGTCATCGAGCTAACGACGTTATACAAAAGCGCTCTAATGCGAGGCAACCCATTTTTACTATTTACTTTATTTTTATTTATTCATTTTTATTGTTTATTTTTCTTTATATATTTAGGTACCTAATGAATCTGCAAATTTTGCCATCACTAAACATGAGGAGTATCTCTATTCCTTCTCTTATGCTTTAATTTACATATTAAGACAATATGCTTTGAGTGAGGGGGTAGAGAACTTAGAACACTTGCATCGAATTATTGCTCGCTTATTTGCATGCTTGAAATTGAGTTGCCTTGGTTGATTTGTTGAAATCTCTTGTTATTGATCTTAAATCTTGGTTTGTCTCATTGAGTACCTTAGGAGTTTATGATCACGAGTTTATCGGATTTAGGGTGCATGATAGTAAAAATGGCATAATTAGTATTCTTCCTTAAAAAATTTCCTTGATGTTCTATGAATCCAATGATTAATATGTTTCTTGATTCAAAACACAATACACCTTCATATGAGATTTGAGCCTAAACAAGTATACCTTTTCATTCTTGCTCATTTGTTTGATTGAGTGTGCCGGATTAATTTTAACATTCTAGAACTCGTGATTAAATGCATATCGAGACCACATGTTGAAACTTGATGCTTTAAGATGATCAGGGCACTTAGGATTAACCCATTTATCTACCTAAATTGCCTACCCTTTTATACCCACTAGTGAACAAACTTTGAGCCTTTGCCATTTTCTTTGTTTTTACCATTTTCTTTGTTTTTACCATATTATAAAACCCGAAACCTTTCGATTTTATTTTTACCCTCTATTGTTACCCTTGTTGAGACATGAGATAGATTTGTTCCACTAACGAAAAAATCAAGAGAAGAAAAGAAGTAGCATTTGGGGGAAATGGATCAAACAAAGTGTTTGAACAAAAGAAAAAGCAGAAAAATAGCTTAAAAACAAAAAGGGAATCGAAAAAAAGGAAGAAAAAGAAAAAATTTGTTGTTTGATTACGCTTCTTTGAGTGTGTTTACTTTGTTGAATTAGTGTTTTGAACTCATATATTTTATATCTATTGTCTTGACTTTTAAACCCATTCTTTTTTGCCTTTTCCCTACCCCAAACTAAGCTCCATTACAATATGGTTAAAGACCCTTTGATTGAATGCACCTTGTTCAAACGAGTGGTGGAGACTTGATTTTCTTGCAAGCCTATGGTAATGTCTTTATTAATCTTGACTTTGAGATATTTATTTTCTTTCTCTTACCCTAAACACTTTGAGTGATAATGAGTGAATCCTTGTGAGGTATTAAGTTTTGTTACATACATTGGAATCGACGAATAATTGGAATATCTTGGCTTTTACTTAAAATCTTTACTAGTTATGCCTATTTGCTTAATTGTCACCTTGTTTCCGATAATTGATGTGATTATTGGCTTGTTTGATTTTCTTTGATATATTTGTGAGATGAAAGATTGTTGAATTGAGATTTTGATAATTGATTAAGGCATGCTTGAGGACAAGCATTGAATAAGTGAGGGAGAATTTGATGAGTGTTTTATTTGGTTAATATTTTGTTATTAATTAATTTGTGTCCTTTTATAGTGCTATAGGTTGTTTTTATTCGAATCTGTGCATAACTCTATTTTTCAGGAAATAACAATTAAAAGGTGAATTAAACAGATTTTCCTATTTATTTGGGAGAAGTTAGCCAATCAGATTCAAAGATCAATCCAAGCATAAACTCTAATTAAATAATCCAAGTAGCAATATCAAATGAGGAAAGCAAGGCGAACCACAATTTCTTAGGAATTAAAAAGTTATAATTGGATTTAAACATTTGGTATTTTATTATTTTATTAGGAATTCAGTTTTCATAGAATTATTAGTTTACTATTATTTAGGATTTTTAATAATTATTAATTAGGAGTTTTAGTTTGTTAGAATTAATAGTTTGAATACCCTTGAGAGTTAGTAATTTATTTTCTTTAGGTTTTCTCAAGCTTTAAATACCCATCAAGGTGAATCTTAATAGATGTACAAGTTTAGAATTCAGTATAGAACTGGTTTTTGTTTTTATTTTGTTTTTAGTTTTTCAGTTTAATAAAATTATTTTTCTTCTCCATCTATTTTCTTTCTACACGCCAAGCATGATTTCTATCATGCTTTGCTAAACTTTTCGTTAGTTGATAGATGAGCGACATCTCAATCCAGTCTCTTGAGAATCGAAAAGGTTCGTAACATCTTCATATTTCTTTCTTGATTTTTATGCAAACAAGGAGATGGCAATCGACCTTTCTTCAACATCTCAATATCTTCGATCCAAGGAGTGTATAGAGCACATTGGTTTGTTCGACGTTGTGATCTACAGTTGGGGAGGAGGATCGGCTTGTAGCAAGTTCAATTCCCTAAGAACAAACTTAGCGACTGTCTGCTGAGGGAAATCAAGATCGGGTTCAATTCTCATTGAGAGACCATAATCCGAGCACAGGTTTTTCCAGTTCCAAACCAACATTGGCGTTAATATCAATAGCCGATATTAATCCAAACAATGTCTAAATTTCAAGGATTGGTTTTGGGAATTAGTTTACCAGAGAGAAGAGTAAATTACAAGGGTTGGACCTTGTAGACTGTAACCGACAAGTATTCGAAGTAAAATCTATTTCATTGATTGAGACGGATTGAGGCGAAACGAAGCTGGAGGCTATCTCTCATCTTAATTATTCCTTTACAATTTACTTCTCTTATTTTTATTGCTTTGATTAAATTTTATTTATTTAGTTTACTTTGTTATTAAAAAAACCCCATCATTTTAATTTTCTTGTATTACAGATTTTTTGGTTAAAAATCAATTCAGATTGATATTAGAAATTTTCAAATCCCTGTGGACCGACACCATTCTTCTCTATATTACGTTCTTAGCATAATTATCCGAGAAAAATGATTAATTATTTGACAATTACGACGCTTGTCAACAGGTAATTTGGTTAACCGATCTAATCGAATTACCCAAATTTGATTAATCGGTTTTCCACTTTAACCGTTAATTGAACCAAATTTTTTTGAAAAACAAATAATTGAATCATACTAAGTTCGGTTAATTGATCGTTAATTGAATTAATTGAATTAACCGAAATTTATAAGTAATATATATTTAATATTTAATATTTTTGGTCTATTCGGTTAAAACCTAGTTTAAACACCCCTAAAGCTAAATTATATATATAATATTAATATTTAATAATTTCAGTTAATTCGGTTAATTAACCGATTTCGAACCGAATTAACTGAAACTAAAGTTCGAAAAAAAACCATTAACAGTTAACCAACGGAATCTAAAATTAACCGACCGAAATTTTGGTTCGGTCGGTTAATTCGATTTTAACTGAATAATTAAGACCCCTACTGTTCACCATAGGAATATAGTAAGGAAGGATCAAAGTATACATACCCCACCAACGGGGTTGGTTTAATTGGGTTCGAGTCCTTGGAATCAAAATTAAGTGTACGACGCATGTCGATCCAGATTAGTCAGGACGAAGCTTTGGAACCGGGAGAACAAAAAAAATATACCTACCCCACCATTTATTTGGCCGTCCACGACCTTTTTCTCGGTGACTGTACTTTGTTTGAACATTGAAGTAGATATAGATATAAACATATAAAAGAGAATGCATCATATAGACTTAAAATGGCTTCTGATTCACTTTATTTCCATTGTCAAAGGATGATGAGGGCAGATGATATTGGCATATTCGTGGTTTTCAAAAGCATGTGCATAATTACTAATATATACGAGAGAGGATATATGAAGATGGTACACCATCTTAGATGGTGTACCATCTTCATATATCCTCTCTCGTATCAATTTTTATGTATGATATGCATGCATGATGCATTACTAATATCTCCTTTTGTTTCTACTGCAGCTGAAGTAGGTGAAGTTATTGCTAAGGCTGATAAATCAACAATGGAAGATTTTATTTCTTCTACTAGAGTACTCCTCAATAGAGTCACAAGAACATCACAACATGATATTATCTTCCCTCCAACTAATCCCACCCCGAATATCGTCGCCGTGCCCGCCACGAACCCTGCGAATATGTCGGCACCGATCTCGGTACCTTCTGCAGATCCCAACAACCCGACTACGGTACAGGTAACCAATCCGATCATGACACCTTCACCCATCGCTGTGCCAGGGGCAGGGGTACTGCAGCAGCCGGTGACGAATCCTGTAACGACGTATCGCGTTTCTATGGGAGGAGTCCCTGTGAGCACACCGGTGCCAAATCCTGTGCCTCCTAGTACAAATTCTCCTGCAGTTCCAGGGCAGAGCTGGTGCGTAGCTCGGACGTGAGTGTCGCAGACTTCGCTGCAATCGGCGTTGGCTATGCCTGTGGAATTGGAGGAGTCAATTGCTCGCAGATCCAGCAAGGTGCTAATTGTTATAATCCGAACACATTGCAGAACCATGCATCATATGCTTTCAATACCTACTATCAGAAAAACCCGACACCGACTAGCTGCGACTTCGGCTGGACTGCAACCATAGTGAACACCAATCCAAGTAAGATCCGTTAATTCGTTCAAGTTAATCTTCTTTCGAAATCATTTGAATGTTCAGTGATAAATCTTCTAATCTTAATAGGCACTGGATCCTGCATTTTCCCGTCTTCCGGATCGAAACCGACTCCGACCGCAACACCAGCAACATCGACATCAATAGGGGCAGGTGTACCAGGGTAAAGAGTCCATTTTGATCACTTTGACATGGACACTATTAGTATTACATATGCTTAAACTTGGAGAAATGAGCTTGAATGTATTTTGCAGCTCGGTCACCCCACCTTCAGTATTAAACTCAAGCACCCCTGGCTCAGGCTCTGCCGCCACAAGTGTTTTCGGGTCCGACGTACCTCTCAGGTTCAACACATCGACATCCATGTCGGCTGGTTTATTATTCTACTGTCAATGACATATTTCGTTGCTCGATTGATCTTCGATTCAAGCACCTTCCTATATATCACTTCATTCTTTCTGGGGAAGAAACAGGTGATCTTTGAGTTCCCATATGACTACTACATAGCAGTCACGACGTGGCGACGATGTTCGTCTCGAGATGTAGAGATGCTATATTCTTAATGTTCCAAAATGAATATTCATAGATCTGTATATCTTATTATCAGGTAGTGAAAATTATAGGTTTGAGAAGGACCATTTTCATCAAATTATCTCAGATTTGTGCATAGAGATGGGAACTGTAATGCCAATGGGAAGCATTTTGCAAGGCATCGAATTTCCAGTAGACACTACTCTTCGAGTTAATCAAGTTGACGAATCTTATTTTATAATTTAAATTTTATTTAAAATTAGGGTAAAGTACATAAATGATCACCTGACTATAGAATATTTTTTATTAAGTCCATTGACTATTAAAAGTTCCAAAATGCTCGCCTGATTATTCATTACGTTCCAAACTCGTCTTTTCCCGTTAAAGATTTGACTGCAATCTGACATGTACATCAACCTGCTGACTGAGATATGATAAAATATGATCTCATAATCTCAAACGACTATCATATCTCAATCAGCATCTTAACGTCCAGCTTAGATGACCATTAATTTTTTAATGGAAAATGACGAGTTTGAAACATAATGAGTAGTCGAGTGACCATTTTTTAACTTTTAATAGTCGGGGGACTCAACAAAGCAGCTTCCTATAATTGAGGGACCACTTTGTAACTTTTAATAACCAAGGGACTCAATAAAGCAATATCTTATAGTTGGAGGACTATTTATGTACTTATCCTAAAAATTGAGTCGAATAGCATTAACATCAGTTGATAAGGAGAGTGTTTTTATAATGTTAGTGAATTGCACTAAGGAATAGCATTAGCAAATAACAATAGCCTCAAGTTGAAAATAGTAAAAGGACTTGGAAAGATCATATAATATTTTCATTAATTGATGGATTAAATTGACGAGAAGAAATAATTTGTAAAGAGTTATAATTAGAAGATTAAATTGAATAAAATTAAAATTTAAGAGACTAAATCAGAACAAGAAGAGATTTATTGTCAAAATGATGAATTGAAGTTATACATGTATTCGATATTGATTGAGAAGTACACAGTTTATGAAGTTTAAAACGAATGAAGAATTGAATAAACGAAGAAATCATGTAAAGTTAAGAGACTAAATTATAAAAAGGAAGAAAATTGTTGCCAAAAAAAGAAATCGAAGTTATATAGATATTTTATATTATTTGAGAGCACGAAAGGGTGAGCATTCGATTAAGTCAAGTTGGGTAAAACAAATTTAAGTTATTCGAGTTGACGAGTCCTATTTTATAACTCGAAATTGACTTAAAATTTTTTCGATTCAAATTGAGTCGAATCGAATTTTTGAGTTTATGTTTAAATTTAATTATAAATATCTTTAATATTATGATATTGTTTGATTCTGATTTAAATGGTTTTTTATAACCATATACGATACATATATATTTCTTCATTTTTTTTTGTAATATACGTATATAATACAAAGTCGAAGGACTCAAATTCAAACTTGAAAATCGATATATTAATTACTAAAAGTTTAAAGTTATTCGAGTCACTATGCAAGTTATTTGAGTTGTATTTTACAACTTGATTTGAACTTAAAATTTTTTCGAGTCGAGTCAAGCCAAAAAAAAATAGTTTTTTGAGTCGATTCAAATTTTTCTCATGCCTATACATACATGACATTATCCTATGGTGACATGTCAGTATCACTAATAATTTTTTTTAATAGCGTGTGATAAAAACTGAACCAAAACGTTAGACAAAATTTTGAAAAAGAAATAGTTGAGTGACTGAAACATAAAATAACTAATAAGTGGGTGATCAAATTGATAGTTTACCAAACAGAATATTTAAGAGGACGCACATCAATGGAGGTCAATTCTCTCAGGCCAGTAACTTCGTCTTCTCTTCCTCTTATCTTTCCCAGTCTTGTTTGATTGTTGATATGTGAATATACTTCCGAACTCCAATGTTTGTAAAGCTTTTGACCCTAAAACTAAAATTTCCCAGCAATATCCCTTCATGGCTCAACTTCCCCGGCTTTTTTCTCCTTTCATACTCCAATGCTCTCCGATTGAACCCCGAAACCTCCATAAACCCTCCATCACTCGACGAATTCGGTAATTTGCAGTAAAATGGTTCTTTGTTTATGTATGAACCTTCATCTAGATGATGCGACTAACATTCTTGAAGAGATGATGGAAACCGGTGAGATTCCACCCCTTGATTCTTTTGTTGATGTACTGAATGGTTTTTGTGTAGCTGAGAGATATGACAAGGCAATTCGTTTCTTGGAGAATAACTGTGATGACTTAATTTCTCCACATAAAGCATTGCTTGAAGGTTGCTTGAAGGCTAGTAATTTTTTTCTTGGAAAATCTCTTAGAATCTGTCTGAGAGAGGCATAGCTGATTGTGATTCTTGGAACATTTTACTCAGATGGATTTGTGAGAATGCAGGGATCAATAAAGCTTATGAGCTTCTTGGTAGAACGATTATACGGTCAGTGATTCCTGATTGCGGCACATATGCAGCTCTTGTTGTCGGCAATTGTAATCTTAACAAGTACAAGGATGATTTAGAACTATTTTATTACATTCGGTGCAAATTCTGGGTTTTGGATTCGAAATGTTATTCAAGGCTAGTTGAACGCCTTTGCCACCTTGAAAAGATTGAAGAGGCTGTTGAAGTATATTATTAAATGTCTAAAAGTAGAACCCTCCTTGAAGTCACCGCATTCAATATTTTGATCAAGGCTGTATGCGATGTAGGAAACGAAGCAGTCAAGCCGAGGTCACTGGCTTATTATTCCGGTATTTTCTGCTCTACTTCGACTTATGTCACTATAATGCGTGCCTTGTATAAATCTGAAAGGGCTAAAGATGTCTTGGTAATGTTTTCCCAAATGGTGATAGGGCATTGTGAAGTTGATGCAGAAGCATACTGTATCCTGATACGAAGTATGTGCACTGAATAGGTTTAAGGACTGTTCTTTGTTTTGCAAGTTAATGATAACTGAGGGTCTCATGCCTGATTCTGAGACAATTCATGAATTTTTCTCTAGTTTAATGATTCATTCTCAGTTACATTTGGTGTCGAATGATATCAGTAAAATTATTTCGAGAATGGAAATTCTGGATTCAACAATGTTCAATATGCTGATTAATAGCCTGTGGATAGAAGGGTGACGGAATGAGGCTCGAAATTTGTTAGATTTGATGCTGGAAAGGGGTTGTGTTCCAGATGCTACAACTCATGCATTGTTCATCGGATCAAATGTCAATGTAACAAGAAGGGGAGTGCCAACATACAAAAAATCAATTGATGAAGACAATGTCAGCAACATTCTTGCCGAGGCATTGGGGAAATGATAAAGAGCTTGATACTTGGTATGGTTTTTTTAATTTGACCATGTATCCACCCCATATTGGTACATACTATATACTTGCTGGTCATGCCTTCATTTCTCACCCCTAGGACAAAATGTCATGAAATAGATCTTCCTTCAATGGCAATCTAATTATGGGAATCACAGTTTAATTTTGTTCCGTTCTTGTTTGCAGGTGACTGAATTTTATTTTGACATGGTAACATTTCGAATCTGACACTAGATGCTACATTAACTAGTGATAAGAGGCACTTGTCCAGTCTCAAATGCTGAACTGATAGCAGCTTCAGAAACCTCTGGTGATTAATATGCTATCGTGGTTATGTATCACATTGATCGGCTCCAAAAACCGATGTTGGATGGAAGTTCTTTGTCTCTTTCTCAAATTGTGGATATAATTTGCAGTGGTAGAAGACTGCAAATGGAACTGTGTACAAGGCTGGGACTGCTCTCTGTATCTGCATAACAAACTTTTTTTTTGTGGGTTTCTGGTATTTAATTGATCCTGTTTAGGCAGTTTAGCCATTAGGTTCGGAGACAGCAACCATAAATATGGCTGCGTATACAGCAATTGCCTTTTCATGCACTCATCTAAAATCTGTGTTCCATTCTTGTGTACATGGCGAGAGGGTGAGGGCAGAGCGATCGAAGCAGGCATACAAGGGTGGAGGCAGTGGACAATAGTAGGTGCAGACAGAGGACAATTGTTGGTGCGGAAACGGAGAAGGATTTCTATGAGGTGAACTTGTAGAGGAGGTGGGGTGCAGAGGCAGGCACAATTAGCACGTTCTTTGGATGCAAATGGATTGTTTAGGTGAGCTAATACTGTTATCATTGAATAATGTATACGAGCACCGAGCCCTAGGTTCAGTATCACTGTTATGTTTATGCATCATATTTGTATTGCTTGTGGAGTTAAATTTCGTTATGCACCAATAGCCATTTACTTTACATATGAAAATACCAGTGTTTTCCATAACAACTATCCAACAATCTCCAGACAAGCTCGGCCAAGTTGGAAAAGCAACACATTCATTCACAACTTAAAATGGGGCAGAAAACCTAACCAATCTCTCACTGATAATACATCAACAAAACTTGATCAGAGTCGATGGTAATATATGGATTTCCATCAACAAGGATGCAAATAGCTTAAGTTAAAATAACCATTGTTTTCCTACTAGTCATTGACATGTTCATTACTAATAACCTTGTAACTAGAGACCACGTGAAGCTAGAAATAGAATTGCACCTAATAAAACTATTTGACAATCATCAGGCAGCCTGTGTCATCCTTAATGTGAAACCTATCAAACACAAAAGTAAGAGAACTAGTGAGTCCAATGGCAACAGCAACAGAACTTAACAAAGGAGGTAAAGCTAAAAGCTAAACTTTCAGTTAAAACGGCTAATAGCATCCGCAGTATTCAGTTATTAAAGATATTAATATCAGACGATAGACAGCAGCATGAGGAAACAAATCCTGGCTGATACGAAAGCTGAAGATAATCAGAAATGTAGTACAACAAACTGGGCTCCATTGTAGCAACGCTATAAGCATGCGTCACACAAACAATAAGACACATTTGCAGAAGCTGCGAGTGCTAATGCTCATAAAATGCAATACAAGTTTGGAAAAACAGATATGCTTTCTGCATGAAACATGCAATGGAATAATGGCATGCCTTTTTGTTGTTCAAGGGACACGCGGAGCTATTTTTAAGTGACAAAAAAACTAATACTTACAACGTTCAACGCTCTACAAGAGCTCTTTGCAAGTGGACTTGTTGTGCCCTAACCCCTTGCATTTACTGCACTGGAGTTGTCGCTTCATTACCTCGTGTGATCCAACTTCTTTATGGAAGGTCGTCCTGGTGGACGGCGCGTTGGAGGAGGGGTTACTGTCACTAGAGCTGATGAAGAATCCTTATGCAGAGGCCTCTCTACATCTGGAATAGGTTGTATAGACTCTGCATAGGTTACCTGTAGCTTTCGTTGTGAAGTATCTAGAGCAATAGTCATATGGGTTTCGTCCAATGCAGTGATAACAGCAATAGCATGAGAGCACGGTAAAGCAGAAAGTTGCCAACTTTTACAACTGCAATCCCAACGATCCATGTCAACGATTTCAGTGGACTCACCACGAACCTCAAATATGCTACCAGCAGTCAATAGCACTTGATGCGTACGGACTTTCATGCCCTCTTTTGCCAATTTTTCCTCCATGCATGGAGTCAGCCTTGTTAACCACTGATCAGAAGTAGCCCTGCGGGTATAAATTAACTCCATAATCTTTTGACGTATGACGTCAACCATCTGAGTTATAGGTAATTCATGTGCATCAGACACCCAACTGTAAAAGAGTTCCCCAAAGTTTGATGTCATATGGTTATATCTAGCACCCGGGAAATATGCATTTGCCCAGTTTTGGGGCTCACTTTGTATGACCCAATTGTAAGCTTCCAGTGAAATTTTTTTGATGCTCTCGTGATAAGTCTGAAAGAGTTCAGGTCTAGGTGCCAAAGCTGCATTATGAAGGTCATCAATCATGAGCCGTTTCATCTCATGGGAAAACTGCCCTTTCAAGTCTCTAATGAGTTGCTCAGTTAAGTAGCGGATACAATAACCATGAAATGAACCCTTGAAAATTTCAGAGATCGACTCCCGTAAACCCTTCTGTATGTCTGCGATAAATGTTATAGGGCAAGTCGTTGGTAAGGCAGATTTCAGTTGTAGCAAAAACCAATGCCAGTTTTCATCGGTTTCAGCATCTACGACAGAGAAGGCAACAGGAAATACACCATCATCCCCATCAGCAGCAGTTGCAGCCAACAAGGTACCTTGATATTTGGAATTCAAGGGTATGCTATCAAGAAAAAGGAGAGGCCTGCAACCTTGTATAAAGCCGCACAAACAAGCATGGAATGCGATAAAGAGGCGATGAAAACTAGAGTCTTCCTTGGTGGAGTACGTAGCAAGACTGCCTGGATTGGTCTCCATTATCCTTTCGCAGAAAAGTGGTAACTGACTGTATGCAACCTTATATGAACCCTGAAGCTGCTCTCTGGCAATTTCTTTTCCACGCCAAGCCTGAGAGTAGTTCAGTTGTATCCCGAATTCCTGCTTTATGTCGGTTACAATATCCTTGGGTTTGTAATGTGGAAAAGCTTTCAACCTCTCCTTTATTATACTAGCTACCCAACTTCTATTTGCTTGATGCCCAGTGCTCAGAGCAGACCCTTCACAAGTATGTGTAGGATTCATCTTCTTGATACATATCAGCTGAGTGGTTGACAACCTTGACGCATGAATTCTCCAAGGGCAGCCTTCTACTTTGCACTTAACAGTCACACGATTGCTATCATTCTTATAGTACCTAAATGCAAACTGATGTGCAATGGCATATTTACGTATTGTCTCACGGAATTCCTGAACACCAGTGAACCTTTGCCCTACCCCTGTAATTGTATTCTGCCACTGTTGAGTGCTTTTAGCAAGAGTAAGTATGGATGAAATCTCAGTTGCCGTCTCAATGGGTGCATCAATATGATTGTTGTGGGCATCAACAATATCAAGTGGGGCCGCAAGAGGTGGATCAACTGGAGCTTCTTCAGACAAAGTTGTCCTACTCGACCTTAAAAAAACACAAAACACTCAGCTTTGAGTTAATATATCTAGAAATTGCAACCAAGCCTTTAGCTTACAAGTAAAAAAACTACCTACTGGCTGGCATGTTAGAAACATCATGGGCAACATTTTCCTCCTCCATCATGATAAACACATCAACAGTTGCAGAATTCCCATGAAATTTTATCATCCGCTTTAAATCCTTCTCATTGGAGACAGTGATGAGAGTCTTTTTGTTACCTGGGAGGAAGTACTTAATAGACATAGTATTCATGCTAAGATTAAACATTTCTCCTATTTCTGTCTTGAAGTCTTCGAACTTCGTTTGATCATCGACGTCTATCGCATGAGCATCCCCCCCTTTATACAGCAATTCCCCACTATCGTCAGTCTCAAATTCACCACCCGATTGACAAACCGCTATGACCCTTTTTGCAGCCATGACCTGTCAATCATAGAGAAAACGAAAAATACTTCAGGATAATCCAAAGAAACAAAACAACTAAAGCAGAACATATGGTTTGAATGATGAAGTCAGAAACCTTCATGGCAGAGAAAACAACAAAAATTTAGTTCAGTAATCAAGTGTTGATTAAGGAACGGCGAATTAAGGGTTGACTTTGTTCAATGCAGAAACGATAAGAAACAAAAAAAAGGAATATGTATTATAATTAGAACAAGAGACCCAAGTTTAAAATTGTGAAAAAGAGTAATAAAAGAGGAAAATTTGACCTAATCGGAGACGGAGATTTCTGAACAACAATTTCCACCCAGCAGAGCGTCGATAATGCAAAGAAGACATAGAGGTGAGAAATCGAGGAGCATTGGAAGCCGAAAAAATCAATTTTGTTTTAAAAAAGACTTCAAACATATATATGTAAAGAAACGAATAAACCCTAACAAAAAGTTTTAAAATTTAAAGCAAATTGAGGAGAAATTGTGCACCTTTGAATTGTGACTTGAGAAGATTAGGGTTCTTTTTGGGTAAAACGCAATAGATTTGGGGCTCCTTTTTTCTCTTCCGACTCTTTTTTCGACGACAAAATCAAAGTTAGAGTGAAAATAGGTAAACTAAATAAGTATACAATATTTCGGTATAATTACAAATTTAACCTTTATGTTTATTATTTATATTAATTTAATCATTATTTCTTTTTGGAAAAATCTAGCCTTCAATCTTTATAAGGTCTGATAGCGTAATTAAACCCACAACAAAAAAGATATTAAGGCGTTTTTACCAAAATATCACCCTTACACAGAATAATTACATGTCAGGCACCATTTTTCAAAATATTACCGATCTAACAATCTTTTGATACGGTAATAATAAAGTGTGGATCGTCATCTGCGCCTTCGCATGATTCTGACACATACGAAAAGTGCAGATCATTTCCCCAATTGTCTGCCTCTCACATTAATTATCATTCGTCTCCCCTTTCTCTCTCCCTATAAATACAACACCCAACACAACCTTCAAATTACACTCAAATCTCAAATTCTCTTATTCTTCTTATTATCAATCTTTATATTAAGAAGATAAAACATTTTATATTATATTAAAATTATTTAATAATTTATTATTTTATTAAATTTTATTATACTAATTTTTATTACTTTTTACGGTTATAAAATGGAAGGTGGTTGCTACGTTTAGATGGGAATCCTATCTCGAGGTATTTTATTGATACGATAATAATTTTAAATTGTGTTTTTATTTTAATTATTGTGAATGTTTAATTTTTTTAATTTTTTAGTATTAGTTTATATTTTAATTTGTAAACTATTTATTAAATTAGAAGAGAAATTGTATATTATATCTATTCATTTGTAACTTTAAGTTATAGATACATACTCGTGTCTAGTTATATTTAGCCGAGGTTGAATTTGGTTACGTAGCAAAATATGAAGGGCACTGTAACCTTGAACCCAACCTTATTTATGCATTGGTTGAGAGGTGAAGACCAGAGACACGCACACTCCATCTTCATTGTGGAGAGTGTACGATTATGCTGGAAGATGTTTCTATACATTTGGGGCTTTCGGTATATGGGGATGTGATTTATGGGCTGGCGGATGGTGACTGACATTTCTTGTGCGATGAGTATCTTGGAGGTGTCTCACCTAATTTCAACGGTGATCAAATATTATTAAATTGATTGGATACAACTATTAAACATTTGAGTCGTGGCGCCTCCGAGGAACAGGTTAAAATGTATGCACGGGCTTGCATATTACAGCTCATAGGAGGGATTCTGATGCCCAACAAATCGCACAACCAAGTTCATTGTATATGGTTGCGTCACCTAGCAGATTTTCATGTTGTCGGCACACTCAGCTGGGCTCTACAATTTTGGCATTTCTGTATAGGGAAATGTGTCGAGCAACTGATTATCGAAAAAATGCTATCGATGGATGTCTCATTCTTCTCTAGTCTTGGGTATGGTATCACATGCCATTTTCATGTTCGATCATGAAAAAACCTGTTGGTCTTCCCACTATTGTTGAGGTAATTTCAATATTAAATTCGTATATAAATAATTTTTTTGAGTATATATTGAAATTTTTTTCATTGAATAGGTGGTCAAGTGTAAGAAAAGATCATCGGGATTTACCTGATGAATTGGAAAAAAATTCGGCTACTCATTGATCAGAAGGCTAGTATAAAGGTATGTATTTAAATTTTATTATTTACTTTTAATTATCGTTATATAATTAAAATATTATTTTGATAATTATATATTTGTTTTAGTTTTAATGGGCTCCTTATTCTACTGAAGAAATGAGGATTTGCATCACACATCACTTGAGAGACCCATTAGATATTTGGATGGCAGTGGTCCCTCTGATATGTTATGCTATTATCGAGTGGCATCTCATTGATCGCGTGCTCCACCAATTTAGTTTCATACAATCTATTCCGAAAGTACCTAAGAATCTCGACGATATGTATATCATCGATAGAGGGGGCAAAAAAGAAGTCGACTGGCTGCTGAAGCACATTGAGTGGGTAATGATATGGGAGGATCGACGTGGACGCATTCCCCGTTCAAAACTCATTTATGTAGATCATTATTCGGTTAAAAAATTGAAAAATTAAAAAAAAAACGCATATATGAACATTTATAAAAAAAAGTAAATAAATTAAAATATCATTAATTATTTTATTATTTGGTTTGATTAATTAAAAGTTAAAATAATTTGTATTTTATTTTTTATACAACCTGCTAGTTCTAATAAAAAGAGAAAATATCCAAAATTTCAATGAAGGTTTACAACTATAAACGTAAACTAAACACATAATTAGAACATTTTCATATAACAATTAACACAAAAATTAGTCGCTTAATATGACACAAAGACTATATAAGGAAAGGGTTAAAAAACCTAACCAAAAAATTCAAACAAAAGATAGATATGAATAGATTTGGCTGCATCGATAATTAAAAGATCACCAACAAATAAATTGCAAATTAGAGTCGAACGACGTGAAAAAATTATCCATAAACACAAATCATGTATCCACATCCAATATGAGGATCTAAAACAGGAAAGATTGATATGATAACAAATAAATATCATCTTAATTAGTTGTGACAATATCAAATCAAACTCTAAGGAAAAAAAGATAGACTAAAATAACGGTCAAATGACTGAAAACGTATCATAAATATATAAAAACATACGATAAAAATATTAAAAAAACATATCATAAAGACAAAATTATTAAAAACTAAAAAACTAAATAAGAATATAATATAAAAATTAAAGAAGAAAAAAATACTTACTGTGACAACCAACATAAAAGTTAGTCTTATATTAAAATAACTGTAATTTTAAAGAGTTTGACGGTCAAGAACATCATTAAATATTATACTAAGCTGATCTTGTGTACGCGTTTCTTCTGGCAGTTGCCTCCTTTGCAAGATGATGGCCCTTCAGGTGATTTTTACGGAAAATTCTCTAGCAGGGATCGTTTTTCACGAGGCGGTTCTAAGGAACGGAGAGGTGGTTTGAGGACTTCCAGGGGTTGGGGCAATGGCCGAGATTCTGACAATGAGTTCCAAGGTGGAAGAAGTAGCTGGTCCCGGGCTTCGAAAAGCAGTAGGGATGGCTGGCTAATCGGTAGTAGCAGCAAGGGGACCCCACCCTCCGGTGACAGGCATGTCTTTTCAATACATCGATACATGCAGCACCGAGATTTATCAAGACCGCCGCCTAGTATGGATATACACGGGGATTTGAGGTTGACATGTTTCTTGATTTGTGTAGGAACTTAGGAGGTTCATGCTTCAACCGTGGGCGACCGGGCCCCCCGAGAAGTCGGGCTTTTAGTATGCTTAAGTTGCCGTTAGTACGTTAGTATACAATAATTATTATATGTCATCTGTTTGAGATTTCATTATATTTGATCATTGAAAAATCTTTAAGCACAAGGATTAAACGAAGAAATTATTATATGTCATTTATAAAAAATAATTACAGCTTTGTTGGTGACTTTCAACAATGATACTTAGTTCATCTCAGTAGTATTTGTCAACTCTACATTTCTAATCCCATTTTTTTCTCACAAACATTTCATCGAACATCTATGCTTCACCTGAGATGACTTGTATCTAACATTACACCTTGAATCGTTGATGGTTCCGATAGTCCCTTGGTCGGGTCTTCTCTCAATGGACCCTTATTCAAATCAACACCTCCACATAATTCAATGTTATATTAGAATTTCTCATGCATCCTCAACTGAAAAGTTACGTTGAAAATGATAAGAGAGAAGCGAAAAAGGAAATTCGAGATCAAAAGAAATTTGGGGTTTATAATGAAATTTAGGACTGTGTTGCAAGTTTTAAAAGTTGAGGGACCTAAATGCAAGTATCTTAAAAGTTCAGAGACCATATTACACACGTACTAACGGCAGTGTAACGCCGTCAAACGATCGGGGACCATATTACAAACATACTAAATGTTAGGAGACCATATTGCAAACAACATAAATGTTTGGAGACTGTATTGCAAGTTTTAAAAGTTAGAATACTTAAATGAAAAATTTAAAAAAATTTAGTGACCATTACTATACTTTACCCTAAAAATAGTGTATTTTATGGCTTCATTACAATAATTATTTTTATTATACTTATCAAATAGTATTTTTTTTATTTATATTATATCCAAATACCATATTTTCTCTCCCGATTATGAGTTTCATGGCGTATATAACTTCGAATCTAGCCACAGGTTAGGGTTTTCCATTCCCTTCAATTTATCATCACGTTCATCTTCAATTCCTAACCCTCATCTCCAATCTCTGAGAAGATATCACCCTAAAAGGTATTTCATCCTAAATTGCACATTTCCCCAATTTTTAATTCATTTTTATTTATTTTAATTAATTACTCATGAGCTTTCGTGGTTTGTAAATATTCATGTTTATAGGGAAAGTCTAGCTCAATTTCCCCATTTGAATTCATAATTGATTATAATAGAGAATCCCAATGATCGCTGCATTGAATTTTCCTGTAAGATAATTGAATGGCATAGTTGGATTGATTTTCTTTTCAAGTTTTGGTTGTTTTTTGACTTGATTTTCTTTTCCTTTTTTTTATGGATTGATAGTTATTGGTCTTGATCTCTATCTCGATTTTGTTCTTGACCAAATATTGGACGAAACCCCATATTAATAGCTATGGATTCGGAGAGTGAATGCTCTGTGGTTGAATTTTTGGAGGCTGATGAATCCCCTCAACACACTGTATCTCATGTTGATGCTAATGAAATCAAGGATATTCACGTTGATGATTGCAACAGTAAGGATATTGGGCTATGCACAAATGATAATCAGACACAGAGGATGTCCGCTGATCAACGTGTTGGTTCCGGTGATTTCAAGGCTGATAATCATGTAAATGGTCCTGCTGGAATCCTGCATTCATCTGCTTCACCGGCTAAATCTACCACCAAAGGCTATGGGTTGAAGAAATGGAGACGTATCAAGAGAGATATTGTTAAGGATCCAACTGCTGCTATTGATGATTCTAAAGTTTTGAAGAGAGGTTTGTCTGGTTATGAGAATCCAACTAAACCTCCACATATGACATCAACTGAGATCAAGCAGAATAGTGGGCCTCATATTAGACCTGTGAATACATCAAAGAACGTGAATATTGCTAGTGGGTTTGTGATGCACAGCCCTGGTTCAGATTCCACCGAAAATAGTGAAGATCAAAGTAGCAAGTCTTCTACCGCAGCCAGTATGCCACAGGTCCTGCCTACAGTTCTTGGGTATGTGCACAGGAGAAACCATATGAAGAATTTTAGTGGGAAGAATGTGTGTAATTCAAGTCCAAGAGTTCAACAGGGAAAGAGTTTTGTTGAAATCAATAAGAAGCCAAGAGCTGAAAGTGCCAAAATCAAGAAGGAAGGCTCTCCATCCAGCGTTGGATCTGACTCGAGAAGCTCCAACTTTGACTCTATGCCAAGTACATTTGCAGCGACAAGTAATGGAAAGCAAAGTGGAAGCTCCTTGAATCTTGATGGAAAAATGTTGATGAAGCTCATGAATATGAAGACCAGACCAATGAGGAAGTACAAACTGCTTATAGGAAAGAAAATTCAGGTGAAATTGAAGAACTTTCACCGGATGATTTAGCTGCAGATTTGTCTCGGGAGGCTAAGGAAGAAAAAAGTGAGAATCACCGACTTTCACCAAATCAAGACCCATTGGTCAACTCTATTATTTCTCTCCAATCTGTCCAGGAAGCTCTTGAAAGTGGTGGGTGTGTTTATCCTTATACTAACTTTGATAAGCCTTCGTCCTGGCTTACTAATGTCTGCTGTTCATTGCTCTGCAATTCCTGCTTGATAGTCATACCACTTAATTTGCTCATATTTTTCAGTTAGCTTATTAATTTGAAAATCCTCTGAAATATTTCCCTAAGTATTTACTTAAAGCAGTTGATTACTATACCCTTTGTTTCAGCATTGGACTAAGATTGAAAATAGTTGTTCTTCATAAAGTCATTTGTTGAAGGCAAATTTTGAAAATTGCTATACCATTCAGACTATTTTGTCTCACCTTCTGTTAAAGCTAATCCAGATAGCAGAAGGGAACTTAGGCTATATAACGTTAAGTTAGTAAATCATGCAGTGTAATTGACTTCAATAGTGATCAAGTATCTAATAATGTCCTGATATCATCAAGAAAAAAATTCACCCGAAAAGGGATTTTGATGATTTATGATCTTCGGAAAGCAGTGAGTTAATTCATGGAAGAATGACAGTAGTGAATTTTGCTGGTTTTTGGTCAATGTTAACTCAGGGTTGTAAGAAGGGATTGATTGATTGATATTTTTAATCATTTTGATTATTGAGAAATCTAGGATTTTCTTCTTGGTAGTCACTGTTTGTATATTTTACTAAATACCATAAAGAAGTGTAGGACTACAGTTCATTCTTGGTGGAGTCATTGTTGATTGTCTATTTTACTAAATACCATAATCATATGGCGTCCAGGACTAGAACATACACGTTTTCATTCTTGGTGGAGTTGATTTTGATAATCTTTTTAACTAAATTCGTCTTCTTTCTTGATATCTTAATTGCCGTGTCCTGTATTGTTTTAAGTTTAATGGGCAGTTTTTTTCCTAGCAGAAATACATAAATTCGAGGAGATTGGAAAGGAACCTACATCTCTAGATGATGGTTCAGTCAACATGGAAAGCGTTCATGCGGATTCTACTTTTGTTGATCAGGAAACTAGCTCATCAGGTTCCTTGGAAACTCAATCATTCACCTTAAGACACAAAGTAAAATATTTGGAGAGCAAACTGGAGGAAGCAAGGACTGCACTGCGGGAAAGAGAGTCGATGATTTCCAAACTGGAAACCAGTGTAAATGGTAGCAGGTTAGAGTTGCATCAAGATAAATACAGAGAAATGGAATCCGACCTTGACGACCTCTTTCAACAGAGAATGGAGGCTGAAATCGAGTTCATCGCTCTCATGAGAGCCTTAGAGAAGTTAAGAGTCTCTGTAGGCAATCGTCAAACCACATCATTCAAGGAACAAACATCCTTATCCGGGGAGCAAGCACATTTGTTGAATAAGCTTGGAGAGGATGAGTTCGAGAAGTATTACGGAGTCGCCTCAGGTACCGGCAAGACTTTGAAGATGCCGAGGAGAGTATGTAAGGTGACATTGTGCTTTTTTACACAGCTGGTATTACTGGTTTTCGTGTTCTTGCTCGTCGTCTTGCAGTTGACACCCTATTCGGGGGTGGAGGTTCCAACCTGAGTTTTTTCAGTGTATGATCCAAATGTAAGATTTGATTGTTATTATAGTTAGAGCCATGTTTTTACCTTCTCCTTGCTTATTGACTTGAGTTGAGCTTCTCTCTCTATATGTATATTAGTAATATTAGAAGGTTGTTTATATGACACATGATGTATCCATGCTCTTTAAAATTGTCATAAGAATGTCCCATATAGAGATGAAGAAAATTTAACGAAAGGGTGTTGGCACACGTGGTTGAGATTCAAGAATTTGAGCTGGTAAAATCAGGTTCGAACTTTATTACCATCACTTTTGGTAGACAATCTGTAAATCCTAATTAGGTCTTACGTGAAATTTAATTTGACTTGAAAATTTCATTTTTTTTCTAATTTTGAGTTAATTAGTTATTTTATTTATTCAAATTAATTTGATTCTTTTAAGTTTCAATAAGTTTAAATTTTATAATTCGAAAATTTAATTTTACAAATCAAATTGAAAATTCCCTAATTTATAAAAATTATTTTATTTTTCAACATCGATATATCTTAATTTACATATTTATATGGCCCTTAAAGTTCATTAGAAGTCTAAAAAAATTGGTTAAATAAAGAAATATTGATGTTGAAAAATAAAATTAAGAAAATAATGATTTAAAATCGAATGTAAATGACCATCTCTACATCTATAATTTATTTTTCAATTTTTTTCTAATTTTATAAAAAATCTATAAAATATTAAATAAATAAATTATTAATTAGTGATATATTATCTAATAAAATTATTCTATATTAATTATTTTCTTTACCATTTATATTAACTAACAAAAACACAAATTGATGTGAAAAAAATTATTAACTAACTGTACTATGATTACTATTTAGTTTATAAGAGAGAATACCTAGAGCGCTTCATTCCATAACACATCCTTCTCTTCTACTCATGACGTCATCGGTCGGTGGCGGAGGCAGATACATGGCCTTCTCTCCGTCGCCTTCCGCCCCTCACTCTCCCCACCTCTCCGGCCTTCGTTCCGCTGCCATCGCCGCTGCTCGCCTCGATCAAGAGAAGTAAGCTGTTTGGTTTTCTCCTCTTTTTGTCCTTCCATTAATTTTAATCTGATCGTTTGCGATCTTCGCTTTGCAGATAACGTAGTGATCTTGGCTCTGATCTTTCTATTTTCCTTACGATTGGTTGGCTTATTGTTATAAAATGTTTTTTTTCAAGCTCACTTCTGCTGCAATTTCGTAGATCTAGAGCTTGATCGTTCGTTTTTTGATTGATTATGCATTTCGGTTCGATTTTATTGACGGATCAGTTCAAATTCTGGAGTCGATTAATTATAATATTATATTTTTACACTAATTCAGTTATCCACAATATCTGATTTGCAAAAAGGTATTCTGACTGACATCCACAAATAACTATTGCCATCCCTGCAGAAGAAGCTAAATAAACTGGGGATTGTTTGAAGTTCTCATTACTGACTTTCGTTTCAACTTTAACGTCACCTTGTTTAGATGGATGTGTTAATCTATTATTGACTATGGTTTCTCTTTTCCCTTTCGTAGATATCTCTCGGAGTTACTGGAGGAGCGTTACAAACTTACTCCTTTTTTGTCAGTGATCCCTCATACGTGTAGACTGTTGAACCAGGGTTAGTTCGTCTAAGTAACAATCTTCTTTTTCTTGTCAAAGGATCATGCAGAAATATCTCCTTCCCTACTCGTCATCACTAAAACATCAATTTAAGCTAACGGTAACTGCCAAATACTAACTCGACAAGTAACTCGCTGGAAATGGTAATTAAGATCCACTAACTCAAACTCTATTACTAAATCTCCCTTTGAAGTTAATTCTATTGGTAAATCTTGTGAATGAAATTATCGCCCTTGTGTCATGACAATCTGTTGATAGAACTAACTATGTCCGATGTAGTGGACCTGTGATTGATGTTCAACTGAGATCGCCTTTGATTGGATACTTGCATACTCTTTTCAATTTATTTTGGGTGAAGCAATGATTACAACATAAATATGGTTCTAAATTACTTAAAAAACAATACAGTGATGTTACAAGAACTTTGATGCCCTTCTATGTAACAATGGATGGTTAGACATTTCGTAGGAAGGAATGGAAGTGAAGGATAAATAAGAAAGAAGAGGATGCTACTGCTGTGATAAATAAGGGAGAAGAAGAGAATAGGAACAAAGAGGGAAGAAAAATGAAGTTTCTGAAACACACTAACGGTGGTGAAGGAAGAGAATGGATATAAAGAAAGAGTTGCAGAGGGGAAAGCTTGTGGTTCTGCTGGTATTTATCTTAGGAAGAGTATGGTGGTATTCTCATACGACCCCAAGGTATCGTGAGGAAACTTAAATCTTGGGGAACTTGCCTGTAAGATTCAGTTCTTTTAGGTTAGTTGTGAGAGACTTTAGTTGTCAAACTCTAGCCACAATAGATGGTGTATGTTTATCTCTTCGATTGTACAAAAGCCGCCTTGCAACAATGTGCTAATGTTTGGTGTTTGTTGTGTTCTTTTTCCTTTTCATCTTCTATGATATCTGATTCTAACAGTTTCTTTGGTTGCTCCATGGTTCTGTGGGATAGTAGGTGAAATAATTATTTTTAATTAATGTAAAAATATTTATTATTGATTTAAAAGTAAAACCAATATAAAATTGTGTTGCATCTTTCATTTTCTACTAGATTTTCAGGGAGAGTAGCTTAATTCATGAAGCAGAGCTGATATTTAACTGACTACTTTAACATTGCGTATAGTCCATTTTGTGGTGACTGCTAACTGATTTTTTAACTCTAACTGGTACATCTTATTCTTGAAAATGACATTTTTGGAGCAGAAATTTCGCGTATAACTACACTGTTGGGGAATGCATCAGTTTTAGGTCAAAGTGGGCTTGAACAAGCTAGCCCCCTGACTTCTGGAGGAATGTTTTCAAATGGAAGAGCTGATGTGAACAGATTGATATCACGGTTTCAATCAAAAGTGGCTACTAACCATTAACATAACTCTTTACCATCTAATTTACTGCTTTTAGAGGCTTTGCTGACTTAATACTTTACTACTTTCATGCTAACCTAACCTTATTTAATATAGCTTGTATTGTGCTTTCTCTTTTGACAGGAAATCTGAGGCTAACTTGAAGAAGTCCTGAAAACTAATTTTATCTTAGAAAATGTTTCAGGCTCGTTCTCAGGTTTCTATCATTGTCAAGACAAAATCAGATATGTCGGGGATGATAGCTAGCTGTAGTATTATATGGTTTTAAGCTTCAGTTCTTTTAGGATGGAAGCCTGAAAATGTTTCGAGTGTGAGACGGTGCACGTTAGGAGTTGGATCAGAGTGCTGTTTTCCGAATTGTGTGCTTTATAGATGACATTAATAACTAAACACATTTTTATCCACACCCCCACCCCCACCCCCAAAAAAAAAAGTGGTTTACAATGTTTCAGTTTCCTTTCATATATTTTGGAAAGACTATATTACTCGTATTTCTTAGACTCTGCTTAGTATTCCAAAATGTTTGGATGAATGATTGTTAGTAGGAACCACATTCATCTGAAAACTCTTATATGCTGCTTTAGACTAAATAGTCCTGAACCTCAGGTTTATTCATCTGTGATATTCTTTGTCAGATCAATCTTTGTACAATGGAAGACGTTTGCATTTATCTGTTAATATGTCTTATTCTTGTTTAACAAAACCTTGATATATGGTGCAGATACCGGGGTCAATGCAGCCCTCTCTAACAGAGAACTGGCTGAATTCTCAGGGTAGCTCTTCCGGTCTATTGTTAAGAGAACAATCAGAGTGGATTCCTGTTGACAAATATCCCAATGTATGAATGAACTAGTCTTCACAGTGTTTTTATAACATTTCATTTTTTTGTGTCTAAATGAATTTAATGTTGTCAGTACAATTTTGTTGGGCGCTCCTTGGTCCTAGGGGAAACTCTCTTAAGCGTATTGAGGCCAATACGGATTGCCGTGTCCTTATAAGAGGACGGGGCAGTATCAAGGATCCAGCTAGGGTAACGAGTCTTTCTTTGCACTATTATGAGTAATAATTGCTCCTTAAATAAGTTTGAAACTATTTGATCATACTTTAAAAAAATTATTAAAGTGAAGTATCGAGTTCTTAAAATATGGATAAACTTAATGACCGTCGTAAAACTTGTGAAGGAGGAATTGTTGAGAGGAAAACCTGGCTATGAACACCTGAATGAACCTCTTCATATCCTAGTTGAGGCAGAATACCTGTTGAAATAGTTGATGCTCGCCTAATGCAAGCACGGGAGATACTTGAAGATTTGCTGAACCGTGGTTTTATTTACCCTAGAAAAGATCTGGTCTGTCTTGGGGTCCTTTCTTTTGGCATTATCGAACTGTAGACTGCACCTTGTTCAATGCTCCGGCCGAGCAAACCATCGATGCTTTAGAAGCCTTCCCTGGATCTGTTTTCAAGTGGTCGGAGCTGCCTGGCCTTGACCCTCTCTGTCTCTCCCCCCTCTTCCTTTTCCTTTCCCTTTCCTCCATGTATGACCGATAATTTGCATGTTATGTAGTATTGAAGGCCGACTGAAGTGATTCCGATTTTCAGCTGAGCGCGGATCAATGGTGGTCCTGGTTAATACGGCAAACAGGTAAAATGGTGGTCCTAGATTGATAGTGCAGTTTCAATTTACCAGTCAGGTTTTTGATCACTTACAGAATGCGATCCGGAAGAAAACGTGGTCCAAGATCTCTAAATTTCCACGATTACCATTTTTCAAATAAGATATATGACCAAGAAAATCTTCTGAATAAACCGAGAAAAAGGCTACGGATCAAAGTCCAATACACTGATTCCTGATGTGTTCTGGGCAATCCAACCGTTTAGGCAAATTTGCTTGGATAGGGCATTGAAAAAAAATTGAGTTCTTTTCATTTGAAGGGTGCACATATTATTCTTTCAAATACGATGAATGCTACGGTGGTCGTCGAAAGTAAGTCGGGCATTGGAAAAAAATGATTTTTTAATTATTTTTTCAACAGTGGATTATTAAATTAAAATTTAAACTAAACGTTAAATAAAAGTTAAGTATCAAAACGAAACAAAATAATAATTCAAGTACTAAGCATTTTAAAACCTCCGACCCGATAAAAAATAAGGATTTAATTAAAATATAATATTTTTTTAAAGTAAATTATATTATTATTCTCGGGTCAAGTCGGATCGGAGTTTTTTACCCGAACCTAAACATAACCCAATCTCATCCTTTAAAAAAATCAACCTAGCCCAACCTAAACCAAAAATTTTTCTAAAAAATCGACCCTAATTAGACGGGTAAGTCGAAACCCTTCAAACTCAAGTTCCCATATAGGCCTCATTTTGGATTTTCCAATATATATTCCGCTTAGGCCTCATTTTAGGGTTTCCAATACCTTTAGGCCCATTTTTGGAAACCACTTTCTATATGAAGAAAATGAACATTTTGGATAACAATGGTGAGCCAGTGAGCGACCTACACTTACACTCAGCTTCTCCTACCTTCATCTCCTTTTCATTTTCTCCAATCCAATACTGAAATTTGCAATGGCTGTATCATCAATCTCTTCAACACTGTTCCCTCCTTTAACAATCCCAAATTCTCCTTCACCCAACCAGGGCTCACATTTCATGTCGGCTTCGCCACTCTCTGTCGACCCCATGAAGCTCCCCAATTGTTCCATCAAGCTTTCACAGTCCACCATTAATGTTTTTGCCGCCCCTGAAGATTTGGTAGAGACTTCCGAGGTTCGAAAAAAAGTTTGTTTTTTTAGTAATTTTGAGAATTTGGGAATTGAATTTTATGGATTTAGCGCTTTGGAATTGATGGGGTTGGGTTTTTAGAACTGCATTTGGGAGTAATTCTTTGTTTGTTTTCTGAGAATTGTGGGGAAAACAAAGATGAACTTCTAGAATTCATGTTTTATTCATGGAGGCCTGTTTTATTGCTGTGCAGTTTGATTGGAAACCCTGAACACCAAAAGGTGAGCTTAGTTTAATTTGTGTTTGATGGGGTTGGATTTCTACAAGTTTGTTGGTTTGCCAAGAAACGTGAGAGAGAAAAGTGAACTTTTACCATTTCTGTTTTGCTTATGTGGGCTGATCTCATTACTGTTGTACTCAATTTGAAACTCTGAACACCAGAAGAGAGTTTAGTTTTGATAGTTCTGCTGTGCGACGTGAAATCTAAAGCTAATTTGCGACGGGTTTTAATCTAAAATGTTATACTGGCTATACTAAAATGTTACACTGGCTATACTAAAATGTTACACAATTGTTAATAATTTCGGTTACAACCGAGAATAATATATGAGTTGTAACTTTTTAGGTTGCAACTAGAATATTTATGCGTTTACATGATTTGTTAGGGAGAATGTAATATTTTCGGTTTCAACCTAAAATGTTATTCACTTTATTATAAAGAGTTACACGCTTGGTAAGTTTCTTGATTGAAGCTTTCTTTAGACCGTATATTATACTCCGTTTAATTTTACATTCAGTTTCTTGGTTACACTGATTGAAGCTTTCTTTAGACCGTATATTATACTCCGTTTAATTTTACATTCAATTTACGTTCATACGATTTGAACTTAATTTTGTGTCTTGCTTGCAGGTTGGAGGATCTGAGGTGCTCGTTTCTTCATCAGTTAGCGTAGAAGCGGACAAGGTATGCATTTGGGATGGTGAGACTTGTTTAAAACTGTGATGTAGCTCGAACGAATTCTGGAGTTAACCTCACCGGAAAAGATATTTATATGTAGTATTAGATTTCCCCTTTGATGATGATATAAGTACATCAGCTATCTTCTCATATGATTCTATTGATGCTACTAGAATGCTAGACAAAATTTTTAAGGCTCTTTTTCTCCTTGTTCCAGTTTTTTAGCTTACCGTCTCTCTTTAAGAATTGGATGATAGGTAATTAGGTATATTCTCTAAAAAGTTTATATACGTCGAATCATTATTATTGGCGATCTTCCCAGTTTTTTTCAGCGCTCATGGACTGCTGCTGTCTTATCTTTGCACATATGGTGGTGATCAAGTATTCTATTTATTGTATGTGAGATAATCTTGGTCTGATTGGCATCTTGCTAGTCAGAATAAGGCTTTCGTAGAAATGTTTTCCTTGTCGAACGGTATGAGGAAGAATGAGTAATGGTATTGATCTTATTAGCCATGAAATAAAAGGAAGGATGAATCATGGGGTCAGTGCTTGCTTGCCTCTTCTAGCCATGAAATACTATGCTGCTAGGAGAGAATTATGTAATGTGGCCTGTCAAGCACCTGAGCTGCATGTTTTTGAAGAGCAGTTTACTGTAGTTTACACGGGGTTTGCTATTATTAGCCTTTTTGGTTTTTTAAGTCGAGGAGATTCCGAGTGATTGGAAATAACTAGAAGTCCAACGATGAAGTTAAACCACGCTAGAAAATCGTATCTTCACCTTGGAGGATTGATGGTCGACCTGATCTGTTTAGTATGACCGGATAGGGAACGAGGTGGATCCTGAGGTTAAAATACCGGTTCTCCTCACTTGAACAGGACATCGTACCTGACCTTTACCAAACGTTGTAAAGAAGTCCAATGCCCCTGTTAGTAGATGCCGGTTGGCCTAGAATATTTCGTTCCTACTTATTATCATCTTTCCCGGTGTCTGCTACTGTCCTTGTGTCATGCTGGGTTCAGTGATGTGTTCTAGATTTCTGTCTTAATTGGTTATATTTTGATCTTGCTTTCTGGTGGTTAAATCGGAATATCTTATCCGTAATTCTTTTCTCAGGCGGCACCTAAGCAGAAGATTAGGATTAAACTCCGGTCATACTGGGTCCCCTTGATCGAGGACTCGTGCAAGCAGATTCTGGATGCCGCTCGAACGACCAATGCCAAGACGATGGGACCTGTGCCATTACCAACCAAGAAGAGGATCTATTGCGTCCTTAAATCCCCACACGTGCACAAAGATGCAAGGTTCCACTTCGAGATTCGGACACACCAGCGCCTTATCGATATCCTATACCCAACAGCGCAAACGATTGATTCATTGATGCAACTTGACCTTCCCGCCGGGGTCGATGTGGAAGTCAAGCTCTGAAGAAGGTAACACTGTTGGTTCAGGTAAATTTTTGTACAAGTTGCTAAAGATGTCACTTGAAAACTTCTGTCAAGATTTGCTTCATCTCTTTCCTTGTTATTTCTTCTGCAACTTGAAGAACTTCAAGAAATGCAAATATTTCAAAGTATTGAATTTGCTGAAGCCTTCTACTTTTCTGTGTTGCTGAAAATAAATCGAGGATTATTACTCGATACACGGTCGAACCCTAATAGATAATGATTACACCATATGGGAACTACTGGAAACAGACAAGGAAAATTTGCAGAAATTTGATCAAGTTCATATCTATGAATAAAGGGTTTCCCATAAATCTTGTTGACAAGCTGTATACTGGCATATACATGTGTGTATATATATATGGACTAGTATCCAATTGTATAGCGTAGAACTTTTTAATTTTACTGTCTTTTAGGATCTTTGGGGATGAGAAAAAAAATTAACGGTATGAAATGAGAATATATTCATTAAAAAAAAAGGAATCTCAGCCTTTAATTTCCCTTCATTCAACGATTTTTTCCTTTCCGATAAGACTCATCCAATAATCTTAAAAGAGTAAAAGTAATAGGTGGAATTAATATATAGGGTAAGTTTACATGCTTATTTACTGAAGTTTACTTTCTCTTTTATTTTACTCACGTACTTTAATTTTTTTCAATTTGTTCACTGAACTTTTTTTTGTCACTCGACCGTTTACTAAGTAACGGGTACTTACATGGTTTATTTTAATAATAAAACATGTAACACATTTACTCATTAATTTTACCATCTTCTTATTTCACTCACTGTACTTTTAATTTTTTCAATTTTAATTTAGCAACGTCAAAACGCCATTAGAAATTTAACGGTCGAGCGACCAAAAAGTTCAATATCTAAAGTTCATTGAGCACTTCTGTCAAGATTTGCTTCATCTCTTTCCTTGTTATTTCTTCTGCAACTTGAAGAACTTCAAGAAATGCAAATATTTCAAAGTATTGAATTTGCTGAAGCCTTCTACTTTTCTGTGTTGCTGAAAATAAATCGAGGATTATTACTCGATACACGGTCGAACCCTAATAGATATGATTACACCATATGGGAACTACTGGAAACAGACAAGGAAAATTTGCAGAAATTTGATCAAGTTCATATCTATGAATAAAGGGTTTCCCATAAATCTTGTTGACAAGCTGTATACTGTCATATACATGTGTGTATATATATAGGACTAGTATCCAATGTATAGCGTAGAACTTTTAATTTTACTGTCTTTTAGGATCTTTGGGGATGAGAAAAAAAATTAACGGTATGAAATGAAAATATATTCATTAAAAAAAAGGAATCTCAGCCTTTAATTTCCCTTCATTCAACGATTTTTTCCTTTTCCGATAAGACTCATCCAATAATCTTAAAAGAGAGTAAAAGTAATAGGTGGAATTAATATATAGGGTAAGTTACATGCTTATTTACTGAAGTTTACTTTCTCTTTTATTTTACTCACTGTACTTTTTTTTTTTCAATTTGTTCACTGAACTTTTTTTGTCACTCGACCGTTACTAAGTAACGGGTACTTACATGTTTTTTAATATAAAACATGTAACATTTACTCATTAAATTTTACCATCTTTCTTATTTCACTCACTGTACTTTTAATTTTTTCAATTTTAATTTAGCAACGTCAAACGCCATTAGAATTTAACGGTCGAGCGACCAAAAAGTTCAATATCTAAAGTTCATTGAGCAGATTGAAAGTACCGATGAGTAAAATAGGTAAATAAGAGAGAGATTAAAGTTTAGTGAGTAATAATGTAATTACCCATATATATATATATTATATATATATTATGTATTTGTAGCATTTCCATGCAGTTTCATGGGGGAAATGGTGGATGGCAGAACTGGATATGGATACTTAAACTAGTAAGAATGTCTTCCTTCCTTGTTCCCAAAGCAAAGATGCTTTTCGATTTGGTCATCTGCATATCGGTTTTCTCTATCTTATTTGAGTGTGGAAAAGATCAACACCCACTTTCTAAGACGTCAAAGTCTAGGAATTGATGACCTCTTGTTTGGCAGCCTGGAAAGTGACAACCTCAAAGAAAGTTTATTCATTGTATTAAAAAAGAAGGGTTCGATGTTAATTGAAATCCGGAGCGCGATGTCTGAGGATGAATGGAGAATCTCGTTGGGACAATCGCACATTTTAATTTTTATTTAATCATATTTATATTAATCGTTATTTCACATGACAACTTGGAAAAAAATGTGTAAACGTACGAGAACATTGAAGTAATTGTCGAAAACAAAAACCCCACAGAATCTTAATTAAATGCCGACAAAACGTGCATAATAAAAATATTAGGAGAGTACTTGGTAGTTGACTGACTGCCTCTTGTTAATGTTTGTGTTCAACGGCTGAACCCCATCACGTTGAGGTATGGATAGAGAAGACTAAATTATCTTATTTCGATCGATGAGATTGGTTTTAGCGTTAATAACTCGGTATCGTTTAAGTATATTTCGAATCATTAGATTTGTGAGACTAATCGATCTGAATTAATCAAGACAAATCTTGAAAAACAGGAAGACAACAAAAAAAATTATTTGATTTCGATGATTTTCAATCCGATTAATTAGGGATGGGCACGGGTCGGGTTTCGGCCAACCCGACCCGAAAAATTATACACCCTCCAATAGATCGAAATCCGACTTGACCCGAAATGATAAAAATATTATTTTTTTCAATTAAATTCGTATTTTTATTGAATAAAATAATATTTTAGGGATATTATTGTAATTATCTCTAAACATATACAGTAAAATTATATTTTTTTCCCGGGTCGGGTCGGTATTTTCAACCTAACCCCGAACATAACCCGAACATCATCTTTAAAAACCCGACTCGACCCTATCAGGTCGAAACACGTCGAGTTCGAGTCACATGCCTATTCCTAGGTGTAATATTAAAATAGTTTAATTGATAAAAAAATTGAGTTCAAATAAGGTTTACTAGTTTTATTATTATTTAAATAATAAAACCGATAAAAAATTACCTAAAATATCATTATTTATACCTAAAACACCAATTTTTTTAACATTTCCGGTAAAAATGCCCAACAATAACAAAACCGGTAGCGCCTAATATGTTTCCGATCATTTTTACCGATTTTTTATTTAAACAATAACAAACCGGTAGCGTCTTATTTTAGCCTTATATTAAGGTTGCCGCACGTGAGCATTTTCCGTAATTTTCTCAAGATTGTTATATAAACTTTAACCCCCACCACGCTAAAATTATTAATTTCATGTATATGATTAGTATTGAAGACACCGTTCAAGAAAACCATTTTATGTATTTATATCTTCAACTCAGAGACGGACGCATAATTTTATATAGAGAGACGACTAAATTCTATGGGGATAAATTAAAATTTTAAGATAACGAAATATTTTAATAAAAAATATTAAAAATTAAAATAATATAATTTTAAATTGGGTAAATTACACAAATCATCAATGTACTTTACTCTCTCTCCCTATTTAACTCATCATACTTTCAATTTTTTCAATTTGCTCACTGAACTTATACATTGAAAAAAATTGGCCACTCTTCCGTATCTCTCTAACATCATTAACGCAGACCACCATCGACCACCGCAGATGGTGGTCGTTTGGTCTCAAATTTCATGGGTCGCTTCACCTCGACCCCTGATCAGAATCTGATGGTTATTTTACCGAAAAATATCTCAACCTGTGAATATGGATCGAAACATTTCAGCTTCCACACTTTTAATCTAAAAATCGTGGACTTCGGAGCAAGTTCCGATAAAATTGAGGTCGGATTCAGACTCATGGCGTCAAGATGAAGCGACCCATGAAATTTTAGACCGAACGACCACCATCTGCGGTGGTAAAAAATGGTCGGCATTAATGACATTGGAGAGATAACGGCAAAGTGACCAAATTTTTTCAGTGTATAAAGTTCAGTGAGAAAATTAAAAAAATTGAAAGTACAATGAGTAAAATAGGAGAGAGAGTAAAGTAATTTACCCTTTTAAATTTTAGGTTTTTAGTTAAACCCTTGGAAGACAAGTTTCTGACCACTGAATCCCAAGTTTCTGCATGGTGTGCGCTGACGACGACGCTCTTCGGCCTTTTCTTTTGGGTCAGCCAAAACCTAGTGGCCATAATGTAATGTGAATCAACTACAGAAATGCTGGCTGGAAAGATTTTCCCATCTTTTTCCTCTTTTGGTCCCTACCGAATACAAATTTACTATTGCGGTACGTGGAAATTAAGGATTTTTTTTTTGAAAATTATGATAATGGTCTTGTTTTTGATTCCATTGTTTTGTTGCAATTATGGTAATAATAGTTGTTAATCTGATTATTATAAATATTATAATTAAGTAATAATAATTTCGATTATAAATGTTATTCAAAGTCAAAGATCAAACCTTTTCACTAACCTTTCCATTGTGTTTCAGTGCTTTCCTCTCTAGTTCTCTCCGCCTCCAAGCTTGCTCACCACGTATATCTCTTCCCCAAGTAGCTTTCCTTTTTACTTTCTCTTTTGACCTCATTCATATATAAACACACAACCAGAAGCTTTCAAGTTTCAAACCCAGTTTTCTTCGGTTAAAGCTCTTTGAAAAATGGAACTTTTTGCTTCATTTCTACTAATGAGTTCAGCTGCAAATTTTGATTTTCTGACTAAACCCAGTTTTCTTCATGGGTTTTCCGCTTCGTTACACTCTGTTTTTGTTGCTTTTAATGGTGGTTTCATGGGTGGTGAGCAGAGTTAAAAAGCTGGAGAGGAAGGTTCGAAGGAGACATTAAGGCAAAGACATGTCTCATGGTATAAGCAAGCATTAGCTTGTTGTTTTTTGTTTCAGCTTTTAATGCCGTCTCTTGTTTGTTAAGTTATTTTTATTGGTATAGAAATGGTTGGTCTGAGAATAAATTGTTAGTCTTTTTGATTATGCGGCGAAAACTTGCTTGGGGAGCAACATGTGTATTTACACTGCCAGTTCTCTCGTTCTGGTGAACAAAGTGGTTCCCATTGTTGTTGAGATTTGGTGGGCTTTTACATTCAATTTCAATTCATGCTATTTCTTGTTATAGACATTGTTCTCTTTCAAAGAACATGTTTCTTTCCCAAACCAGGATTTAGTGTCCGGTGTTTTTTTCTTTTATTACTGGTTTGTTTCTGTGTACTGTTGGGTCTTTAGGAAGAAGATGAGGGTGAAGATACCCTCCTAGAGGAGCGCCTTCTTAATGAGATACTGGTTTTAGTAACGGTGTAGAGCTTAGCAATAGAAAAGGGGGTGACACTGTGACCCCATACTCAATGCTGGTCTTTTCAGCATTCTTACATTTTCATGGATGGGGCCTCTGATTGCTGCTGGCAATAAGAGCCATTACCTCGAGGATGTTCCTCGCTAGACATCGATGATAGTGTGTTGGGGTTTTTCCAATTTTAGGAACAGGCTTGAGTCAGCTGATAGGAGGGAATGGTGTTACCACTCTAAGCTGGTGAAGGCACTCTTCTCTCGGCTTGGAAAGATATTCTTTGGACGGCTTTGTTCGCATTTACGTACACGGTGGCTTCGTATGTCGGTCCGTACCTCATCGACACTTTCGTTCAGTATCTGAACGGGAAAAGGGAGTTTAAAACCCAGGGGTATCTTCTAGTTGCCGCTTTCTTTGTGCTAAGGTAGTAGAGTGTGTGTCTCAGAGGCGCTGGTTCTTTAAGTTGCAGCAGGTTGGAATTAGGATGAATGCAGTATTGGTGGCAATGATATATAACAAGGGATTAACGCTTTCGTGCCAGTCGAAGCAGAGCCACACGAGCGGGGAGATTATCAATTTCATGACTGTTGATGCCGAAAGGGTGGGTGACTTTAGTTGGTACATGCATGATCCATGGATGGTAGTTGCAGCAGGTTGGAATTAGGATGAATGCAGTATGGTGGCAATGATATATAACAAGGGATTAACGCTTTCGTGCCAGTCGAAGCAGAGCCACACGAGCGGGGAGATTATCAATTTCATGACTGTTGATGCCGAAAGGGTGGGTGACTTTAGTTGGTACATGCATGATCCATGGATGGTAACTTTGCAAGTGCTTTGGCCTTGGTGATCTTGTATAAGACTTGGACTAGCATCCATAGCTGCTTTCGTCGCTACTGTTCTGTTATGTTGGCAAATATTCCTTTGGGGAGAATGCTGGAGAACTTCAGGATAAATTAATGGAATCAAAGGATACAAGGATGAAGGCAACTTCTGAAATTTTGAGGAATATGAGAATCCTCAAACTTCAGGGGTGGGAAATGAAGTTTCTCTCCAAGATTTTCGGGCTCAGGAACGTCGAGGAAGGATGGTTAAAACGATTCGTTTATACAAATGCCATGACTAGTTTCGTTTTCTGGGTTGCACCCTCCTTTGTGTCTGTAGCCACTTTTGGTGCTTGTGTGTTTTTAGGTGTCCCGCTCGAGTCCGGCAAGATCCTGTCTGCACTTGCAACATTCAGGGTTCTGCAGGAGCCAATTTACAACCTCCCTGACACAATTTCAATGATAGCTCAGACAAAGGTGTCCCTTGATCGAATTGCTTCCTTCCTACGCCTTGATGACTTGCAGCTGATGCCATTGAGAAGCGTCCAAGAGGAAGTTCCGATATAGCAGTTGAGATTACCGATGGGAACTTCTCTTGGGACTTGTCATCCCCCACTGCAACACTAAAAGATATAAATTTGAAAGTTTTCCATGGTATGAGTGTTGCTGTTTGTGGTACGGTTGGCTCCGGCAAGTCGAGTTTACTTTCCTGTGTTTTGGGGGAATTAACCAAGATATCAGGAACCCTTAAGTTGTGCGGTACAACGGCCTATGTTGCTCAATCGCCTTGGATACAAAGTGGCAAGATGTAGACAACATTTTGGTAAGGAAATGGACATAGACATGTATGACAAGGTGCTCGAAGCTTGTAACCTCAAGAAGGATCTCGAAATTCTCTCTTTCGGTGATCAGACAGTTATAGGCGAGAGGGGGATCAACTTGAGTGGTGGACAAAAGCAGAGAGTAC
Source organism: Hibiscus syriacus (assembly GCF_006381635.1). Taxonomy (NCBI): domain Eukaryota; kingdom Viridiplantae; phylum Streptophyta; class Magnoliopsida; order Malvales; family Malvaceae; genus Hibiscus; species Hibiscus syriacus. The sequence continues at coordinate 179,475 of NW_024062998.1, forward strand.
AGATTGCGCGTGCTTTATACCAGGACGCTGATATCTATCTGTTTGATGATCCTTTCAGTGCCGTGGATGCTCACACCGGATCTCATTTGTTTAAGGTAACTTCTTCTTCTGATCATATGGCATGTATGTTAAGAGTTCTTCTACTTGGTTAGTGCTTTCCTGAGTATCTTGTTGATCTTTTGAATGACAGGAGGTTTTACTGAACATGTCGAAAACAGTGATTTTTACTCATCAAGTCGAGTTTTTACCTGCTGCTGATCTGATTTTGGTGAGCTATGTACATTGCATCGGATTCGAGAAACGGTTTAAGAACTGGATTTAACCTGTCTTGTATATTTGTTAGGTAATGAAAGATGGGAGGATTGTGCAAGCAGGAAAGTACAATGATATTCTCAGTTCGGGGACTGATTTTATGGAACTTGTAGGTGCACATAATAAAGCTTTGTCAGCCCTTGATAATGTTGAAGTAAGATCTATTTCCGAACGAACTACGAGTGAAGTAGAGGTGCTATGGGGAGTACTAATGGGAAATTTAAGAAAGAGGAAAACCAAGGCAACGAGAGTGGTAAAGTAGATGATGTTGGGCCTAAAGGACAGCTTGTTCAAGAAGAAGAGCGAGAGAAAGGAAAAGTCGGGTTTTCGGTTTACTGGAAATACATCACAACAGCATATGGAGGAGCTCTTGTGCCTTTGATATTGCTGGCACAGATTCTCTTCAGATTTTTCAAATTGGCAGCAACTATTGGATGGCTTGGGGATCACCTGTGTCGGCAGAAGTAAAGCCTCCTGTTAGGAGCTTTACACTTATAATGATCTATTTCGCCTTGGCTATTGCAAGCGCCTTTTCCATCTTTGCCAGAGCCATGCTTCTTAATACAGCCGGATATAAAACAGCCACTCTTCTTTTCAAGAAGATGCATTCTTGCATTTTCCGTGCTCCTATGTCGTTCTTCGATTCCACACCAAGTGGAAGAATCCTCAACAGAGTAAGTATCTGATGTTTTCCTGTATGCATACCGAAGATTCCATTTATGTTCAATGGCATTTTCTCCTTGTTTTTGAAGGTCTATAACCGGTTTTCCTGCTTCGTATAGGCTTCTACGGATCAAAGTGCAGTCGATATGAACATCCCGTATCAAGTCGGGGCATTTGCTTTTTCGGTTATCCAGCTACTTGGCATCATTGCAGTCATGTCTCAAGTCGCTTGGCAGATATTCGTCATTTTCATTCCAGTGATTGCTACCTGCATTTGGTATCAGGTAAGTTGCTGAACTGTGGCTATGTAATGCATGAGATCATAATCTCCAATCTTGCCTTGGTGCTGAACACATGAATTCTCGTATCTCGCAGCAATATTACATATCTTCTGCTCGAGAACTTTCGCGGCTGGTTGGAGTATCCAAAGCTCCATTAATACAGCATTTTGCTGAAACAATTTTAGGAGCAACAACTATAAGGAGCTTTGATCAAGAAAAAAGATTTCAAGACACAAACATGGAACTGACCGACTCGTATTCTCGTCCAAAAATTTCACGTTGCTGGTGCAATGGAATGGCTGTGCTTCCGTCTGGACTTATTGTCTTGTATTACTTTCGCCTTCTCGTTATTCTTTTTAATCTCTTTACCGGAGGGAGTTATCGATCCCGGTAAGTAAATGCAGATTCAGATTGGCATCTTTAACAACTAATGCTCCAGGAGAATGACTTGATGCATCTTCTTTTGTTTAGCGATTGCTGGGTTAGCCGTGACGTATGGACTCAATCTAAACATATTGCAAGCTTGGGTGGTATGGAATATTTGCAATATGGAGAACAAAATTATATCTGTTGAGAGAATACTCCAGTACAGTAGTATCCCTAGTGAGCCTGCCCTTGTGATCGAAACGAATCGCCCGGACCATCGTTGGCCATATCATGGAGAAGTTCAAAATTCATGATCTGCAGGTAAGGCAACTTGCTGTGTTTATGACTGGTTCTAATATATTGACAGTATTGCCCTCGAAATAAACGATGATGGTCTCGATGTAGGTACGATATGCCCCACACATGCCACTCGTCTTGCGAGGTCTCACGTGCACATTTCCTGGAGGATTGAAAACCGGCATTGTAGGGAGAACAGGCAGTGGTAAATCAACTCTCATACAAACACTTTTCCGGATCGTTGAACCTACTGCAGGGCAGATTATAATTGACGGTGTCAACATCTCATCGGTCGGACTTCTTGATTTACGGACACGACTCAGCATCATCCCTCAGGAGCCTACCATGTTTGAAGGGACTATACGAAGCAATTTGGACCCTCTTGAAGAGTACACAGATGAACAGATTTGGGAGGTGGGTTCATTAGTAATCTCTGTCATTTTCCTTGTCATTGGTATTTGAAGTCTAACATCTACCAATGCGTGTTTAATTTTCAAAGGCATTGGATAAGTGCCAACTCGGGGATGGGGTTCGATTGAAGGAAGGTCGGCTCGATTCTTCAGGTTCGATATTCTATCATATAACTTGTAATACAAGTTAATACTCATTCCTTTTGCATCATACTCCATAAATTGTTTAATATGATGATACTTGTGCAGTTAGTGAGAATGGAGAGAATTGGAGCATGGGCCAAAGGCAGCTAGTTTTGTCTCGGTCGTGTACTTTTGAAGAAAAGCAAGATCTTAGTGCTCGATGAAGCAACAGCATCGGTCGATACAGCCACCGATAACCTAATTCAGACAACGTTAAGGGAGCACTTTTCCGACTGTACGGTCATAACAATTGCTCACCGAATAACTTCGGTTCTCGACAGTGATATGGTTCTTCTTCTAAGTCATGGTTAGTAGTGATAGTCTGCAGCTTGTAAGATAGATTCTCCAGAGCTCATTTCATTCAAAACTTTTTAAACTGTTTGCAGGACTTATCGAAGAATATGATACCCCATCGTGTTTGCTCGAAAACAAGTCTTCATCGTTTGCGCAGCTCGTAGCCGAGTATACCGCGAGATCGGATTCGGGGTCTGAGAAGTCGGACCGAATTAGATGATGATGATGAAAATTAAGTGTTGCAAATCAGAATGTTAATTTGTAACAGTGGATGTTGTCCAGTGTTTCGTGCCAGTTTCTTGGCTCTGATGAACGTTTTCATATGAACCAACACATTATTGAGGGACCAATCCACCAAATTTCCATAAAAAATAGTCTTGAAACCCATGTGCATCCATACTGATATGTGCACCAAAAGCCCAGAACCAGGGATTAAAATTATAATTTTAAGAAAGTTTTTACGAATTTAAAATTATCATAATAATAAAATTAATCCTTAATCTTTGCACAAATAATTATTTTAATCTTTATTTTTCAAGTATTTTAGCTCTAAACATTTTATATTTTGATAAAAGTAATATTTAGACAAAAATCATTCAATGACCAACAACCAACGTATGTTGTTGATGTGTCATTTTTACATGAGTTTAATTATTGATATAATATATAACACATCATTAAATTAATAATGTATCACATGCCACATCATTAAAATAATGATGTGATATGTACTATGTCATATGAAGTGATAAAATATTATATGTCACGTCATTTAAAACGATAATATATTATGTATCATATCATTTAAAATGATGATATGACATATATTATATTACATAAAATGATGATATATCACATGTCACGTCATAAAAATAATTTTTTCTTAGACACGAATCATCAAAATAGTTACATGACATGTCATATGTCATGTAGATTGATTATATAACACGTGCAATGTCACTAGTTAAGTATGTATAAAAATAATATGTCAATAGCGTGTTGATCCTCAATAAATTAATGATTTTCATCTAACATAGATTATTTTGATAAAAATTAAAATATTAAGAGCTAAAATATTAAAAAAGGAATATAAATCAAAGTGACTATTTAAGTATACATCGGAATTTATTTTATTATTATCCCTTCAAAATTTAAAGAATTAATATTTTTTCCGATCGTTTTTTTAAATCAATTTCAAATTTAATTATTTAAGAGACATTTTAAATTCGAGTAATTAGAATATAGATCCATTTAAACCAAACATATTCAAATTATTAGACTTTTATAAAAAAAAATAAATTAAATTAAATCCAAATTAAATTTTGGGCTTGGATCTAATTACAATTTTTTTTGGGGGAGATAATTGCAATTCTAAAATCAATGGGGTGAATTTTGTAATTTTCTAAAGACTCGCTTACCATCTCCCCACTTGCATCAAGCAAAATCTTGCCTTCACCAAACGCAGAGCTTCTCTTGGAGTTGTGAAGCGACAACTCTTCCATAGATGATAGAACCTGAAAATCCCCCCTTTTTTTCTCTTTCTTTTTAGTTTTACTTTTTTTTTTCTTAAATTAATTTCGATTTTTTTCAAATTGAATTATTATTATTGATATAAATGGCCCTTGAAACCTCAATTTTTAGCCGACCCACTTTCATTTATTCAACAAAGTCCTCATCTTTCCTGCTTTTAAATCGAAATTTGAAGAACCCATCAAAATTTTTGTCCAAAACTAATCACTACCCAGCTCCAGTTATCTCCACTTGCTCAAATCCCCGAGTTTTCAAAGCTTTTGGAGTGCCCAAAAATGGCGCTTTTGGACACAAGGGATTGCTGAGGGAAGAAAAGGAAGATGTGGGAAATGAACATAATTTGAATTTGGTGAAAAGGGGTTTTTTGGTGGCATTGGTTTGTGGTGTATTGGTGTTTGGGTGTAAAAGAGTTTTTGCTGTGGAAGGAGTGGTTAATGATGGTTATGGAGTGATTGGGCAGTGCATATTGTGTTGCGGAAGACGGCTATCGGATAGAGCAAAATCATAACTAATAATTTGAGAAAATAAAAATGAAGATAAAAAGAGACACACAATTTACGTGGAAAACCCCTAAATAAAATAGGGTAAAAACCATGGGCAACGGTAGAAGAATTTCACTATGAGAAAATAGGAATTACAACCTCTCTCGATCTACCAAGGAGAAAAACAATGATAATTCTCTCTCGATAAAAAGGAGAAAACAACTCTCAAGAAACTCTCTAAATTCTCTCTAGTATTGGAAGAAAGCTAGAATGCTTTGGGATGGTTTTGAAGCTAAATGGGATAGGGTATTTATAGCTAAATCTTAAGGACTTAATCTTGTAAATACCCTAAAGTTTAGTGACTATAGTTTGTAATTTATCCATACAAAAAATAAAAAATTATGCACATACTTTCGGTGCCTTAATTGCACCGAAAGGTGCTTTGACATTCTACAATCTCCCACTTGAAGATTTGATTGGAACAATCATATCTTCACACCATTCTTTCTACCTTGTACCATCATGTTGCTTACGTTTCTGACAGGCCACAAGAGGATCGACACCAAGTAAATTTATTGGCATTGATCGCCTTTGTCATGAAATCTGCTATGTTGTCTTTGGTATGGATATTCTGCATATCTATCGTCCCTTCTTCCACCTTTTCACGAATGAAATGGTACTGAACTCGTATATGCTTTGTCCTTTAATGAAATGCTGGATTCCTTGCTAGATGCAAGGCACTTTGACTGTCATAAAACAGAGAGACATACTCTTGATTGTGCCCAAGCTCCTCCAGTAGCATCTTCAACCAAATTGCTTCTTTACTGGCTTGTGTAGCCGCTACATATTCTGCCTCTTTTGTGGATGTAGCCACAACTGACTGCAATTTTGAAACCCAGCTTACAGCTCCACCAGCAACTTTGAACATATATCCTGTAGTAGATTTGCTTTTATCCAAATCCCCTGCATAGTCAGAATCTACATACCCATTGATTAGTAAGTTTGATCCTCCGTAACATAATGCAACATTTGAGGTCCCTTTGATGTATCTCAGGATCCTCTTTACTGTATTCCAATGCTCTTTGCCTGGATTCGCCATGTACCGACTAACCACTCCCACTGCTTGTGCAATGTCTGGTCTTGTGCATATCATAGCGAACATTAAACTTCCCACTGCTGATGCATACGGTACTCGAGACATCTCCATCCTCTCTTCTTCACTGCTAGGACTCATACTGGAGGATAATTTGAAGTTAATAGGAAGAGGGGTAGAAATTAGCTTACAATCTTGCATGCTAAATCGTGACAAGATTTTCTTCAAGTAATTCTTTTGTGAAAGCCAAATCTTCCTATTACTTCTGTCTCGGTGAATTTGCATCCCTAGATTCTTGTTTGCTGATCCCAAGTCCTTCATTTCAAATTCCCTAGCCAGTTGTGCCTTCAATTCTTCAATATGATCTTTGTTGGGTCATGCAACCAACATGTCATCCACATACACAGCATATAACAAATCGTTATCACCAGACCTCTTGAAATAAGCACAATGGTCTGCATTAAGTCTGTTGTATCCAAGGCAAATAATGAAGGAATCAAATCTCTTATACCAACACCTCGGCGCCTGCTTTAGACCGTACAGAGATTTGTTCAACCTGCAAACCAAGTTCTTCTTTTCGTCTTCTTCAAAACCTTCAGGCTGGAGCATAAATCTCTTCTTCAAGATTTCCATGAAGAAAAGCTGTTTTAACATCTAGTTGTTCCAAATATAAATTCAATGTAGCACACATTACCAAGACTACTCGAACTGTTGTTAGTAGAACCACAGGAGAAAAAATTTCATTGAAATCAATACATTCTTTCTGAGCATATCCTTTGATCACCAGTCTTGCACGATACCTCTCCACTTGATCGTCACCATTTCGCTTGATTTTGAAAACCCATTTGTTACCTATTGGCTTCATTCCTTGTGGTAGTGGCACAAGGTCCCATGTATTATTTTTATGAAGGGCTTCGATTTCTTCTTGCATCGCCATCATCCACAGTGAAGCATCTGAGCTGTTTATTGCCTCATGGTATGTTGATGGCTCACCGTCCTCTGTTAAAAGGCAGTATGCAATATTACCTTCTATAACATAATCTGAGTGCCAATTGGGACGTCTTCTCACACGATCTGATTGACGAGTTGTTGGAGCTTCAGAACTCTCTAGTTCTTGTTCATCATGTAATGGTTCTGCTTCAGAAGAATCTCCTTCTTCAAACTCTTTTTCCACATGTATCTGAGTAGTCTCTGACTTTTCAGCGCTATCATCGTCTTCTTTTCTTTGTAGTTTATCTTCTACAAAGATAACATCCCTGCTAATGATCACTTTGCGGGTAGTGGGATCCCACAAGCGATACCCCTTTACTCCATCAGCATACCCCAAGAATTTGCATTTCCTGGATTTTAGATCCAGCTTTGAAATTTCTTGGGCGTTGTACATCACGTACACAATACTTCCAAATACATGGAGGTTTGAATAATCAACTGGTTTACCAGTCCATATCTCCATTGGTGTCTTCAGCTCTATTGCAGTTGATGGAGCTCGATTCACCAAATAACAGGCGGTATTGACTGCTTCTGCCCAGAATGATTTTTCTAGGCCTGTGTCCCTCAACATTGCTCTTGTTCTTTCTAACAAGGTTCTGTTCATCCGCTCTGCCACTCCATTTTGTTGAGGAGTGTTCGCCTCTGTGAACTGTCTTTTGATGTCTTCTTTCCTGCAAAAGTCATCAAATTCTTCGCTTGTGTATTCTCCTCCATTATCTGTTCTGAAACACTTGATCTTATTTCCAGAATCAAGTTCCACCCGCGCTTTGAAGTTTTTGAAAGTTGAAAACACGTCTGACTTCTTCTTAATAGGGTGCACCCAACATCTCCTGGAGTAGTCATCAATAAATGAGACAAAGTATTTTGCTCCACCTAGGGACGTTACTGGTGCTTGCCATATGTCAGAGTGAACCAATTCTAGAACACTTTTGCCTCTAGAATTTGATGTGTTAAATTTCAACCGGTGCTGCTTACTTGTTATGCAATGCTCACACAAAGGAAGTGATACCTTTGTTAAGCCTGGAAGTAGCTTTTGCTCCACAAGGACTTTCATTCCTTGTTCTGACATGTGTCCAAGTTTCTGATGCCATAGCATTGCCGAATCTGAACTACATGAGGCAACAGAGGCTTCTGGTTCTAGCAAAGTCTCTCCCCTTCAACATGTACAAGTTTGCTGTTATCTTTTCGCCTTTTAGCACCACAAGCGCTCCACGGAACACCTTCATGATTCCTTTCCGTTTCTCAATCTTGCTTGCATTATTATCCAACAATCCGTAGGATAATAAATTTTTCTTCAGGCCTTTCACGTGCCGTACATCTCGAACAACTTTAATTGTTCTATCATACATCTTCAATTTGATGGTTCCCACACCAACGATCTCTAAGGCATGATCATTGCAACTATACACAGATCCTCCTGAGACAGGTTCATAATGATGGAACCATTCTCTTCTTGAGGTCATGTGATATGTCGCTCCTGAATCAATGAGCCATATATCTACAAAATCTTTTTCTGCCTTCCACGGTGGTTGACGCTTCACAGCATAGAGCATCTCCATCATCTGAAGTGTTTGCGGTATTGCCTTGTGGATTGGAGTTTTTATTTAGACTCCAACAATCCTTCTTCAAGTGACCCTTCTTTCCACAGTGGTAGCACTTTAAATTCTTCTTGCTCCTCGACTTCGATCTACCATGTTTATGACTGCTGCTTTGGCCACGTTCTGTTGATCTCCCTCTCATCGTTGTCAACGCTTCTGCTTGTTGCAGATTTACTTGTCTGTCTTCCTTGTTCTTGCGCCGATTTTCTTCTGGTAGAACAGCAGCTGCAACGTCATCGAAGACTAGATTGGTGACATTACTGTTTGTCAAGTTGATGATGAGTTGATCGTACGAATCCGGTAGACTTTGAAGTAGAAGTTCAACACGTTCTTGTTCTCCTATTTTACAGCTTAAGGATGTAAGCTGAGAAAATAAGGTGTTCAGTGTATTTAAGTGCTCCGTCACTGAAGTAGATTCTGGCATACGGAGAGTGTACAATTTCCTCTTAAGGAAAATTTTATTGTGCAGCGATGTGGCCTCGTACAATTTGATGAGATGATCCCATATCTCCTTAGCTGTCTTATTCTCCTCGATGCTTGACAATACTTCATCTGTTAATGCTAGATGAAAGTTTGCCATAGCATTCCCGTCCATCTCGTTCCATTTGATGTCATCTGCGAAATCCACCGGCCTTTCATTGATAGCCGCTAGACACCCGTCTTTCCTTAGGACGGCCTTCATCTTCAATTTCCACAATGAGAAATTTCTCCCATTGAATTTTTCAATATCAAATTTCGTTGCCATAGCTTCTTCTACGGATAGCTCCCACTATTTCACTATCTTGAATAGTTCTCTGGAACCTTCAAAGAATGGGTAATAACTTCTTATTTTCTTATGTTGGAGGATCCACCTTTTGGTAGCAACCACAAAAGACAATAAGCAGATATTACACACTCTAATCTAGCTCGGATACCAATTGTTGCGGAAGACGGATATCGGATAAAGCAAAATCGCAACTGATAATTTGAGAAAATAAAAATGAAGATAAAAAGAGACACAAAATTTACGTGGAAAACCCCTAAATAAAATAGGGTAAAAACCACGGGCAACGGTAGAAGAATTTCACTATGAGAAAATAGGAATTACAACCTCTCTCGATCTACCAAGGAGAAAACAATGATAATTCTCTCTCGATAAAAAGGAAAAAACAACTCTCAAGAAACTCTCTAAATTCTCTCTAGTATTGGAAGAAAGCTAGAATGCTTTGGGATGGTTTTGAAGCTAAATGGGATAGGGTATTTATAGCTAAATCTTAAGGACTTAATCTTGTAAATACCCTAAAGTTTAGTGACTATAGTTTGTAATTTATCCATACAAAAAAATAAAAAATTATGCACCTACTTTCGGTGCCTTAATTGCACCGAAAGGTGCTTTGACATTCTACATATTGTTGTTGAGGAATGCTTGGCCCAAGTCATCTATGATTCTTAAAGTTTTTAAGGAACAAGGTCTGGTTTTGACTGCTCTTTTGAGTTTATCTGCCTTCTTCTCGATGGCTGAGACTGCTATAACTACTTTGTGGCCTTGGAAGGTACTTGATGTCTTTGACCTAGGGTTTCATAGTGTTTATATTCATAAATGCTTATTTGTGGTTGTTCAATTATGGAAATCAGAATTCATTTTATTTGGATTATTGTATGTTGGAAAGAATGTAGATGATTTGGTTAGTTTATAAATGGTGTTTTTCTATGTTATACTGACTGGTATCATCTTCGAAATATATGAAAAATTTAGAAATAATACCTTTGAAAAAATGAGCATATCGGAGTTGAACACATACTCGTGTCCAGCACTCACCTGCCCATTGTCTTTCAATTTTCTTTTAAATGACTGTTGTGCAGATTCTTTAGTGACTTGAGAAATTTTGCTTAATATAAGATTAAATTTTGATTAGCGGTGAACATTCGATGGGAATTCCATGTTTTATATTGGTCTGTCATGATTGAATTTGAATGATATCAAACTCTTCTAGATATTAGCTCAGTGATAGTTACTTATAAGAGGAGTCCGATTATTAATGTTGAGCACAAGAGGAAGACATATATAAGCACATTAGAGTGAAAAGGGAGAAAAAAGACGAGTGAAAGTAGGAAAGCAAAAAGAGATAATGATAGAGAAGCAACTTATGGAGTCAGTGAACGGCACCATAAAGTATTTATCATTTCAACTATTAAAACATAAGTCAACATCACTTAGTGATCCAACACTCAAGAACTTTTTTGTTCAGAGAAACCTTTCGAAGTATAAATTGCACTTTGATTTTTAGTTACAGAGGATTAAAATCTCTACTGCAGGTTTCCTTCATTGTATACATGATCAAACCCTTAGGAATTTTTCCTTTCATTGATAATCTGATGTTAATTTGTGTCAGGTACGTGAGCTGGCTGAAAAAAGAGTCTGAAGATGGTGTTTTTAAAATGCTTTCGACTGATGTAACGCGCTTTCTCACAACTATTCTTATCGGCACCACGTACTCTTCTTTTCTTGCCATGACCTTGACCAGTTCCAGTTCCATTTTATTTTTCCAGCTCTAGTATTAAAGTATTTCTTCTTTTGGATGTAATTTCTCTACTCAGGGTGGTCAATATTGGAGCAACTGCTTTAGTTACAGATGCCGCAACAGCAATATTTGGGGAAGCTGGTGTTAGTGCGGCAACTGGAGTAATGACCGTATGTATCAATATCTTGTTCTTAGATTTGGTTTTGGGGTTGCATGTGCGGTATGCATGCCATTTTCTTGTGTTTCTTCTATTTTGATTTTATTAGAGGTCATCAAAATGAGTTGTCGGTCAGTGCATGGATATATAACATATCTACCAATGCAATAAATATCGGTTACCTTTTATCGTATGGTTCTAGGTTGCCATATTGCTTCTCACTGAGATAACTCCAAAGAGTGTAGCTGTTCACAATCCCACAGAAGTTGCCGGATTTGTGGTATGTTTTCCTCCCCTCAAGAAAACATTCATTTGGATATTCAAAATTGACTGATTAATTGTGGTTAAAATATTTGTAGGTCAGGCCAGTGGCATGGCTCTCGGTAATACTATATCCAGTCGGAAGAGTTGTGACATATCTATCAATGGGAATGCTCAAAATTCTTGGTCTAAAAGGAAAGAGGTGAAGAAAATAGTTTCCTGGTTTTAACCTATCTGAATCTTCCAAGTCGCCATGCATTATCAGTTTCGTTTGCAATGGTCTGTCAAATTTTCAACATATGTTATCATTGTGGTTTATGCCTTCTAAACGCCTATGCCTTGTCTCTTTAATTTAGTGTACCGTACGTTACAGAAGATGAATTGAAGTTAATGTTACGTGGGGCAGAGTTGAGTGGAGCAATAGAGGAGGAGCAGGTAACCATATTTATCATGTATATTATAAGTACATACGAATAAGTTTGATTGAGCATTTGATTAGCACATTTTATCAGCAATGGGTGTTTTTCTGTTATCTTCTCTCCTGTTGCAGTAGACCAGTGGGTCTTCAATGAATCCAAAATGAATAGCTCCAGCTTAGCTATCTGGTAAATGCCTATGTACAGGCATGCTGCAGTTATTGTTCTCTATGATCCCTGTTTATACTTGACTATTTGTATAAATCTAAACAAATCATCCATCGGTTCTTCTCTTCGTTTATGGTTCTGGTGCTCTTACTGTCGGAATCCCCTTGCAGGATATGATTGAAAATGTATTAGAGATAAAAGATACCCATGTTAGAGAGGTGATGACACCTCTTGTTGATGTTGTTGCAATCGATGCTAGCTCGACTCTTGTTGAGTTCCACAATTTGTGGTTGACTCATCAATATTCAAGGTAGGTAAGCGTAGTAGTTAGTAATTATTAGTCTTTTGACTGTTTTTCTTTAAAACAAGCAAAGAGATCTGTTGAACTCATTTTTGCAGGGTGCCTGCTTTCGAGCAGCGGATTGACAATATAGTAGGTATTGCATATGCTATGGATCTACTCGATTATGTTCCAAAGGTGAGACAATTTCTGCTCAAAGATTTTTTTTTAATCGATAAGACCTTGCTTGTTCATGTATGCAAACAATAACATAATGTGCAGAATTATAATCTGTTTGATTTTGAAGGGTGAACTGCTAGAAAGTACTACAGTGGGAGATATGGCTCACAAACCTGCATACTTTGTGCCTGGTAATTCTGTTAGTTTCAAGCTTCGAGTTTATGCTTTTGGATTTTACCTTTCTATCTCGGTATTCATTTGGCTAATGGTAGATGGCACTTCGGTTTATTGTCATCATACTTTGACAACACATGCCTATTGATTATATTCTGAGAAGCTGTTACTCACAGTATTCTCTATTTGTTTTGCAGATTCAATGTCAGTCTGGAATCTCCTTAGAGAGTTCCGTATCAGGAAGGTTCACATGGCTGTTGTTCTTAATGAATATGGAGGAACAGTGGGGGTATGCGGTATTCATAATTTTTAATGATTTCCATATTTACATTTCTACTCTCGAATGTTTCTTATCTGTCGGTAGTTTTTGCTAAATGCAATCACTATGTTTTGCATGGCATTATTTGATTTAATGATTTGTATTGCATAACTTAACCGGTTTGCTATACGGAATTAATACGAGATTAATCATGGGAAACCTTTCTGCAGTTTGAAAAGTTGAATGGGCTGCCAAATATTCCTTTTACCTTTGTTAAAAGATTACTTAGCAAACTTAGCAGGCAATGATTAGTACTTAGCAGTGCATTTCTTCTTTTGTCTCTCTTTTTTAATTATTAATTTTGATTTTTATGATGAACAGATAGTCACCTTGGAAGATGTGGTGAGGAGATTGTCGGTGAAATTTTCGACGAAAATGATTCAAAAGTAGGGCTTGCTACGTCTTCGACAACTTCATGAATAAATTAGCTCCTCTGCTATAAACTTTATACACCTAATTCTTTCTATTTATTCCAAATGCTGCTTTTCATTATTCCACAAGTAGGGGATGTTGGTGAAACTTGCTAAAGAAATCCGAAATCAAGACGATTGTTACGCTTCAAATTTTCTGCTCAACGGTTAATATTTTGCTTGGTTCTTATATGTTGTTTCCTGCTATAACAGAAGGAGATCCAGAAGAAAACTGGCTATATCGTAATGCGAGCGGAGGGTATCTTTGATGTTGATGCTAATACTTCTATCGATCAACTTTCCGAAGATCTAAACATCAAAATGCCAGAGGTATATCACTTGTATTACTCATCATATGTGAAGTGTCTGTTTTGTCGATTTATACCTGTATTTTCAACGGATTTTATCGTTTTTTTAGGAACATCAGTACGAGACTGTGTCTGGTTTTGTATGCGAGGCATTCGGTTATATACCGTGGACAGGCGAGAGTGTCAAAGTAGTGCTTGAAAGGGATAACGAAGAAGATGATGATGGGAGCTCCGAAGCTGCATCTGATCGCCAAGATCTGAAGGAAAGGCATCAGATATATAAACTCGAGGTACAGTTCGACCCTTTTCGAGATAGTGCTTGAAAGGGATAACGAATTCTACCGAGTCGGTTCTGCATGCTCCGAAATGAAGGATGGTCAGCTATTTGAGATATAATCTCATGCTGCAATGGATATTCAAAGAAATTGATAAGAGCCTCTGCAGCATTATCCCTCAGCTCCTCCAAGTCATCATGGAACAATTCAAGCAGGCGATGGACCGCTCCTGATTCATTTAGCGCCTCCCAATCTGCCCAATTATAGCTCAACTGAGCAATAGCTCCGGATACTTCTCTTACTTCATCGTTCTGAGAGCCCAAAAGCTCGAGCAGAAGGGGAATTGCACCCTAGTTTCGGATGACGGATACTGAGTGCTTGTAACCCTAAAGATTCCAGAAAACATTAGCAGCTGCAGCTTTTGATTCAGCACCGCCTTACCTAAGGATTCTCACCAAGTTTTCAGCTATTGAAACTGCATTTGCTTCTGCAACAGCTAATACACAGAAAGCATCCTCCGCGATCTCGTGACCGAGTGGGTCAGGTCCTTGAATGAGCTCGGCATACAATGGAATAGCCCCGGCTTTAGCAATCAGGTCAATGATATTAATATTAGCTGAAACCACTCCAAGGGAATTGCCAGCCACAAGCTTTGCAGCACCGTCTCCAACTCGAAGCATTTCCACGAGAACATCTATAACACCCAAATCCACGAGCATACGGTGTGCACGCCTCGTAACACCGAATAACCTGATTGCTTGGCAAGCTCTTTCCCTAGATAACACGTGACCACAACTGGCTGCCTCAACAAGAAATCTAACCCCACCTAAACTAATAAGCCCCCTCCTTGCAACTCTCAACAACGACAATACACTCAAGATCTCCAACAAGTACCGTCTAACGACACCATCTACCGATGAATTCAACATACTAACAACAATCTCCGAACCTCCGTTCGTAGCAACAACGACACGATTCTCGTCATACAAATTCACAAGGCACCAAATGCATTTCAGACAAAGCCTTGGAAAACTAGAATTGATTGGACGTAAACTCGTCATACCTTAAGATCGAACGTAAAGCACCGGATTGGACTATCTCGGTGGCCAATCGACCATCTCCTCGACAAGCAATGCATTTCAAGAAATGGATAACCGGCCCTTGAAGACGAGAACTCGAATTATTAGAACTATCATCGGCAATAAGATTACTAAGAATCGGTATGGTTTGGCGAAGTACACATTCTGGGGCTTGATTCGATAGTTTAGCCAATTTGATTACTGCTTTTATACGCGTGGACTCGGTACCAGAATCAATCACCCTTTCAAAGTGACCCAACGATTCTTCCCAGTTAGGGTTAATCTTTTCTCCGGATTTTTTGCATCAAAATCACGGGGAAAATGAAGAAAAATAATCAGATAGTGAAAATCCAAGATGGGGTTTTTGCATGCAAGAAAATGAATTCAACAGATACATACAGAACATAAGAACACGTTTAAGATGGAAAGGAGAAAGCAGAAAGTACCCTTTTTTATTTTGGAACAGATGATGAAATTTTGAGGGTAAAGGAAGAAATCAAAGAGAGATTCAATTTCCCCCTAAGATTTGTTTATTTGAGATATCATCTATGGCGGTAGGAGGCTAGTGTCTTCAAAGTTCGTGGATTGTTCTTTTCCTTATTTTGTAAAATAATATTAATTAGTTGCACCAAATATCCTCACCTTCATTTTAAATTGATCCCTAAATTTTTAAATATTTTAATTTCATCTCTAAACTATTATTTATCATTCTGAATTAGTCCTCAAACTTTTGAACATTTCAATTTCATCCCCAAACTATGACATTCATTCTAAATTAGTCCCCAAACTTTTTGAAAATTCTGGTTTTATCCCAAACTGTATGTATATACTAATCACATTCATTGTTAATAAAATTGTTAGACCAAGTTATATTATTATATGTTTGAAGAAAAAAAATTAGGTTAAATTATGGTTGAAACTAATTCCATATTTGGATGAATTTGGGAATAAAATTGAAATATTCAAAAGTTTGGGGACCAATTTAGAAAGAGTGTCATAGTTTAGGGATAAAATTAGAATATTCAAAAGTTTAAGGACTAGTTTAGAATGAGTCATAGTTTGAGGATGAAATTGGAATATTCAAAAGTTTAAGTATTAATTTAAAATGAGAATCATAGTTTAGGGACGAATGATGCAATTAACTCAAATAATATTCACTTTGGTTTTATTTCTCAATTTTGATCATTAATATAAGAAAAATAACATTTTGATAATTTATATTATTAATTACAATATTTTAATTATTAATACGTTAAATGTTTTTTTTTGATAGCAAAACATGTTTCTAAAGTAATTTTTTTAAAATTTGAGATGAAATATTAATTTGATCTCTAAATTTTAAATAAAATAATAATTTAATCCATGAATTTGTTCAACGTCGATCACTATCGGCCTCTATCGTCGACAACCGTTGGATCTTTACATTATACAATATGTGCATATGAAAATGTTAAACTCTACAAAACAACCATTTGATAAAAAGATTATATGAATGTATAATGCTTAAAACAAAGAAATTAAATTTTTCAAAGTATATATTACACTTTTTCGTAACCGTACTTCGGGTAGATCCGGAATTCAAAACTATATATTATATATATTTTAGAATAATGTTTTCAAAATTATATATTATATATATTAAATAAACCCCGAACGAAAATACGTGTCTATACACTTAATTTGGTCACCTGCTTATTGGTTCTTGTAATCAACCAAATCTTCAGGTTAACATGTTCCATGTATTCTGAGGGGATTCCCCGGATTAACTACGAATCCGCGACGTCCGGTACACACGAACAGAACCACAATTCGATGAGCCCCTGCGGAATTGAAGTAGTCGGAAGCATTTCAACTAATGTTTTCCATTGAAAGAAGGCCCGAGCTCGGAGACTGTTAACACTGGGAGGTCGAACGGGGCCGTATATGCGGCCGGAATTAGAGTAATCGTCGCACTAAGCTGAGGATGACGATACTAAATTTAGCAACCTCTAAAATTCACCTGTATTTATCATGCTTTTAGCTGGACTTGCCGGTGTATGTGTGTTAACCAATCAACGTAACCACTGGTACCACCCATCTGGTCCTCGAGAAGATTTACGAGCAGCAGCGAACCTTCCCTCGGCTGCTCGCCTTGTCTTACGAGATAAGGAAGCCTATAATGTGAAGGGTCATCCTCTCCTAGGTTCTTCAATATCCTCACCAGCCTTGCTGACATTTCATTATCGTGCTCACTAAAGGTAACCTGATTAGAAAACATAAACAAACAGGCGGTTCAAGTACAGCCTCGTCGACATGGTGCAGCACGTTGAGCATAGGTCGATAAACATGTTAACTTCGAACTTATATTCATGGAGGAAAAAATGAACTCCCGCATAAGGTTCCGAATACGAAAGAACCGGAAAAACGAGCAAATCATACTCCATAGCAGGATGCAGTCATCGGTTGCAGTTGGCATTCATTAACAAGAGAATGTACCTTGGATAATTCTGCTGCAAAATCTGCCCCCAGTAAATTCCTAGCTATATCAGGCGAAAGCATTCTACCGAACCATATAACAAACCGGAAGCCATCGTCGTATAAATATAGGCCTCTTGAATCTAGGCTTTCTGCAACCAAAGGCAATCCCTTCGTATTGTTTTCGGAATCGCCAGATTGAGCGGATGGCTGCAAATACGAGAAGGGATTTTGAGTTTGCATAATCTGTACCTTTATTGAAATTTATTCAAAGGGTCGAAATCTTTCACCTTCAAAAGATACTCATCGATTCGAATCAAGCTAGGATATAAAAGCTTCAACAACCTTTTAACAGGCAGTGCCATCATGGTGAAACCTGCTGAGCAACGTTCATCGAGTCGAGCATCAGCATATCCTCCTTTTAGAGGTACTGATTTAGAGAGTGCTAATCCATACAAACACAAAAACTTCATAGATTCTGGACAAATCATCCTCTCTCCCAAGCGATGCTGCACAGAGTAGAGATTGCGGTACTCTCGGAGCGCTTTTACAATCCTTAGTTGCAAAGAATTTCTAGCATCTTCAAGCTTACTGGTCAAAGTTTTCTCGATTTCTGCAAAACATCAGGGGATAAGAAAATACAAGGACCCTCTTAAACTAAGATCCACCAGAAGAAATAGCATCTCTTGCACAGGGCTTAATCAACTTTACCTAATCTAGAAAACAAGAAACAATGGCACCAGTGTCGGCCTGTCGGTACATCTCCCCTAGATCTGTAACAACAGGGGCAGCTGCCGTATGCACTCTAATGCGCCTCTCTCCGCAGGATGAAGTATATCTTTAAATCGTCAAAGAACTATTAGTACCCCATGTCCTTTCCCAACTTTTAAAGGTAACTCACCAGTTTCAGCAAACGAGAGTATAACCCAATAAATAAACATCAACATTGTAAATCGACCCGCTAAAAGGATACACTAAAGCAACTTGGAAATATACTGTCTGAGTCGTCAGCACTGTCTCCTCGAAAGATAACTGCGCTGCATATGCTTTATCACAATCTAAAGTCGGAAGAGCTAATAAATCTGTGGACTTCAGCATGAAGTTCCCATGATAGGTAGTAAATCGAATTCCTGGTGCAAGTACCAATGAAATGGATCAACTGCTTTGTCATTATAAAGAATCGAGCACCAAACCGAGCTGCATTGGTATTATGGTTTAATAGCATTGAGTTAAAAGTGGATTCAAATAAATAAAGAGAATCAGCAGACCTTTTCCACATCTTATGCGCATAACTGCCTCCCAGGCTGTCTCCCTAGTAAGATCTCTGGCTAATTCATGCCTCAGTTTCTCACCGTCAATACCTGATTGGAAGTTCGGGTAATAATACTTGACCTCCAGTATACTTTGCCAGGGTTCCTACATTGGAATTAAGAAAATAGAGACATGAAGTATCACTAAAAGCTCCTCTGAACTTCAATATCATTTTAAGCCCAAAGACAAAAGGAGGACAGGGATTTTTGTACCTAAGGAAGCCGTGTCGGTGTATTTGTCCCCGAAAGCATAAACATTAACCCCTATCTGAAATTTTGTGAGATCAGCCGCCATTTGCTTGTAGAAGGGATCTTCAGGTAATCGCAATATATGTTCCTTATCAGTTCCATAGACACGAAGATCATCGCCACGCAACTTCAAGCGTCCAACTCCCAGGGAAGGCAATGTGTTCTGGAAAATTAGCAACTTTCCTCCAAGTTGACTCTGCGATAAAGAGCTAATTAAACAACTATTACGTAACGCAGTTGTCAGAAAGAAACTACTAGGTGTCTCCTTGGTGATAAAAGATCAAAATAGCAAAGATGGAGAGAACAACACACCATAACCATGAATGCCGCCTTAACTGCGGGACCAAAAGCAGATTCCACATTCACATTGTCCTGAAACATATACGGCAAGCTATCCAGGAACGTTTCAACCACATTTCTTGATTCAGATAGGTTGACAAGGAGATCATCTGGCAATGGGACAAATATATCATCCAGGTCTGAAACTACCATCATCTGAGGCTGCTCAAGAGATGACTGCTGACAAAAATACCCTAAAGTTGTTTAGGAAGTAATTAGGCTAAAATGGAGAAAATATGAGGCATCTCAGAAGAAATTTTCTACTGATTTCAAAAGCCACTTGCCTTCATGTTGTAAAAATGAATTGTACTGTCAAAAGTAATAAAACCAATCTGTGTTCTGGGGAAGCCAGGCAGCTCATCCAAACACGAACGGATAGTTTGAGCAACAATCTATACATATATGTTGTTAGTCAGCAGAAACCATTGAACATGTGTATATAATGAGAACCATAGAGAAGCATAGCCTATCAAGACACGTTTATTACCACAAAGTCAGAGCAGGAAGTATCAAGACAAAATCATTTATTTAATCAACTATGATCCAGCACAGTGGACAACTGTAAGAGAGAAAAAAAAAAGACTGCTGCAAAACAGATTGTTAGCAATGACAATCAAAAGTCGTAGAAAAATGGCGACACGTGTGTAGGTCTTAGGTCCTATCACTCAACAGGAGTACGTTAAAAAGCTATATATAAACTCTTCAAAGCCCAATAACCAAACAGTTTGGGACTCGTTTTGAAAATCCGGCCGGTTCAATCGGGAATCGTTGCTTAGTTCGGTTCAATCTAAACCGGTTGAACCGCTATTAGTGAACCGGCCAGAACCGTTGAACCGTTCGAACCGGACCGGCTGAAACCGGAAAAAACAGGGAAAAACCGGGATTTTTGTTTTAAAAAAAAAATTAAACCAAACAACGTCGTTTGTTAAACGAGCCAAGTCGAACTCGAGTATTGCTGAGCTCGACTCGAACTTGAAAACTTTAAAAGTAAGCTCAATTCAACTCAAACTCACAAGCTAAAAATTATCAAGTTTAACTCAAACTCGAAATATAATATTGAAACTTGAACTCAAAAAGGCTTGAACTAAAAAAAAAATTAGAAGCTCGATTGAAGCCTAAAATTCGAGCTTGATTGAAGTGAAAGAATAGTTCACTCAATGCTCACCAAAAGGCTCCATGATTTTGAATGCCAAATTACCCATATTATTTATAGAAGTTAGTTGTGATGCGCTTCTATGTTTCTTAGCAATGTGAGATTGTTTTGTTCTCATATTTTTACTCTTTAGACTTTTGGGATGCTCTTCTATGTTTCTTAGCCACGTGAGATTGTTTTAAAAAAAATTAAACCAAACAATATCATTTTGTTATGATTTTTTTAACCCCAAATTTATTTTTTTAATTATAGTTATATAATTATATTTATTATTTAATATGTTTTACCTTAAATATTATGTTGTAGTTAATTTGAATCATTTTGTTTCACTTGATTTTATGGGTTTTAACTTATATATGTTATGACTTGCTTTGAATATGACTTTTGATATAAAAATTATTTTTTATTAAATATTTTTTGGTATTTTTATTTAATTTTTTAAATAATTATGACGTCGTCCGATTCTTCCGACCGGTCGGACCGGTTCGACCGGTTGAACTAGTGAACCGGTAGCATGACCGGTTTGCTAACCGATCCGGTTCTAAAAACCATGGTTTGGGATATTGCTTCTTTGCATTACAAACGACAACAACTTGATAAAAATATCTAAACAAGTCTTACAGCGGTGGACAACCCTGTAATGATGGCAGCAAGGGTAATTCCACAAATTTATGTTTTCTTTACCGATGCAATAACAAGGCAAATTAATCTCAGGCATTTATTTACAGACATGTTTGAAACCACAGCCAGTCCATCTACCACTACCAAACGGAAATAAATATATGATACTCAAACACTAGATAACACAAGCCAGCGTGATATATAAATTGCTTTTTTTTTTAAAGTAACTGTGTTATTGGTGATGTTTGGTGTTGTAACGGGGATAAACGGGAAAAACGGTCTGTTATAGCCGCGATCGACCGTTACCCGTTAAATTGCGGCCGTTATGGGTGTGATTCCGTTTCACACCGATAGCAGGGGCCGCCGATACCGCGATATAACGGCTGTTATACCGTTACACGGCCATTTTTTGAATCCCTGATGTTATGTATGATATGAGACATGGAAGTGGTAGATTACTATGGTTATGGACTTATGGGAAACTGGTTGAAAAAAGTGATTTTTTTTCAGCTTCTAAAATAGTAATTTAGATTGAGTATTTCCAATAAAACAAAGCATCAGAATTTGGATAATGATTTGATAAGTCGGATTGTTAGCTTTACTTAATGTTCTATGTTGCTGCATAGTGCATGTTGAATGCCCCGAGCTTATAACATGTATGTGCGATTTCGATGATTGATAAGTCAGATTGTAGGCTTTCTTTTATGTTCAAGGTTGTTTCATAGTGTATATTGAATGCCCTGAATTTATTTGTTTTGGTGCCAATTCAAGATTAAGCTTAGCCTCTAGTCCCTGAGCTCATTTAGATCATTTCGGTCTGGTTTGGGGCTTTAAATCAACATTAAGATGGAGCTCATTTGTCTGCTTAGATCAGGTCTACACTCTATTTTTGCTTGTCCGCATTTGTTGCAGGTTCGGGATTGATTAAAAAGAAGGGCTTTAAAGGCTCGTTTGTGGAGGCAGGATCTTATGCCAAGGTACGAGAATCTTATTCAAGAATAAGGGGATTAACTCATAGTTCTCCACATTTTAGTGAACAAATCTCTATCTTCTCTTATATCCTTTTTATTTTCCTTCTATAGACTGTAATAACCATTTTTATGTAAAACAATAAAAATATTATTTTAAAAAACGATTATGACTTTAATTTGGAAAAATTGGTGATTTTGGAATTGATTTGAATAAAATAGAAAAGAGTCGCCAACGACCTTTGGGTTAGGTAGGTCGAAACCTAAAAACGTCTTTCAAAACAATTTTAAGAAAAATCATTTTTAAGACTAAATTCGGTCTGCATTACCAAAGATTCATTTAAATGGATTCGGGAGTCGGTTACGTGTGGGGAAGGGTAAGCACCCCCACAACGCCCAAAATTGGTACTGTGTCGCTTACACATTGTTGTAAATGGTGGAAATTACAAATCGAATATAAAGTTAAAATATGATCTATTTATCGAACCTTGATTAATTTGCTTCGAATTAAATAATTAGAGAAAATTCTTTAACTTAAAAAGAAATCTCAAAATTAGCAATCCTCCATCGGGAAAGCTAACTCGAATATTTCTTATCGATTAAAGAATATTCCCTCATTAATAAATATATGAATCAACTATAAATGAAAATCGACGATTTGCATTCGCATACAATGAAATAAATTGATAAAAAAAATCGAATATACATCGTAAAATGAAGATTAATAACTTACATGAAATGAAATAAATTATTATTTAGAGACATTCATTGCAATGTTGAACTTAAAATAAAATTGAATTAATTATAAAAATAAAATCGATTTATTTCAAGTAAACATTTTATTCGAACGTCGTATCGGATTACACCACTTCGATCAAGCGATGTTTTCCACGCCCGTTCTATAAATCATTGTTCTTGAAATTATTCGAATAATATACGATAGAGAAATACAAAGAATAAATATAAATAAAATATGCGAAATAAAATATTTACATTAAATGAAACTAAAACATTATTTACATAATACAAATAACCGAATAATAAGTACAATAAAATCATACATAAATGACTAAAATAAAAATAAGTAAATATCATAAACCAAGATAAAATTATCAAAAGATAAGTATTTGTAATTACAAGGATCATAATGAAGAAAAATAGAAACTTGATGTACTAAAATAGTAAATACAAGAATTTAAGGTACTAAATAACAAATATATCAACTGAATAGGTTAAAAACAGAAGAAACATAAATTTAGGGACTAAAACATTAATTACAAATAAATTAGAGCCAAAGTAGTAAATGTTAAATAATACAGGTACTGAAATGGAAAAAACCCATAAATTATGATAAAGGACTAAAATGAATTAAAAGTAAATATACATGCTACATTCAGGATTTAATACAAAATACAAAGCTGTGACCAAAATAGAATTTTCATAAACAATGAGAACAAAGTCTAACATTAAAAATATATATAATAATAGTCAAGTGACCAAATCGAATACTGTCAACAATTAACAATATAATTCTAAATATTTAATAATATAACAACAAATATAAGGGACTACAATGATACATGAAACAAATAAGGAGGTTAAAGTGGAACACCATCATAAATATCAACATACAGATTAGGACGAAAATGCAACAAGGAATAAACATGAAGTCCAAGTCAAAAGGAAAGGAAAATCCATTAATAGCTAAAACGAAACCTTACAAATGCCAAGGGACTTACAAAGCTATTTATCCCAAATGAGAAAACACGCATTCCCTGAACCCTATTGAACGGCGTCGTTCAGCGTCTGTGATATAAGCCCCTTTGAGGGTTTCCATTAAATCATTTTTTCCTCTCCCTCTGTTGCCTCTCTCGTTCTAAAGGGAAAGAACCATAGAACCCCCTCAAGGCTCACCGCCGTTCGACTCAAATGGCCCCGAAATCTTTCCGTTTTCAACGCGATTTAAGCCCAGTTTAGAACCCCATATATCCTTCCTCACATTCCCCTCGGGTTTGGATGACAGTGGTTACTAAGGGGGAGGTAAGTATTTTCTTTTGATTTTTTTCTCCCTGGTTTTGGTTCGAATGCTTTCTCCTTTTTATGGTTTTTTTTCCGTTCACTCTCTCTGGTTTTCCTCTCCTTTTTCTTTTGTTTTGGTTCCCACCGAATGCCCTTGATATCTCCTCATTCCCTCTCCTTTATTGCATGCTTGATGGATTTGATAAATCCCTCGGGATTTTAGACTTGATTTGCTCTTATATTTTATTGGGATTTTTCTGATTGATATCTGTTTATGTCACTGTTTGATGGATGGGTAGGTCACTATTGATGCATATTTGTTGACGGCAGCGGGGACAAGCGGCGGTAGCAGGGACTGGTGGCGACAATGGCTATCTCTAGGGTTTTAGAAACCCTAGGGAGTTGACACTGGGCCGGTCGGATCCGGATTCTGGGTCGGTTCGGGTTAGCAGTCTGCTGAGTTGGGTCGGGTTGCTGGGTTGGCTTGTAATTTGGGCCTTAGGATTGGCCTACGAAAAAAATGTAATATAAAATTAATAATAATATCAAACAAAATAATAATAATAATAAATAATAATAATAATAATAAATAAAAAAAGACCCGGACAAAAACGAGTGTCTACAGCTGCCCCTCTTTGCACATTCTTGTATTAACAAGAATAGGGCAAAGATGAAAAGACATCACGTTTTTGTCTGGTTCTCTCCCTTTCAAACTTAAAAATTGGATAATGTTGGTTGTTGGGGACGACACTGCTCATACTTGATGAAGAGTTCTGGTCGTCTACAGGTGACAAGGTTCCTACATGATGAGGAAATCTGGTCAAGGGATGACATTGCTCATACATGATGAAGAGTTCTGGTCGGGGAATGACACGGCTCATACGTGATGAAGAGTTCTGGCCATCTAAAGGTGATAACACGGTTCCTACGTGATGAGGACGGCTGGTTATCTATGGTTGACATGGCTCATACGTGATGAGGAGGTCTGGTCAGGGGATGGCACTGCTCATACGTGATGAAGAGTTCTGGCCATCTTTAGGTAGGGCGATAACACGGTTCCTACGTGATGAGGACGGTTGGTTATCTATGGTTGACATGGCTCCTACATGATGAGGAGATCTGGTCAGGGGATGACACGGTTCCTATGTGATGAGGACTACTGGCCATCTCTAGGGATAATGGTTTCAAGGGAGACCAACTCAAAGATGTGTTTCAATAGAAACAAACTCAAAAATTGGATTTTGATAAAAATTGTCTCAAGGGAGACAAAATTCGTTTCAAGAGAAACGATCTCAAAGATATTTGCTTTGTTTCAAGTGAAATAAACTCAAAGATAAGTTTTTCAAAAGCAACTGTCTCGAAAGAGACAAAATTCGTTTCAAAGGAAACAACCCAAAGATGGCATTTAAAGGGAATTGTCTCAAGCGAGACAAAATTTGTCTTTAAGGGAAACGTTCTCAAAGATCGGTGTTTCATGGGAAATTGTCTCAAATGAGACAAAATTCATTTAAAGGGAAACGATCTCAAAGGTGTTTGTTTTGTTTCAAGGGAAACAGATTCAAAGATGGTAAATTTTGTTTTCAAAGAAACAAACTCAAAGATTTTTCTCAAAGAAACTGTCTCGAGAGAAACAAAATTTTGTTTCCAAAGAAAGAGATTCAATGATTTTTTTTTTGATTTTTTTTTTGATTTTTTTTAAACATTGTCATAAGATACAAAACTTTGTTTTTCAGAAAATTGTATCTTAGAGAGACAAAATTTTGTTTCCAAAGAAACAGACTCAGATTTTTCTTCAAAAGAAACTGTTTTAAGGGATAAAACCTTGTTTCCAGAGAAACAAACTCAAAGATGATCTTGTTTTAAGAGAAAATGTTTTAAGAGACAAAATTCGTTTCAAGGGAAACGATTCAAAGATGACATTGAAAGGAAACTGTCTCATGCGAGATAAAATTTGTTTTACTAGAAACGATCTCAAAGGTGGGTATTTTCAAAAGAAGTTGTCTCGAGGGACAAAATTTTGTTTCAAAGGAAACCAACTCAATGATTTTTTTTTCAAAAGAAATTGCCTTTAAGAGATAAAATTTTGTTTCAAAAGAAACAGACTCAAAGATGGATTACATCTTAAGTAAGACCAAATTTGTTTTAAATGAAACAATCTCAAAAGTTAGTTTTTCATTAGAAACTGTCTCAAGAGAGACAACATATGTTTTTAAAGAAATAGACTCAAAGATGATTTTGTTAAGAGAAACAAACTCAAAGATTTTCAAAATGAACATATTCAAAGATTTACTTCAAGAGAAACTGTCTCAAGAGATACAAAATTCATTTTAAGAGAAACAGATTCAAAGATTTTTGTTTCAAAAGAAATTATCTTAAGAGAGACAAAATTTTGTTTCCAAAGAAACAAACTCAAAGATTTTTGTTTCAAAAGAAACAATCTCAAAGATTTTTTTGCAAAATTGTCTCAAGAGAGACAAAACTTTGTTCAGACTCAAATATTTTTCACGAAATTGTCTCAAGAGAGACAAAACTTTGTTTCAAAATAAATAGACTCAAAGATTTTTTTATCAAAAGAAACAACTCAAAGATTTTTATTCAAAAGGAACAAACTCCAAGATTTTTGTTCAAAAGGAACAAACTCAAAGATTTTTTCAAGAGAAACTGTCTTTAAGAGATAAAAAATCGTTTTAAAAGATTCAAATATTGTCGATTTTGTTTATATGGAAATAATCTCAAAGGTGTTTTCAAAAGTGTTTATTTTGTTTCAAATGAGACAATTTCAGGATTTGTTAAAAGGGGAAACTGTCTCGTGCGAGACAAATCAGCTTTGAAAATCTCAAGTGATATTAATTTTGCTTTAAGTACAACAACCTTGAAATTTGTATTATGAGAGAAAATGATGTCTCAAGCGAGACGAAATTTGCTTTAAGATATAGTCTCAAATGAGACAAAATTTGTTTTTAGAGCAATTGTCTCAAGCGAGACAAAGTTTGTTTTTGAGAAAACGATCTCAAGTGAGATCAACTTTGTTTAATGTGAAACAAATTTGAAATTTGGATCTCAAAGTGAAAAGGTCTCAAGCGAGACGAAATTTGTTTTGAAAGAAACAACAATCTAAGGTGAGATTAATTTTGTTTTTAGTGAATCAAATTCAAAATTTGTATCTCAAAGGAAAAATGTCTCAAGCGAGACACAATTTGTTTTAAAATTCTCAAAATTTGTGGAAAAATGTCTCAAGCGAGACATAATTTGTTTTAAAGAGAAAGTTGTCTCAAGCGAGACAAAATAAAATTTGTTTTTAAGAAAACTATCTCAAGTGAGACGACATTTTATTTTTTTTAAAAAAAAATAATCTCAATAGCTCAAAGTTTGTCTATTGATTCCTGCATGTTGAGGAAACATCTTCAAAAGATCTGATTGTTGACTTCAGGAAGCCAAATATGTGGATTGCATTGTTCTTTCAGGTTGAAAACATCTGGTTATTTCCGAGCTCTTACTTCCTGAAAAGATCAGAATGATGCATTTTTGACTAACTATCTTGGAAGTTATGATAGATGTCAAGATGAAATTTATTTGATTTTCTTTTATTGAATTTGTCCTCAAGTGAGGAGAAAAATGTCTTTAATACACATGATGATAAATGTTTGATACAAATTTTATGTATCATGTATGTATGTGTATGTATGTATGTGTATACTTTTCTCGATCTGGGAGGAGAATGATCGCGAGAGCAGTCTTCACTCTATCATTGATTCAACTTGTCCATATATCCACCAGTGTATACTCTTACAAACCTTGACCTGAGACAATTTGTTTTCCTTGCCCCATCAAATTTTGCCCCAAAAATTTGGCTTTCTCTTGCCCCAGCTTCGATTCTGAGCTTTGAAGAGATATTTGTTGAATTCCAAGAAATTTCCGGATAACTTATCTTGTTTGAAAATGTTTTTATTCCTTTTGAATTTTCAAAATTTTGAAAAATATTACCTCCTTCTAATTTTCACAATTGAAGCAAATCATAAAACATGAATTCATTGGATATCAAAAGAATCAAATACTCTTTTAATCATTGATAGTTACAAATCTTTGACAAATACCAAGATCGACAGGTGGGTTTAGAGGTTGGCTACCTAAATTCTAAGGTGTGTTTCCTCTATTTGCTCATCGTGAAGATCGTGGCATGTCCTTTTTCGTGGTTTGACATTTTGATCAGCGGCGAACAAAATGACACAACTAGCATAATTAAATACTAGACTCTTTAGAACACTTCTATTTCAGTTCTCTAAAATCTTTCATTTGTTCAGGCTTCGTAGGTTCACCTAGTCAAGGTAGTGCAGAAATATCGGTTTAAAAATAAGATTCCTGAGTGCTCGTGTGAGTTCGACTATAACAGGTGTTCCTCAACTCCCTTAGTCCATATTCACCGAAACTCCTTATTTTAGTAAATTTGATTTGATTTACCATTGTTTGGCTAGCTGAATTCAGCTTTACTGTACATATATATTTTATAATTGCCTTTGTTCGGCTAGCTGAATTATTCATGTCGTCACAAAGTCTTCGACTTGACAACCACAGTGGAGCATACACCGGATTGCCAAGTACCCGATCAATGTCATGTTTTGAATGTAATCTATTCATAAAGCCAGGGTTTTCGAGTTTCCTCTATAACCAATTGCTTTAGCGGAATAGCTCAGCTTTATTGTATACATAAATATGTGTTTTTTTTCGTTTACGGATTCCATTTCTTAAGCTCACTAAGGAAAACCTGTTATAGTCTCGGTGTTTGTTGAAGGTCAGAAAATCTCATCGTTAGAGTTCAATTCCCAAGCAACTGACCTAAACTAGATTCACCTACTTGACCATTCCATCTGAGAAGATCATGATCATCATTGAACGTCACTAACAGAAGTAAAAACTAATTTGCTTTGCAATTTCATGTGCTAGTTGCCCCATTTTGTCCGCTCCTAACACATACCTGAATGCCAAGATCGTTGATTGTTCATGCGAGGAGATGGTTAGATTGGTTCCTTCAAGGGAAGGGTATTTGCTTTGATGTATGATTGATTAGGATCAAAGGGACTTTATTTTTCAAGGGTTCAATCTTGTCATTTGTCAAAGATTTACAACCTCAATTATTAAAATGCTTTTAATTAAAATGATATTCAAAGAATTCAAGATTAAAATTTGCTCATTGTTCACTTCCTAAGAAGGAAGCATTTTATTGAAATTGTTCAAAAGTCAAGTGATTTACAAACATTTAAACATAAGAAGAACAAAAGAAAAACAAATCCAAACAAGATGTCATGCATGAGAATGCAACAAAATCTACTGATGGATGCCCCCATCCTGCTCCTGATCAGAATGCCCCATCACACATTGAACGTTAATGCCCCTAAATCAATCAGATCTTGGACCTTGCACTTTAATGCCCTATAATTCTCAGTGGTATGCCCTGAGATCCCAATGTGATAGCTGCATATGGCGTTAATATCATGGCCTTCAGGATATGGGTCAGTTCTTGGTTTGGATTGAACTGGAATCACCAGGTTGTTCTCAATTAGTGCTGGGAGCAATTCCTCATATGTCATCGAAATTGGATTGATGCATGTTTTTTTTTACGAAAAACATTATGAGACACGGTCCCCATACTAGCTAAATCCACTAGACTGACCTCAGCTTTTTCCTCAATGTCAGTATGGCTAGTACCACATATCTGGCCATTCTTGATAGCTCTTTCCATCATTTCTCCACACATGACGATGTCAGAGAAACTCTTAGTGGCAACCCCTATCATGTAATCAATATAAGGAGACTGTAATGTATCTATGAATAGAGTGATGAACTCTCTTTCAGTCATTGGTGGATGCACTTGAGATGCGACATCCCTCCATCGTTGAGCATATTGTCGGAAACTCTCATCACTCCTCATCTCCATATTCTGCAGCATTATTCGATCAGGGATCATATCAATCATGTGCTTGTATTGGTTCAGAAAGGTACTAGCCAAATCTTTCCAAGAACGGATTTGAGCACGACTCAGTTGGTTATACCACCTAGAAGCAGGTCCAGTCAGACTGTTTTGGAAGCAGTGGATCAACATCCGATCATTTTTAGTGTATCCAGTCATCCTTCTAATAAACATCGTGAGATGGACATTAGGGCAACTGGTTCCATCGTACTTTTCAAACTCAGGCATCTTGAATTTGGGCGGGAGCACCAGGTCAGGAACTAGCACTAGTTCTATTGCATCCATCCCGTTGTGAGAGTTTTGTCCTCCCATTCCCTGAAATGTCTCTCTGCACCACTGTTTCAAATTCTCTGGGATCTCGTTCTTGGCTATTCTCGTCGCTTGGTGACTAGGAATCCTGTTGGACGAGATAAGTGGTTGTGAATTAGCCTGTACCTTCACACATTCAACTGTTTCACGGGTCAAGGAAATTTTCTCTCTGCCTTTTCCTTGGTTAAGCTCAGCCATTTTTGCTACCATTTGGCCAACTATGTCCTTTTGGTTTTGCAAGATACCATCCACGGTGGTCTTTTGCATCTGCTCCATTTTAACCTCCCACTCAGCTTGCATCTTTTGTAAACTCTCTTCTAACTCTTTCTTCAGTTGCTCGAATTTTGCATCCATTCTCAGTACTGTGTGAATGCAGTTGCACAGTTAGAAGTGTTTCCTTAAAGTTTCCCGCAAGGTATGATTAATGCATGTAACAATGCTTAAATGAATGTTGTGCAAAATGTAATGATGAAAATACAGATGCAAAAATATTGATCCCAACGACGAATATTTTAGAACAATTTTCACCAGAGATAAAAGTTTTCATATTACAAGACAGTCCAATTTACAAACATGTCTTCGCTTAGATGGTGAGCCTGGAATGGATCACTGCTTCATCTCGGATCTTCGTCCTCAATAATGATGCCCCTCAAGCGCTCTGTAATCTGACTCCGTTAATACCTCGGCTATACTGAAGTTTGTGCTTCACTCCCTAATGGTTAACGATGGAATAATTGTGGATGAGAATCTACTGCTGGATTACTCCTTAGATCAGTGGATTATCATATCAGTCTCGAATGATGCACGATCTTCGAGAAAATCTCATTCTTGTACTCTGGACTTCTTTTTAGCCCTCGATGCATGTCTGTGTATGCGATCGCTCGATTGAAAACTTTTATCTCTTCTTGTGAAAATTTTCTCTCGGATATCCCCTTGCGGATCAACATTTTCATATTATAGCATGACGATGCAACGCAATGCAAAGAAGGATGAAAAATGACAAACAAAATAAATAAGTTAAGGTGTAAAAACAAAAGAGAAAAACGAGTTAATACATGTAGAATAATTTATACGGATAAAAATGTTATTCAGAGATGAATATAACACCTACCCCGTCATGATATCTACCCAAACATGCTTTCAATTAAATAACAATCCTACCCGAACATGCTATCTACCCAAAATGATCTATTTTCAAGAAATTGGTCCTAACCGCATGGTATCTAGTTCGCATGCTTTATTCGGAAAAAAATATATTCTACAAATTTAAAAGGTTAAGATTTAGAATCGTTCCTCCTTCGTGTACACCTATTTTGGGTACCTACTGACGGACAAAGGTTCGGTATGACTATACCTAGGGTGATCGTTCTATGATTCACTATATGCTTGGTTTCGGCTCTAACAGGAAAAGGGTCTCGAATTGTCCTTGATGTCGGTGCCCCCTTGGGCTGCCAAACCCTCGATCCTCACCCATTACAGGTTTCGAGCGGAACGAGTTCAATTCGAGAGGATTCACTACCTTATACCCATACGAGGAATAAATCCCTACGACGGTATAAGGTATGTATCCCATGGGTTATTTGCTAAAACTCATACGAAGAATAAATTCTTACGAGAGTAAAGCATTCACCCCGACTAACTTGGATCGAAGCTCGTGTCTAGAGCTCATGTTATGCGAATGCACGTGATGTGTGTGAGGAGGAACGTACCTACCTTTGACTCAAAACAGAAAAGAAAAAAACGACAAAAATTGGGACCGATCTGAAAAGAAAAAAAAATCAAATGTTAGTATGTCAAATAAAAAATGAAGCAATTAAAAACTTCAATAAACGGATCATAAGCTAACCAAAGACTCGAACTCATAATTTCGACCATAACGACAATGTGTAAGCGACATACAGCTTGACTCTCTAAAAAAAATCCCCAGCAGAGTCGCCAAGCTGTAATAACCATTTTTATGTAAAACAAAAAAAATATTATTTTAAAAAACGATTATGACTTTAATTTGGAAAAATTGGTGATTTTGGAATTGATTTGAATAAAATAGAAAAGAGTCGCCAACGACCTTTGGGTTAGGTAGGTCGAAACCTAAAAACGTCTTTCAAAACAATTTTAAGAAAAATCATTTTTAAGACTAAATTCGGTCTGCATTACCAAAGATTCATTTAAATGGATTCGGGAGTCGGTTACGTGTGGGGAAGGGTAAGCACCCCCACAACGCCCAAAATTGGTACTGTGTCGCTTACACATTGTTGTAAATGGTGGAAATTACAAATCGAATATAAAGTTAAAATATGATCTATTTATCGAACCTTGATTAATTTGCTTCGAATTAAATAATTAGAGAAAATTCTTTAACTTAAAAAGAAATCTCAAAATTAGCAATCCTCCATCGGGAAAGCTAACTCGAATATTTCTTATCGATTAAAGAATATTCCCTCATTAATAAATATATGAATCAACTATAAATGAAAATCGACGATTTGCATTCGCATACAATGAAATAAATTGATAAAAAAAATCGAATATACATCGTAAAATGAAGATTAATAACTTACATGAAATGAAATAAATTATTATTTAGAGACATTCATTGCAATGTTGAACTTAAAATAAAATTGAATTAATTATAAAAAATAAAATCGATTTATTTCAAGTAAACATTTTATTCGAACGTCGTATCGGATTACACCACTTCGATCAAGCGATGTTTTCCACGCCCGTTCTATAAATCATTGTTCTTGAAATTATTCGAATAATATACGATAGAGAAATACAAAGAATAAATATAAATAAAATATGCGAAATAAAATATTTACATTAAATGAAACTAAAAACATTATTTACATAATACAAATAACCGAATAATAAGTACAATAAAATCATACATAAATGACTAAAATAAAAATAAGTAAATATCATAAACCAAGATAAAATTATCAAAAGATAAGTATTTGTAATTACAAGGATCATAATGAAGAAAAATAGAAACTTGATGTACTAAAATAGTAAATACAAGAATTTAAGGTACTAAATAACAAATATATCAACTGAATAGGTTAAAAACAGAAGAAACATAAATTTAGGGACTAAAACATTAATTACAAATAAATTAGAGCCAAAGTAGTAAATGTTAAATAATACAGGTACTGAAATGGAAAAAAACCCATAAATTATGATAAAGGACTAAAATGAATTAAAAGTAAATATACATGCTACATTCAGGATTTAATACAAAAATACAAAGCTGTGACCAAAATAGAATTTTCATAAACAATGAGAACAAAGTCTAACATTAAAAATATATATATAATAATAATAGTCAAGTGACCAAATCGAATACTGTCAACAATTAACAATATAAATTCTAAATATTTAATAAATATAACAACAAATATAAGGGACTACAATGATACATGAAACAAATAAGGAGGTTAAAGTGGAACACCATCATAAATATCAACATACAGATTAGGACGAAAATGCAACAAGGAATAAACATGAAGTCCAAGTCAAAAGGAAAGGAAAATCCATTAATAGCTAAAACGAAACCTTACAAATGCCAAGGGACTTACAAAGCTATTTATCCCAAATGAGAAAACACGCATTCCCTGAACCCTATTGAACGGCGTCGTTCAGCGTCTGTGATATAAGCCCCTTTGAGGGTTTCCATTAAATCATTTTTTCCTCTCCCTCTGTTGCCTCTCTCGTTCTAAAGGGAAAGAACCATAGAACCCCCTCAAGGCTCACCGCCGTTCGACTCAAATGGCCCCGAAATCTTTCCGTTTTCAACGCGATTTAAGCCCAGTTTAGAACCCCATATATCCTTCCTCACATTCCCCTCGGGTTTGGATGACAGTGGTTACTAAGGGGGAGGTAAGTATTTTCTTTTGATTTTTTTCTCCCTGGTTTTGGTTCGAATGCTTTCTCCTTTTTATGGTTTTTTTTTCTGTTCACTCTCTCTGGTTTTCCTCTCCTTTTTCTTTTGTTTTGGTTCCCACCGAATGCCCTTGATATCTCCTCATTCCCTCTCCTTTATTGCATGCTTGATGGATTTGATAAATCCCTCGGGATTTTAGACTTGATTTGCTCTTATATTTTATTGGGATTTTTCTGATTGATATCTGTTTATGTCACTGTTTGATGGATGGGTAGGTCACTATTGATGCGTATTTGTTGACGGCAGCGGGGACAAGCGGCGGTAGCAGGGACTGGTGGCGACAATGGCTATCTCTAGGGTTTTAGAAACCCTAGGGAGTTGACACTGGGCCGGTCGGATCCGGATTCTGGGTCGGTTCGAGTTAGCAGTCTGCTGAGTTGGGTCGGGTTGCTGGGTTGGCTTGTAATTTGGGCCTTAGGATTGGCCTACGAAAAAAATGTAATATAAAATTAATAATAATATCAAACAAAATAATAATAATAATAATAATAAATAAAAAAAAGACCCGGACAAAAACGAGTGTCTACATACATCTGCGGTTTTGTCAGGCGTACACAGTTTGGTTGTTTGCTTCTTGAAGAGGCTGCGAGGAAAAGATGATGGTACGCCTTGTAAAAGAACTCGGTAACACCCCGTTTTTTGTTTTGCATTTGGCATGTTGATATTCAGTAATGCTGTCTTTCTTTGCAGTTATTAATGCTGGTGTAGCTGGATGTTGCACTGGACTTGCTCTAAGTTTCCCAGGTACGAGAATCTCGAGGTTCATTTGTTTGCTTACGGGGTTCGATTTGAACCTTTTTTTTCATTGAAACGGTTTTGCAGGTGCACCCCAGGCACTTCTTCGGAGCTGGCTCACGTTCCGAGCATTCTCGTTTATCATGGAAGGGCTTAACAAGCAGCAGCCAGCGCTGGCACGTTCATTTCCTGCGAGAAACGAGAGCAGAAAACGCCCTCTGGCTCTCCCTCTTTCACTCCCTCTTCCAGATGAGCTCCGAGGAGCTTTTTCTTCTTTCTGCAAGTCCTTAGTAGAACCAAATAAAGGCAGTTTTTGACAGCTAACTGATCGGGGTTGCCATTTTTATGTTTTCGTGTTTTGTATATTGTTTCAAGTGCGAGTGGTGAGATTGTACACCGAAAAATTTTGTTAAAGTTTTTGAAGCATTTGCAAGCAGAAATATGAAATTGTTTCTTTCATGTTGCATTTCGTGTCGGTTCTTGATTCGATTATATGATCTGTCTGGTCTGATATGCAAGCATTATATGGTAAGTTTCTGATTTGAATACCAAATCATATTTGATTTGCTTAAAAAACTATATATATATATATATATAACCATATCTGCTGCATCTCCTTGTAAAAAGCTATCCTTTTCTCATATACAGGAAATCATCATCCTGTTGCTTCTTTCACCTTTATCCAACAAATTTCAATGGACTCTGGATCATCTCAATTCACAGAAACACCATATAACTCTGTTTTTCTTTTATCTTTTCGGTTGTTCATTACTTAAGTTCAATTTCGTTCTTTCGTTTGATCGCAGACTTTCATCCTTAGGGTCTATATTCAAACTCCGGGTTCGGAGAATACCATGATCAAAGTGCTCCAGGGAATTCCAGGTATCCCACTATGATCTCCATTGACAACTGATGTATATAAATGTGTGTGTCTGTGGTTGCATGATGCATTTTCTTTGCTCTTCTTTCAGGTGCTACTTTCTCCATCGGTCCGAATGGAATCGCTCGTGTTTCGGGCAACATAGACCCCGGAACCACTCTGAAACTGCTAGTGAAAGCAGGGAAACATGCTCAGGTATACTGTATCGACTCCGGATTAAGAAACCGAACATCGGAAAGAAGAGATGAAGGGCATCGTTTTTTGGATGATCCCCATGGAATATATTGGCAAGAAGGTAGCCATCAATATTACCACCATCCTTATGATCCATTCCCACCACCCCCTCGGTATCTCTCGCAGCCTCCTATGGCACTGCCGCAACAGGCTTTTGCCGGTGAACCGGCTCAGTACACGATTATGTGAATAATATTATTAATATTCCAAGCTAATAAGTTAGGATCTTGGTACTTGTTTTTTAGCAGTACTAATATTACCCTATGTGAAGTTCTTTTATCGGACATAAATTCGTATCCAGGGGTGTTCGTTATGTTAAAACGGTGCCGATCGAATCGAAATACTCTTAATCGAATTAACCGAATTTTTTTTTCTTTAATGATTAACCGAACCGATTTTTTTTAAAGTATTAACCGAACCGAATAAATTCAGTTAATTCGGTTAATTTTCGAATTAACCGAAATTCTTTAGAATTTTTTAATTTAATATTTTTTAATTAAAAAACAATTTACAATTAATTTATATAACATCTAATTATAAATAATATATAATTAATTTGATTGAAAAATTTTGTATTTAGTTTTGAGATTATTTTAATTAATTAGTATTGATTTGGATTTTAAATGAGTTTTAAATGGATTGGGCCGGTTAAACCGAATTTCAAAAAAATCATTAATCGTTTTCCGACCGAACTAATTCGGTGGCCGACCGAATTAACCGAATTAATTCGGTTCGATCGATTAATTCAGTTAAAATCGAATTTTGAACACCCCTATTCGTATCAAACGTTATCTTGGAAGTAAAGGAAACGCGAAAAAGAATACGATGTTATTTCACGTTCGTAGATCCCGATACGAATGTCATTAAACAAGTTTAAGCAGTTATCTTTCTTTGCATGATTATGTGAATAATATTATTAATGTTCCAAGCTAATAAATTAGGAGCTTGGTACTTGTTTTTTAGCAGTACTAATATTACCTTAAGTGAAGTTCTTTTATCGGACATAAATTCGTATCAGGGGTGTTCATTATGTTAAAACGGTGACCGATCGAACCGAAATATCCTTAATCGAATTAACCGAATTTTTTTTTCTTTAACCGTTAATCGAATCGAATTTTTTTTTTAAAGTATTAACTGAACCGAATAAATTTCGGTTAATTTTTGAATTAACCGAAATTCTTTAGAATTTTAGAATTTAATATTTTTTAATTAAAAAAATTTACAATTAATTTATATAACATCTAACTATAAATAATATATAATTAATTTGATTCAAACATTTTGTATTTAGTTTTGAGATTATTTTAATTAATTAGTATTTATTTGGGTTTTAAATGAGTTTTAAATGGATTGAGCCGGCTAAGTATCTTAATATAATTATATTTAAATGTTAATTCGGTTAATTATGTTAATTAACCGATTTCAAACCGAATTAACCGTTAACCGAATTTCAAAAAAATCCTTAACCTTTTCCCGACCGAACTAATTTGGTGGCCGACTGAATTAACCGAACTAATTCAATTCGGTCGGTTAATTCGTCGGTTAATTCGGTTAAAACCGAATTTTGAACACCCCTATTCATATCAGACGTTATCTTGGAAGTTAAGGAAACGCGAAAAAGAATACGATGTTATTTCACGTTCGTAGATCCCGATACGAATGTCATTAAACAAGTTTAAGCAGTTATCTTTCCATGCAAGAAACGAACCAAATTTCTACCCCTATCTAAAGCACGAGTTAAGCTCCCAATGTGTAGTTTCTTGCAAATTAAGGTAACTATCATCATTTTATGGTAATACTTGTGTGTCAAGTCATCTTCGATTTAATTTGCAGAAAAATCTGAATTTGAATCATAATTTTTAAACAAGAAGATATCCATTAATTATTGAATTAAATGTCGGATATAAATAATTAATTTATCAAATAATTATCTTCGTTATCATTATAATATTAGGTAAATCGATGAATAGATCGAATTTATATAATGTTTTCATTTATATTAAGTAAAATAGAGATCTAATGAAAATAATGTAAAGATGAATATAAATTTAATTATCCTTAAATATTTAAGGGATAATTATATTATTATCTCGAGTCGAGTCATATATTTTTCATATTAAACCTAACCTTATCCGATCCATCCTTCAAAAAATCTAACATGATCTGATTTTTTTATTATTAATTTGGGTGCTTACAAGTGGTAGTATTTGTTATAAAAACTCTCAATCATTTGACAGTGAACTCTTAAATACTCTAACGATTATTAGTTCTCGAACGTGAGACCTCTAAGAATAACAATTATCATTTTAACCATTGAAGTAATTTGATTCGTGCAACTCATTTTTCTAAAGACTCATTTTTTTAAATGATCTTATAAGGTCGGATTGAGTCGAAATCCCACACGTTCAAGGTTAAATGACCATCCTGACCCCAATGAATAAAATAATTACCCTTTTACTATTATTTTAATATATTTATATAGAATTTATTAAAAGAAAATCCATAAAATTTAAGTGTTAAATCAGGTCCATTATATTTATATAAATATATAAAAAAATATTTTGTATTCGCAGTTTTATATTATATATTATTTTTTTCTCTATATATTTTAAAATATATTAAATTATTTTCAAATTTAAATTTAAAATTTTAATCACCATCTCCTAAAAATATGATATATTTAATTTGAAATATTTAATTTTTAAATAAATTTTATTTAAAATTGTATTTTTTTTTATCTTAATAAGATTTAATCCCACAAAATATTTATTATTGTTGAATGGAGTATTTGTTTATTGGTCAAACAATGAGTGCATTATGTTTACAGTGCGCCGAGAAACAGTGAATAATTAACAGAAATGGAAAAAAATATGTTTGGAAGTTCTTTACAAGGCAAAAAACTCAAGACCGTTCATTTCTTGGTTTTACCCTTT
Organism: Hibiscus syriacus; assembly: GCF_006381635.1. Lineage (NCBI taxonomy): Eukaryota > Viridiplantae > Streptophyta > Magnoliopsida > Malvales > Malvaceae > Hibiscus > Hibiscus syriacus. The sequence goes on from NW_024062998.1 coordinate 218,611, forward strand.
TACTTTCTTTGGTGAAAATGGATCCTCTTTCTATTCCTTCAACCTCTCTCACTATGTATATATAAATCAACGCAACGGAAATGCATTTCTTAACTCGTTGAAGGGTTAACTTCCTCGTGTAAAATCTGGGGGTGGCGCGGTTTGAAGTCATAAACTTTGAAAGGATAATGAAATTCTTTCATTGACAAACCGCGATACCTTGCTTTTTAACGGGGTGAGTTTTCTGGGTTTGTTTTATTTTATGGGTTTACTGGTTTTTGTTTGATTGGTGTGCTTGTTTGCATTCCTGGGTCAATGGGGTGTGTTTGTTTTCTGTTCCATTGGAATTGGATCATGGGATTCCAAGGAATTCCCAGTTTTTGTTGATTGTTTATAAGTTAAAATGGATTGTTGTTAGTGTCAATGATCATGATTATAGGGTCTAAATGTGAGTTCTTGATTTATAGGGATGGTTTCATGAGAGATTTTTGTTATCTTGATGCTAATAGGATCTAAAGATGAGGCATTGATGTTGTTTTCTGGTTTTCAGATTCTGGTTGAAAGGTTAGGCTGCTAGGTTAAATTCCCTTTTCTTTCTTTCTGTTTTTTTTACTGTTTATAAGTTAAAAATCAATGTGTAGGATGGTTAATGTTAAAGTTCATGATCATGACCATGGGATCTAAATATGAGTTCTTGATTTATAGGTATGGTTTTTCATATGTTAAAATGCAATTAATGGGGATGGTTTCATGAGATATTTCTATTATGTTGATGCTAATAGGATCTAAAGATGAGGCATTGAAGTCGTTTTCCGGTTTTCAGATTCCAGATGGAAAGTTTGGCTGCTAGGTTAAATTCCCAGTTTTTGTTGATTGTTTATAAGTTACAAATCAATGTGTACTATTGTTTATGGTTAATGTTAATGTTCATGATCATGGGATCTAAATATGAGTTTTTGATTTATAAGATGGATTTTTCATATGTTAAAATGCAATTTATATGGATGGTTTCAAGAGAGATTCTTGTTATCTTGATGCTAAATTGCTAATAGAATCTAAAGATGAGGCATTGATGTTGTTTTCTGGTTTTTAGATTCTGGGCTTGAGGAATCTCGTTGGAAAGTTTGGCTGCTAGGTTAAATCAGAGTGTATTTTGAATCCGGCATGGACCATTGATAATTCAATTCTGGATTCATTGTCTGTAACTTGCAGACGAACTTTGATTTTCCTTGTCTCTGCTCAGATAATCTTTAGATATGTCTACGAGAAAATCAGGTGGTTCAAAGAATACATCTAAGGTCCTAAAGGCCGCCGCAGCCAATACAATCATCGAATCAGAAAAAAACACTTATGTTAGACACATAAACATATATCTTGCTGATGATCCATTTTTAAAGCAGTTTCTTCCGATTGATCCAGCTACCAATGACCTTTTCGAACTTGCAAAAGATGGAGTACTTTTATGGTATTTTTTTTGATGATCCATTATGTAATTGCTCTTTTTGTCTTTTTTTTATATAAAACCTGGACAATGGTTTTATTGTCATTTACTTTTGCAGTAAGCTTATCAATATTGCTGTGCCTGGAACAATCGATGAACGAGCTATTAACACGAAAAAGGTACTTAACCTATGGGAGAGGAACGAGAACCATACCCTTGGTCTCAACTCGGCAAAGGCTATTGGCTGCACCGTGGTAAATATTGGCACCCAGGACTTAGTTGAAGGAAGGGTTAGTACAGATAGACAAATTCCTATGTGAGTTAGAATGATTTTTTCTGATTATCCGATAGTTCAAACCTTGGTTACTTGTATTGCAGCCTACCCTCTTGCTCGGCTTGATTGCTCAAATTATAAAGGTAGGCATTTAAAATGTTGTGATAGACCAAGAAACGTACAATGTTAAGTTGTTTGCTGGTACAACTGCAGATTCAACTGTTGGCAGATCTAAACCTTAAGAAGACACCTCAGCTCATAGAAGTGCTGGAGGATGGCAATGGAGTAATCTATTTCTTTATCTTGTTATTGATGTTTAACTAAGGAGCAGTTAATGAAACAGAGTTCTTTCGAACAAATCAATTGAAAATTATCGATACTTGCAGGATATTGAGGAACTTATGGGGTTATCTCCTGAGAAGGTTCTACTAAGATGGATGAATTACCATTTGAAGAAAGGGGGCTATGAGAAAACTGTTACAAATTTTTATTCAGATCTCAAGGTATTTGACTACGCTAATACTACATTTAGCGGCAAGGGTATGATAAAATGATTTTGTGGATCGAGGTGGATGCTCATGAAGAAATTAGATTGCATCTATTTACTACCGAAAAGCTTATGCTTGAATTGGTACTTTAATGTTTTACTCATTTTCGTACCTGCAGGATGGAAAAGCTTATGCTTACCTGCTTAATATACTGGCACCGGAGTTCTGCAATCCATTGACCCTTGATACGTCGGACCCTACCGAAAGGGCTACACTGGTACTTGACCATGCCGAGAAAATGGGATGTAAACGATATTTAAACCCGCAAGACATTGTTGAGGGTTCATCAAACTTGAATCTTGCATTTGTAGCTCAAATCTTTCATCAAAGGTGAGAAATTACAAACTGAAAAGGCTACATTGGTACACTCTTTCCTCACCGCATGTTTGTTTCTAGTTTTATATTTAGGTAATAAAAACAAGTGTGCTTTTGCAGGAATGGCCTGAGTGTAGATGGCAAAAAGCTTTCTTTTGCAGAAAGGATATCAGATGATGTGCAACTTTCGAGAGACGAGAGATGTTTCCGACTATGGATGAACAGTCTTGGAATCGACACTTATGTTAATAATCTCTTTGAGGATGTTAGAAACGGGTAAGTTTTCGAAGCTGCCACTTTTGACTTCACCTTATGAAGCAAGGCATCGTATTTTAGTAGTCTTGTTACTCCAGTATTTCAACCATCAACATAAAGAGCTTGATTTTGATACAGTTGGGTACTTTTAGAGGTGCTTGACAAGGTTGCTCCTGGATCAGTCAACTGGAAGCATGCAACGAAACCTCCAATTAGGTTTCCATTCAGAAAAGTGGAGAATTGCAACCAAGTTGTAATGATCGGGGAGATGTTGAGATTTTCCATTGTGAATCTTGGCGGAAATGATTTCGTGGAAGGAAATAAAAAACTCATTGTCGGTAATTTTCTCTGGTCTTTAATTATATGGTTCTCTTCATGGTTCGGCATGTAAATTGAAAAGAAATTCCGACCGTTGTTGATCTCCTATGCATTCCGTCATTTGAGCTTTCGTTACAGTACTTTTTGTTGTTGAAAGTGGATTACATTGTGTTACAGCTTTCCTGTGGCAACTGATGAGGTACAACATGCTTCAAGTTTTGAGGAGCTTGAGAGCTCGCTCCCGAGGGAAAGAGATAACTGATTCATATATCATGACTTGGGCAAACAGGAAAGTTAAAAGCACCGGACGATCCCGTCAAATAGAAAGCTTCAAGGTTTCACAACTGCCATTTTGTCTTATAATAATAATAACATCGATTGAATGATTTAAATTATATCTTGTTCTAAATCTGCAGGATAAGAGCCTCTCGTCTGGACTGTTCTTCCTTGAACTTTTAAGTTCCGTGGAGCCAAGAGTTGTCAACTGGAACCTTGTAACCAAGGGTGAAAGTGGTATGACTACTTGCTAACTCGAATTAATTTTTCGATTGGATTATTGATGGCACTATTTATACTTGGAATTAATCAAACGTGTTCTCTTATTTTTGTCGGAGAAAATGTTGAGATCGAGCCAATCTTAACAGTTTTTGCCCTTTTTGGAATTGTAGACGAAGAGAAGAGGTTGAATGCAACATATATCATAAGTGTGGCTCGTAAAATCGGATGCTCCATCTTCTTGTTGCCTGAGGACATCATGGAGGTAACACCCATTGTGAATCTCGTATTTGAATATCTGCAGATGATCATAAATAGGAAATAATCAAATTTTCTGGAGTAAATTGAAAATGTGAGATGTTCTTATGGGATGTGGCAGGTAAACCAGAAGATGATGCTCACTTTAACTGCCAGCATTATGTGCTGGTGCCTTCAAAACGCACCGGATGAGACTGAGTCTGAGGCTGGTAATGGCTACAGTAGTGCTTATACATCGGATACATCTCCGCCAGTATCCACAATTGGTGAAGACGAAAGTTCCTCGCTGTGTGCTGAAATCCCAAGCTTCAACATCGAAAGTCCCTTGCCGTGTGATGAAATCCCAAGCTTAAACATTGAAAGTTCCTCGCCGGGTGCTGATGAAGTCCCAAGCTTAAACATTGAAAATTCCTTGCCGTGTGCTGAAATCCCAAGCTTAATCATTGATGATGCCGCCTCGGACATCACCGCCTCATCACCACAGTTTGAGAATGGAGATGCCCTCGTCGAGATTGGCCAGACCATGTAGGAAGTAAAAGAGTGGTATGGTATGTTACTCGGACATGGCGGTAAGTATCGGAAAACGAGTTTGTTTGATTCGGGGAATGATATAATTTCGTACTCGTGTCGAAATATAGGTGCCTAACGTTACGAAAGAGTCAGAGTAACATAGACGACAGGTTGAGGAAATGGTACCAACTTTCTCACACGCTTGGAACCAATGAGTTTTGGTTTTTCACCGGTCAATTGTATTTCAGTTAATTTAATTATTTTTTACAGCAAAAGCATAAATTATTATCAAATTTATTTTATTTTAAATTAATATAAAATTAAGATTTTCATTTTGTCTATTGTTTTGGTATCTAAAATGAAAGTTTTTACAGCAAAAGCATAAATTATTATCGAATTTAAGTTATTCTTACGGTTAATTTCAGTCAATATTATCATGGTAATAAAAAGAAGGGTAAATTACCTAATGATCACTCAACTTATAAGGTAATATCAACTTGATCACTGTCGTTAGAAAATAGTTTGATCTCCTAACAAGGGTCAGATTCAGCAGGTTGCATGTCACTTTCTTTAATATAAATAAACATTTATAATAATATTATCATCTTATTGATACAAAAAAAAAAGTTTAGGATTGAATTGATATTTTATTTAAAATTTAGATCTTTTCAGTTTGTTTTGAATTTTGAGATTATTTCGGTTTAATTGTTCTATACATGAATTTAAATAGTTGGTAGTTATCATAATAGTAATCGTTACATAATGATACGGATGTAGTCCGAAATTGTTATCGTAGATTACGATACCCGCAATAACATTTGATATGTCCACAATCGCGATAAATATAACACAACAAAAAATGTGATCGTAACCATAATTTGAATCCCCATTTTATATTGTTTTTAAAATATGTGAGAGTGATGCAAAGTGAGTACTGCCATTAAAAGCTGAAAGTGATGGAAAATGATGGAGAAGAGAAACTTGGTGGGGGCACCAAAAACGGTGGCCCTGGGTGGCGGAAATGGCTCAACCGCCGCCCAACTTGATGGCTCCTTGGCTGAGCCATTAATAGCTGTTACTCGTCCCCATTGCACAATAAATTATCAGACTGTTTAACTCTTCAATGCGATGTGAGCACTCATCTAAACATTTGCTGTGAGAAGAAACAAATGCATCCTTAACATTTTTGGAGTTTCATTTTGGCCTAATTACTTTTTTAAATTCATACTAATATTATATTTTTATTCTGTTTTGATCACCCATCGTTAAAACATAAATAGAGATAATATTTTTTATTTTTTTTATTGATGACGTGGTATTACCTTATGGTGATACATCACCATAAGGAGCATTTTTGTCTATGTATTAGACTCAATTTATCATTTTTATTCTTATAATGTTTTCGCATCAATTTAGCCATTGAAGTTGTTTAACGCATCGATGTTTAAAATGTTTTCTATTGTTTGGGGTTTTAAGTAAGGATTTAAAGTTTGAATTTTAGGGTTTAGGGTTTTAAGTTAAGTGTAAGCTATAGGATAACGCAATTAAAAGAATAATTAGATGATTAAAACAGAACTGCATAAATAGTGGTCAAAACGTAGTCCTATTTTGTTACATTAAATAATTAATTTAACATTTCGTTAATAGACTACAAAAACACGATTAAACTCCGTCAAATATAAAAACAATCTAAGGATTAAATTAGATATAAAATTTATTATTGACATTTGACGTTACCTAAGTTTTAAAAATTTTAGTGGCCAAATTTTATCATAAGGTGAGCTAAAATACAATTTCACCTTTGTGTTAACTAAAAACTTAAAAATTTGAAGGGACTCAAATTGGAAATGTCCCATTTTGGGGTACAGACCCTATTTCCCGCATAGTTGTCTACGTGTAATAAAAGAAAGGCTTAAAACGCCATCCGCCCCCTATCATTTTATTGTTTTCCCAATTCAGTCCTTAAACATTTTCTTAGATCCATAATGCCCTTTTTTTAATTTTTACAAAAGATACCATTTTATACCAAAAAGTCTAACAGCCATTAAAAAAATGGACTGTTCACAAACGTGATTAATAAGTTCTCACCCATTTAAATCTAACTTTATACCTAATTTTTTAATAAAGCCCTAACATTTTTAAGTGTTTTCTAAAGTATAAATTAGTAGTTAAAATATTGTTAGTCAAAAAGATAATGTCATGTCAATATTAATTGACCATAGCAAAATTTTCTAGTTTTTAATGAGAAGGTAGATTATCACTACTAATTTGATGTCAAATTAATCTGATGACGTGATATGATTTGATTGATTATTTTTTTAACGGTTACGGGAAATTGATGTGTCACATTATGATTGACCTAATTTTTTTTTAAAAAAATTCGTTTTTCCCGAATATGTGCATAAATTATTTTTTGACTCATATATGTACCTAATGTGACAAACGTTACCCATTTAGGTGTCTGGTCATAACGGCCGTTATAAAACTCCATTAAGTAATACGTGTCACAATCTTAAAATTTTAATTTTTTTTAAAAAATAAAAATATTATTAAAAAAATAATCCAAAAACTTGTCTTCCCCACGTACCTTGCAACCCATGCTCCCGTCCCATTCTCCCTCCTTCCATAGCCAAACGACCAAAGGTCAAACGATCGACCAAATGGTTAGCTATTACGGTCTACGAAACGATCGATTATCACGATTGAATTTGAAGGATTGAGTATTTAAGATTTTAGGGATTTGAGAATTTTGGGTTTTTAGGTGATAGTAAGAGTTGTGACCGGTCATTGGGTGGTCGATCGCCAGCGAATAACTGGCTGGAGATGATCGACGGTTGGAGTAAATGGGATTAGAATTAAAAAAAATTAAGAGTTTGAGATTTTTCTTGATATTTTAGGGGGGAAATTGGGGCTTTTTCAAAAACATTTTTTATTTAAAAAATTATCATATTATTACATGTGTCATTTAATAGGAAAATTAATGTTTGTAACGTTAGACACCTGGATAAATTAAAAAAATAGTTTAGGCACCTATTCGGGAAAAGCGATATAGTTTGGACATTTATTTTAGTATTAATCCATTAAAAAACTAAATTACCGAAGTGGGAAAACAAACAAAATTAAGGGACAAATGATGCATTGAGCCTAAAATATTAACAACTGGGATACTTTTAACATATGCTAAAGTTGAGTCCTGTATGGGATTTTAATTTATTTTATATAATAAAATAAAAAATAATTTAAATATTATTTTTGGAATTAAGAAAATTCCACTAGTAGTGCATTAAATACTAACCCACCTCTAAATTAACATCTCATAATTTTGGGGACAGCATTTAATTAGTGTCCTATATAGAGATAAGCATGGAATGGGTCAGATTGAGTTTTTGTCATACTCGAATTCGACCTAAATTTTATACTCTCCACTCGTTATTCGACCCAATTCGAGTTTTGAGAGATTTTATTGACCCGAAATTCAACCCAATTTTAGATAAAACCTCGCCCTTGACCCCATCATCCCGATACAAAATATATCATTCTCATTTTTATTTGATAAATAGGGACTTAATTGGAAAAAAAATATCTAAAGATGGGTGTTATTATAATTATCTCTAAATATGTAAAGATAATTACACATTATTTCAAGTCATGTTAGATAAAAAAAATCCCCCTAAATCCACACTCGACCCTACCTTATCTTCTAGAAAAACTCAACTTAACTCAATTCGGTTTAAACCCTAATTTATATATATATCCTATCAAAATCCGTCGAATTCGAGTTCTGTACTCATCCCTGGACCCGAATTATATATATGAGATGAAGCCTAAAGGCTCAACAGAAGATTATATCAAAGATTAGTGAAAAGAAAGAAAGCTATGGAAGTAGAGAGTGAGCTAAAAACCTTGATTACAGTAGGGCTATTCACATATGTATCCTTGTCCTACTGTTACCACATTGCAGCAAAGATCCCAAAGGGCTTGCCTAGGCTCCTTGCCCTCCTCCCGGTCATGGTCCTACTATTCATCTTCCCCTTCAAGCTCCACTCGATCTATCTCTGTCACCCTCTAGTGCTTTGCCTCTCTTGCCACACCAACTTCAACCTCCTCTCACTCGCCTTCGATCGAGGTCCCTTGTCGCCGCCCAAGGCAGCGGATCTCGATGTTTTCATCCTCACAGCTTGTTCTCCGTTCAAAATCAAACAACCCCATCACTCCAAAGTGCCCTTGGATTTGATCCTAGAGGCTGCAAGTAAAGGTTCATTGTGGATAGTTTTCACCTTGGTTTCTTATAGCTACAAAGAGTGTTTCCACAGACTTGTTTGGTTACTCATCTTCGGGTTCCAAGTTTGGCTTGCGGTAGACGTTCTTTTAACCATGGTTGTAATCCCAGCTCAGGTAGGGATGGGTACGAGACTTGAACTCGACGGACTTTAACCTGATTTGGTTCTATTGGGTCATTTTTAAAAAAATATTTTGAGTTTGAGTCGAGTCGAGTTTTTAGAGTGTAAGTTTGGTTAAATTCGGGTTTGTGGTAAAAAAAATATTTGATCCAGCCCGATCTTAAAAATAACGTAATTATACCTTTTATATTTAGATACAATTACAATAATACTCATCTCTATTTTTTTAATTATATCTCTATTTTATCGAATGAAATTTTAAAAAATAGGGTAAACTACGCATTTAGTATCTAAGTTATCAGTCCTGGTTTGTTTTAGTACTTAAACTTTCATTTTTTTTGCATACCATACCTAACGTTTAGTTTTCATTTTATTTTAATACCCTTCCATTAAAAACTTAACGTGTTTAGTACCTAAATTATTTGTTGTGGTCCGTTTTAGGATCTAAACTTTCAATTTTTTCAAAACTTAACGTTAAATTTTGAACATAGTACTGAAATGAAACAAAAACTAACAGGGGTACTCAAATGAAACAAATACTAATGGGTACTAAAATGAAACAAAAACTAAATTTTTTAACGGTAGAGTACTAAAATGAAACAAAACAAAACTTTATGTATGATTTTGAAAAAAAATTAAACTTAGGTATTAAAACAGATCAAAAATGATCATTTATGTATTAAATGCATAGTTTACCCAGAAATATATATGTTTATATTTTTGAGTGGATAGTATATTTTAAACAGGTCGGATTGACCATAAATCCGATCCAACTCAACTTATACCAACCTCAGCTCATATGATTAGTGATAAACCGAAGAGACTAACGGGGTACTTATTCTAAAGTTTTAAATTTTCATATATTTTTTTCATATTTTTTATTAATAATATATTTTTATCTCCTTAAAATTTAAAATTTTATAAAATAAAATGTTCCTCCCTCTTACAGGTCATCCTTAGGGTTGAACTCGAGCCACACTTCAACTCACCTCTCTTGGCCTCATCGTTGCAAGACTTCTGGGGCCGAAGGTGGAACCTCAGGGTATCCGAAACGCTCCGTCTCGTCGTTTACGACCCGATAAAAAGCGTTTCGATACGCTTAATCGGAGCCCGATGGAGTTCGTTGCCGCCGGTTTTCGTAACGTTTGTCGTCTCCGGTCTGATACACGAACTGCTGTATTACAGCATATTACGGAAAAACCCCACGTGGGAGATAACCTTGTTCTTCGTCCTGCATGGGATTTTCGTGGACATGGAGATTATATTGAAGAAGAAGCTCAAGCTGAGGCTTCACAGGGCCATTACAGGACCACTGGCTATGGCGAATCTCACAGTCACTTCTGTCTGCTTGGTTCTTGCTCCGCTCCTGAGAAATCGCGTTGACGAAAGGATAATCTACGAATTCAACCTGTTTCTGGGCTTCTTTTCGGGTTTATTTCCATGGAGGTCGTTGAACTTTCAAAAGTTATAAAATAGTCATTATATCTATTAAACTACTACGAAATGATTATTGTGACGTTATAATAATTGTGATATTTTGTAATAGTTTGATGAAATTTGATCTATGATTATAACAGTTATATAAATTTTGTAACACCCCAAATTAAGGGCTAAATTTTAGAAATTATAAAGTATTGGATTTAATTGGTATTTTGGAAGAAAATTGAGGATTAAATTGAAAATTTGTAAAGTTAATAGACCATTTTAAGAAGTTCAGAAAGTTTACAGGCTAAACTCATAGTTTAACCATTTTTCTTTAAGAGAGAATTATAAACTCTCTCTAGTGTTGCGGATTGCATTTTTCAGTTTTTCTCTTCCCATCAAATCCCCCTTGAACTCCGATCTACTCACCATCCGATGTTCGATCGACGAACCGAAACCATTATCGTGTTCGTTGTTAACCGATGAACAAAATCCCTCAAACCTTTTGTCGTGAATCATCATCGTTTTTCGTTAATTTCAGTCGGAAGTATCGTCGGTTTTAACTCGATTTCAGTTGGTTTTTCGTCGATTCACGACGATCCGACCATCCGTTTCGACACCTCATGCACCATCGTGTTCCTTGTGCCGTTCCGAGTCTTCCGGTGTTATGGTGTTGCGGTCAAAGTTTTGGATTTATTGAAATCGAGCTCTCCACCGTTCAAAATTGTGAACCGAGCTTTGTAAGTGCCTTAACATCACTTAAAATAATTTTTAAGAATTTTTCCGGGAATTTTTTGACACCATATCACTGTTCACATGCCACCACCCGAGAGTGGGCATCGTCTGGCCGCAGGGTGTTAGTTTTGTAATTAATTTCTGTTTGGGTACTATTTGTGTAAAAATGCGGGTGTTAGTTTTGTAAATATTTGTATAAGGTGGCTAATTTTGTAATTAATTTCGGTTAGGATGATATTTGTGTAAAACAGTCTACTGTTGACCGTCGTTGACGACTGTTGACCAAAATTTTGACCGGCATTGACCGGGCGTTAAACGACCTTTGACTTTGACCGGGTATACCTATTCTGATATTTTTTGATGACCTGAATTTGTTTTTGGGGTCCGTTTCGCCAAATTCGAACCCGGTAAGTTGGTTTTCACTGATTAATCACCCGATTCGATCCGTTTTTCAGAAATAAGCCCTGCTTTTGATGAAATGTTTATTGTTATGTTTTTGAGGAATTATTGGAAGTTAAATTAAAGATCGAGGACGTTTGAATGGAATTTTATGGTCGATCAGTATGACACGAAAATCGAGGTAATACTTTACTACCTCTTTATGCTTTATGGAACATGTTGATAATGGATAAATGCATGGACATATATATGATTGGTCTATTATGACTGTTTGATTATGGATAGATTCGAATACGGTTTAAGTGATAAATTAGTTCAGACTCTACTGAATTACAAACTTTGTGATTAAGTGATAAATGAATCAGTCTGGTTATGTAAATTATAATTTATTTCATCAAAGGTACTTGGGTTGGAAATTATGAGAATACTCATGTAGGGTAAAATTACGAAAATACCCCTATGTTGTAGAATAACAAGAATTATCCCTGGAAGTTGATTAATAATTCTGATAAGACATATTGATATGATAAAACTACAAATGTGTATAAGAAATGCTAGTTATATTGGAAAATTTGGATAATCAATTTTTAACCTCAAGAGGGTTTATGCAAGATATTAGAAGTTTGTTAAGAAATTATTTCAAGATCTGAGAATGTTCAGGTAAGCAATTAAGCATATGATCTCTAAACTATATTTATTTTCGTTAAGAGTTAATACCAAAAGTATCTAGGTACGAAATTACGAAAATGTCCTTGAGAAGTGAAAATAGTCCAAGTTGACTCTGAATGAGAGAGTAACCTGAGAATTTGTTTTTAAACCGATAAATTACTGATTTGATTGTTGAGATCCTACCTTTGTATGAAAATTTTCTGAAAATTCGTTAGTAACATTTGAAAAGACATTTTGCCTGGAAATTACCAAATTGAGTAAATATCTGAAGAATGATTTATTGAAGGTGCTCTTTGGTCAGAATTGTTTGAAATGACTGAAGTAAGTGATAAGATTAAATTAAATAATAAGATCGGACGGAAGAAAATGATTGAAATACATTGGATATGTAAAATGACCAAAATACCCCTGGAAAGGAAATGACTCAAGAATGTCACCAAGCTGAGGAATGAATGGATATACTCAAACTTTGAAATGAATAGAAAAACATTGAGCACTAAAATAACCAAAATACCCTTATGTCCTAGACTAAGTAAATGTCTTGGATTATTTAAGAAATTCAAATAAACATGGATGTTGTACTGCTCTTAAAGGTTATGGAACACAACTTAATTCGGTCAACTAATACTAGTGTTGTATCAATACTTGAATGGCATATGAACCACTTGAATGCTTGTTCGTTTCCTCAAGTTTGAATTGATGATAATTTTGGAAGTACTCAGCTCAACTTAACGCTAGAGCACATTCGATAGTAAGAAATGGGTATCCGTAAGATAAATCAACCACAGATACCATAATGACTCTAGTATATGAATAAATTGTACTAAAATGAAATGCAATATGTATTTGAAATTCATAAACGTCTGAATTACTCTGGAAAACTCTGAAGTAACCGTGGTAGACATGATTGCTAAATAAACTAAGGAACCTTAATGACTGAGGAATAAGTAAGTGATTTGGATAAGTCTGGGAAATCTGATAAGTTACATAGTGTATAATTCCTATGGGTTTGAACCACAAATCAATTACGTTGACATTTCCTGATATAGTTTAAACATGAAAATGAAATAAAGACATTTAGAATATTTGTTCGTCTCCTTAAGATCTATTCAGTGGTGATTCAGAAGGTGATCAATGAACAAGAATTGTTAGTGTTAAAGAGTGAATACACTGGAAGGGCATTGAATGGTCTTGTCGATATGCATTAGTCTGGGAATTGTATAACTCGAGTTGTTTGATAATCCGATCGATCGACATAAATTGTAAATATCTTGAATCTTCATTTTTATATCTTCACCTCAAATCACTTCAGTCAGGTTTGAACACGTAAGTAACGTTGATGGAAATGATTTTGAATACCCTATTTGGTTCAATTGGTCTGAAATCTTATGAATTCAAAGTATATTCCTGAATACCCCTGATTGTTTGGGTAATGAAATCACACTCAGTAAATCTGACTCTAGAATTATTATGAATAAAGGTTCCAGAACGTTTCCCTGATGCACATGAAAACATAGTGGAATTCTAAAGTATCAATCTGAAATGTCTGATTAGATCGGTTAGAAATCGATTCTCTTCAATAAGTTCTTGCTCCAGGAATCCGATCAAATTTCACAAGTTTCACAAAATGCCTCTGAAAAATACTTGGATTCTCTAGTGTGTTCCATATGTACTACATGACGGTTTTATATGTTTTAAAATAAGTTTTAACGAAAGTATTGATTTACTGGTTTATGAACCATGGCAACATGGTATGTGATCTCCAATTATGGTTTTCACCAAAAAATATGAATTTTTCCTAATTTATGGAATCATGGAAACTATTGGTTTATGAATTATGGTACCTGAAATGTGTTATCATGTTTCTTGTTTCCCTGGAATAAAATGATGGTTATTGTTTTATGGACCATGATTAATACTGGTTACTAATGGTATTGTTTTATTGGGATATTATATGGGTAGATTGGAGTATGGAGGTACAACTCTGATCAAGCTGGTAAATCCTTACGGACTTAAGGTGATCCTTGAGTAGGCTCTCAGGCCCCAAAACACTCCCTTAGGTTAATAATTGGACTACTCATGGTGTACAGGCATAAATCAGTTATACGATTTATTTCATTATTACGATTATGACATATTACTGGATAACGGTCCATGCATTACGTTTTATGGCTAAAACTGATTTCTACCGGATTTTTATATGGATAGGATTATGGAGTATGGAGGCACATCCCTGATCCAACTGATAAGACCTTACGGACCTAATGATACCCTTGGGTAGGCCCATGGACCCCAAGGCATATCCTTAGGTTGGCTCCCTTTTATGTGTGCTTAGGGTAAGCCCTACGGACGTAGTTCTGGGGAACTGCATAATGGAGTTTGGTTGGAGGGTTCCGCTATGGTTTTCAAAAGATTTATATATTTTCACTGGTTTTGATTGGAACACACTAGACATCCTTTTCAACTCATGAAAATGAGATACTATGGATGCTTCCTATGAACGGTGATCTTCATGGCTTTTACTCGATGAACTTCTAATGGAACCCCAGATTATTCCGCCCACTGGTATACGTCTGATTCAATAAGGAAATTATGGCTTCCCATTTATCTGTATGTCATGTAGCATCATCTGATAGTTCTGTATTACTGAGCTTTTCGAAGCTCACTCTATTACTCACCATTGCAGGTTAAAAGAATTGTACCAGTACCACTATCAACATCAGTAAGGGAGTTCTTCCGGCGTTGTTTGCAGAGTATGATACATGTGATTAGGGGGCATGTAATTGTATTTTGTTTTATATACGAGTCTGAAAACCTGTTTTAATTATGAACAGTGATGAATCATTTTATGAGTTTACATGTTTAATAAAAGTTTTAAATTTTCCGCTATTTTTACGGTGGGTCGCTCCGATGACCCTAATATGACACTCCAGATCGGATCGGGTTATCCACATCGGTCTGAGGGGGTTACAAATTTAATAATTGTTTTATAACGATTTGATAGATTTAATGATCGTTTTATAATTTTTTAGAAATTTATTAATTCAATAACCATTTGAGTATAATTTGATTACCCATAATCACAATTGTAAACGATTCGAGTTTGAACTCGACTCGAGTTCTTCACGAGTTGAAGCGAGTTATTTGATATCTAACTCGAAAAGTTAGTAAACAACTTCAAAAAAATAAAAATTTAATTTTTTAAAATTAAATTATTAATAATATTAATATTTATGTGTTGTGCGTTTTTTTTAAATTTAGTGTGAGGTTTTCATGTACCTAAGTTTCAGGTTTGAGATCGAACTTAAATTAGAACTGAATTCGAGCTAAATCTGAGAATGCTTCGGGTTAAAAAAAAATTGAACTCTAGTAGAGCTGTAATTTTTAATTTCGAGTTTTTGTTGAATTTGACAATTTTAAACTCACGAATTTATGGATTGAATATATCTCAACTTTAAATTTTTCTAATTAAATCAAGCTTAACAATACTCGAAGACGATTTGACTGATTTACATCGCTACCCATAATTCAAATCCAAAGAGACACGTAACTTAATAATACATGAAATTATGCAAATATTTATGCATAGAAATTAAAGCTTAGAACAACGTTCACTTATTTCTGTGTTCGATAATAAATGGTTTATTTTTTTTTTCCAAAGAATATAAATTTTTTAATTCAATTAAAATATTATTATAAATATGTTATCGATATTTTTTTATTAAAAAATCTTTTTTATTATTTTATTAGAAAAATAACCTCCAACTAACATTATTTAGAAAAATGATCTCTAAATAGCCCATGTAGAGGTTTTATTATATTAAAAACCCCCAATTAATTTTTTTAAAAGAGCAACCCCTTTAGCACATTTGTTAGAAAAATATCCCACAAACTACACACGTAGGACGAGCATAGGTCTCGCTTTTTACAGGATGCGAGATAAAATGCACTTTTCAGAGGATGCAATCTAATATGGTTATTTAATATCTCACGTTTCCCATAATGCGAGGTCTCCGAGATATTGAACCGTCTCGAGAAATTTATTACGAAAATTATTCAATATACCTTGTGTTTTCCAAAAAGCGAGGTATTTAGTTTTTCCAGCAAACTACAAGTGCTTCTAGGCATGTTCGAGGAGCATGTTCGTGTACTTAATCTTGAATTTTTTTGTAATTTATAAGATTCTTTGCGTAGTATTGGAATTTATCTTCCAGTTAAGGCCAATATAAAGACATACGAGATATTGTAGGTGTATTACAAATCGCGTTGAAAATGGTACCAAAACTTGTTTTGTGCAAGAATGAGAAGATACAAAATCGCGTTCAAAATATGTCTAATGCTTGGTTTAGTGTGTACAGAACAAGCTAAAATGGCTCGATAGAAATGGCTAGTATCGACACATACTAGACATTTTAAATGGTGTAATAATCGTGTTGAAAATTGTTTGAAACAAAAGTAATACAACGAAAAAAACACAATAAGTTTGAGGGAATGAGTGGAGGCGTGTCATTTGTTGGTGTGATGCCTTAAGTAGAGGATACCACCAGAAGAGGATGTCTTGTAATGCCTTAGATCACATGTTAGGAGTTTTGGGGTAATCCGAATTAGGCCTTGAATTAATCCTCTAGTTTGTAGGAAACTTTGACCCAAAGTGAAGTGGATTTAAGCTTGAGTTGAGCCCAATAATGGATAAAGAAGGTATCTTTAGTTTCCATCCAAAATTAGGAGGACCAAAGGAGTAAATAGACCATTGTTTAAATAAAAAGTTAATATCCATTAAAAATGGATGATCTCACGTATGAAACCCCCATCCCTCTTGTCTTACCAACTCTTGCTCTCTTCTCTTCTCTCCTCTCCTCTTCATCTTCTTCCTTCAACCAATATAAAAGCTAGGAACTTTATAGATTTCAAAGTGTTTCAAGGACAAGCTAAGGTAAGAATCAACACCCTTTCACCTCAAGATTTATTTTAAGCTCTCAAACACAAGGTTTGGACATGGTTTTAGAAAATGAGTTTTGGGAGGATTTAAGAAATCTTTGAGTTTCAATCCGATTTTCAGGAAACTTAGACCTTTAGAAGTGTTTTTAAACCTTTCTTAACCCCTAAATTCAGTTAGTAACTCTTTCTTTGTTTCTTGTTAAAGAGAGAAGTTAGTGAGAGCTCCAAAGGTAGGGGAAGAAGAAACTCACCTTGGGTTTAGTCATTGAATTTTCCAGCAGCCTAGACGCTCAGGTAACTCATTTCTAACTCATCTATACCATTTTAAGGTCATTTAGATGAAAATTGGTAGGTTGCATGAGCTTGAAACATTTTCCATTGTCGATTCATAATGTGGGTGTTTCAGCATGATTTAAGACCTATTTATGATCACTAATATCAAACAAAACACTTAAACATCAGTTGGGAACCACATTAAGGCTTTTGGGTAGAAATATATGATCTTTCGAGCCAAAGCTTTTCGTAGCAAAAGTATCGATACTGTAAGATTGCTCATCAACCAAGCTTAGAAATATGCAATATTCAAATGGTAGTATCGATGCTCATTCATAGATTATCGATACTGGGGTCCCAATTTCGATACTGATCAGGTTGGTATCAAGACTAAATTTTAAATTACAATTTTGGTATTGATACTTACATAGAGTATCGATAACAAGGAAGGGGTATCGATACTCTGAATGTATTTTTCAGAAACATTAAACCTATATTCGGTATCGATACTCAGGTTAATATCAATATCCCAGAGCCAAAGTATCAATGCTCATTCAAGAGTATCAATACTACCTTACCCAATTAGCCTATGTCAGAAATAGGTATCTATACCAAGTGGCTCAGTATCAATACTAAGGACACAGTAATTATACTGACGAATAGTTTTAGATAGGCAATCCAAGGTATATTAGATCAGACCCAAGGTACCTCAAATACTCCATAATAACAATAAATAAGACTTCAAGCGATAACAGTAAATAATATCATAATAGTAGAAACAATAACAATTAGGGTTATATAATATAGTCTTTTTTTACGCTCTGAAACGGTAAGGACATCCGAGTTTCTCTTAGCAAAAATCCAAGTCAGTGCGAGGCACTTTAGCAACCAACTAAGCGCAGATACACCAAGACTTGACTTTTTATCTTCAAAACTCATGCTTTTGAAATTCATTGCTTGTGTTTTACAGTAAGTGTTAATAAAGAAAATGTTAATTTTGGTGAAAGGCATGGAAACTCATCACCTACCATTGATAATTCCATCCCATTTCCATGTCTATCCTCCCATGATTGCAAATAAAACAGTCCAGCTCGAGTATTACTGAAATCTTCAAGGGACTCATTTCTGGAATCTGATAGCTACATGGCAGCTTAGATTCATCTCAACATTTTCCCAGAACACCAGTCATCTTCTTTTACATATTTAACTTCTTTTTTTCCTTCAGATTTTCCTTTTTTGTTTTTTGGAGTGATTTGGGTTTCTTCAATTAGCTCACCTGCTGTTGTTTCTGGGGAAATGGCCACATTGGGGCTTCATTATTTAGCTGAGATCTGAGATTTATCCATTCAAAGATCTGAGCTTTACTGCTGGAAGGTGAAAGTTGACACATTTGTTTATTTTTCTTCTGTTTTATGCATCAAATTCTTTGCTTTTTCTGCTTTTCTGCATGCAAAATGGTGTGTTTGAATCTGGGTATTAATTGTTAATGATGTATGATTAGTGAAATACATGATTTTTAATGGAATTTTTTATGAATTCTGTCAATCATGTAGAGTTCGAGTAAGAATAGAAAATGGCAAGTGATCATAATGCAGAATATTCCAATAGGACTGCCATTTTTGGTTTTAAGGGCTGGGAGATTATTGTTGTTGTTGTTGTTGCTGCTTTATTCATTATAATCATCACTTACACTGCTCTTATTGTGTTTAACTTCCTGTAAGAAGAAGAGATCAAAAGCTAGAAGCAGGGTTACCCTTACCCGAATCCCATCTATATCCAAGGAGATTAAGGAAGTGCTAATTGAACAAGTATCGACGACCGATTTCGTGCCGCGTGACGGTATACTTCTCACCATTCATGACAAGTCCAGTGACAAAGACTCTGAGAAGGTCATGGTTCATCTTGGGATGTGGAAATCAAGGAATGGTGGTGACAATAGTAGTCGGTCGGGTTCGTTTCGCCTTTTCGAAAATGACGGTGCAGGGTCTCAATCAGGAGGATAAGGGAGCTCCGGTGGCACCGTGACGGTTTATAAACCATCTTCTTCGTATCATGCCACCGCGCGTTCTCCTCTAGTTGGCCTACCTGAATTCTCTCACTTGGGTTGGGGTCACTGCTTCACATTGAGGGATCTCAAACTCGCCACTAACCGGTTTTCAAAGGAAAATGTGCTTGGAGAGGGTGGATACGGAGTTGTTTATCAGGGCAATTTGATCAACGGGACGGCGGTGGCGGTTAAGAAGATACTCAACAACTGTGAGTATAACATGTATATGTGTAGACTTTAGGTATGATGTTATTTCTTATCCTGGAGTCCCGTTTAGCTAAACTACCTATATCTTTGCAAGGGATAAGCAGAGAAAGAATTTAGAGTCGAAGTTGAAGCCATTGGGCATGTCCGCCACAAGAATTTGGTTCGACTTTTAGGTTACTGTATTGAAGGAACACACAGGTATAGTCGAGTGTTAGTCCCGCTATAAAATTCTTGCATAGTTTCTGTCAACAAAGTACACTGTTTAAAAATGCAGGATGCTGGTTTAAGAGTACGTCAACAACGGAAACTTGGAACAATGGCTTCATGGAGCTATGCGTCAGCACGGATATCTAACTTGGGAGGCTCGCGTAAAGATTCTCCTCGGCACAGCTAAGGCGTAAGTCACTAAATCAACCGACGTTGTCATAAGTCCAGTTCTCATATGACATGGTTTTTTGTGCAGTCTTGCTTACTTGCATGAGGCCATTGAACCAAAGGTGGTGCACCGAGACATAAAGTCCAGCAATATTCTGATCGATGATGACTTCAATGCCAAGGTTTCCGATTTTAGTCTGGCAAAGTTTCTTGGTACGGGAGAAGTCATGTTACAACCCGAGTTATGGGAACATTTGGGTATTCGTTTTTCTCTAGTTCGCCTTCATGTCTTTATATATTTAAGACCTCTGGTCATCTCTTGACAATGTTTTGCTTCTGAAATTTCAAAGATAAGTGGCACCGGAATATGCAAACACTGGCCTTTTGAACGAAAAGAGAGATGTCTATAGCTTTGGGGTTGTACTGTTGGAAGCAATCACCGGTAGAGATCCCGTGGATTATGGCCGTCCTGCCCAGGAGGTACACTGCAATCATGGATACGATGAACGATCTTTACCGAACATGGAATCTTAATGTTTATATATTTTTAGTCCTTTTAAGAGGTTTTTAAGGTTAATTAAACACGGAATCTTAATGTCTACTGGTTAATCTGGTAGATTGGCTGAAAATGATGGTCGGAAACAGGAGGTCAGAGGAAGTGGTAGACCTGAATATCGAGATTAGGCCATCGACAAGAGCTCTAAAACACGCCCTTCTAACTGCTCTGAGATGTGTCAATCCGGATTGCGAAAAAGACTGAAGATGGGTCAAGTTGCACGAATGCTCGAGTCCCAGGAGTATCCTATACCAAGAGAGGTTAGTGTTGGATTCATTGCTTAGCATGATGCTTGGTCATTATACTGAAGTGCATGGTGGTTTTATCTGGCTGTTCCATTTCGATGAACTCGGGTAAGTCTCTGAAATCAGGACCGAAGGCATCATAGGACTCATGGAAACAGCATGGAAATATATTCGCAGAGGGAGAACTCCGATACCGATAGGTGCGATTGTGCAGGTTCAAGGTCGGAGAGCAAGCGGATGCAGCCCTGAACTCAAATAAGGCCGGAAACGAAGTTAGTGATTCTTGAAAGAGGTGAGTGGTAGTATGACTTGTAGATGGAAGAGATGATTGTTTCAGTGTTAAGTGTACTGAATAGGGTTAGCTCATTTTGAGATTCTTGCTTGTAAATTAATTTGATTATCATGAAGTACTGTATACGTACTTAAATATACATACATACATACATGCATACACAATGTTATATGTACATGTCCATCATAATAATGTCATTCACCTTTGCACAAGCCAGCCTGGAGAAGTACATGTTTTGCAATATCTACCACCAATTGTTCCATTCATTTTGTGGTCAAAAGTTGCAGATTACAAGGACTCTTCCCTTAACCGTCATGCCATGTCATCGTTTTCATTAGCATACGTTATCGTTTTCATCAAATATACGTTAATATAGGTTCAGTCATAAGAATAGTTTGCACAGCCATTATCAGAAACACCAATGAGGCAATGACCAAAGTAATCGATCAACAGACGACCAGACAGACGTACTGACAGACGAGGATCAATGAAATAGCAAACGTTCGTGCTAAAACATTGGAACCACTTTTCATGTTTTTTTATCGCAAAACAACCGGCTTAATGACTCGAACGAAGAATACCAAACTGCATCGACAGCATAGCTCGACTTCGGAGAATAAAAGAATGGCATATTTATGCTTCAGACATGATGCAATCTACTGCCTGCTTGCATATGCCGGTCATCGTGGCCTCAGGGCCGTAGACCTGTATCCAGAATCAGTAACATAGTCAAGTAGTAATACCACTGTGTCCTTCATGAATATAACACGACATCAATAATCGTTGCCTCTTGAAGATGTCGAATGATATACAACATTTTTACAAGAGTGGATAGTGATCTCATACCTCGAGGGGTACTCCGAGTTCGTCTCCAAGAGCACGCATCCTTGCCAAACCAGTTTGATAGTTGGGACCGCCTCTTCGAACATAGATATGCATCCTCGCAGCTTTTAACTTGGCTTCCTGGAGTGAAGGGGAGGATAAAGGATTGTGTTAGGATTTTCGGGAGCTCGAATCGACAACCGGAACGGTTTGCAAAGAGGGGTCGGAACGGTTTTATGTTTAGGGAGTAAGGAGATTGAAAGATAGAGAATTGCACAGCGATTTATAGTGGTTCGACTTTCTCAATCAAAGTCTACGTCCACTACCTTAGCTCCTCACCAAGGATTTTCCAACAAATTCACTAATTTGTTCTTTCTTTTGAGGATAAAGAGTAACCTTACAATCTCTCTAGTTTTTCCGGACTAAACTAGAACATTTCCTTAACTTTTACAAGGGATAAGCTAGAACCTTTTCCCTTTATAAAAGGATAAAAGAAGTAAACAAATAAACCTCTCAAAGGTAGGTGTTTACAAGAATTTAGCTCACAAGAACAATATTTACAAGAGAGAATGAAAATAAGAATGAAAAACTTCTTCTCTTATGATTGATTGTTTGGATAGTTGTTCTCTTGCTTCTTCAAGTGTCCTTAACTTGTATTTATAGCTTGGAATGTGTTTGATGTTGTATATATCCGTTGGGGATGTTTTGGAGTCGTTTGGGGATTATTTTTCTACTCAAAAGGCTGCCCATAACATGATGCATCGATGCATGATAAAGGTGCATCGATACCCCTTCATTAAATTCAAATAAACTAGCCGTTGCAGCCTTGATGCATGGATGCATCGCAGGATGTATCGATGCATGGCAAGGATGCATCGATGCATAGCAAGATGCATCGATGCACTAATTGCATTCGATGTTTAGATGCATGGATGCATTGCATGATGCATGGATGCATTAGTGCAAATGCATGGATGGATTGCAGGGATGCATGGATGCACTGCAGAGATGCATGGATGCACTTTGACACCCTTTAGATTTTTGTTCAAATCCGAATTTAATGGACTTTGAATTATTTTTGAAACCTTTTGAAAACTTTGAATAAATTCAATTCAAATCCAAAAACATTTTACCTTAAATTGTTATATCAAAACATAGTTCAACGGATTGGAATGTCAAAGGAGAATCTCGACCGATGAACTCAGGTTTAATCGTTTTTAGCTGAAATATACCTTTTCTCTCGACGCTCGAATAATTCCGTTGAAAGTAGCACCAACATCGGTGAAGTTAGCAATGCCACCTCCAATGAGAAGGGCTCTCTTACGACCGTCGGGGTTTGCAGTGGCACACTGCAACATCATAAATCAGTAGAATTTCCCAAAATCTCGAATGATGAAATTACTTAAACTTCTATAAGAAAAGCGTAAACCGGTCACGGTTTCTTACATCGATAACGACTCTTGCATAATGCAAGACCTCCTCCGCGTAGTTGCCCAGTTCTGATGCATAACCTAAATCTCCTACCTGATTAAATAAACAGAAATAAATCCTTAGAATGGCATCAAGGGATATCAAACCTGCAACAAACAACAATAAAGGTCAGTGAAATGGAAAGCATAAAACACAGATCCACTAGATCACTTACTGTATCAGCATAAATGACACTGGCACCACCTCCGGCAACCATCGTCCAGATACGCCCTTTCGGATTCAAAACAGTGAATTTCAGAGATGCACTTGTCTGTGATGTAAGCAAAGATTGTGATCAAGAAACGTCCCTCAACCATGTGGAAAGAGATCTGTACTGAAATAAAAGCTCCAACAAGAATGACTACCGTTTCATCCAACGAATGAATGAAGCTCTCTGTAGGGCTCAGGACCCTCCCAAAAGGCAGAGGAAACTCTATGTTACCCCACCTGAATGCAAAATTTCGTTTCAATGAGAAATTATCTCTGTGTTATATATAAATGAATTCTGAAACTAGTGAATGAGGTTGTTAATTGTACTGAATTCCATAGATAGCCTTCCCTTGGCAGGATCATTCAAACTAACTAAGAGAAAATTGATAAGAAATGGCGGCGGCAGCTGAAACAGTAAGAGAAAATTGTTATCTCTAGGGTGTTCAAATAACCGAATTAATTCGGTTAACCGACCGAATCGAATTAGTTCGGTTACTGAATTAGTTTAATCGGTTAACGGTTAAGAAAATTTTTAAAATTCGGTTAACGGTTAATTCAGTTCGAATTCGGTTAACTAACCGAATTAACCGAAATTAAATTTTAAATATTAAATATATTATATATAACATATGAACTCAGCCCAAACCATTTAAAACTCAATTAATAATTTAAGATATAATAACTTTTAAACCTAAATCAATATTAATTAATTAAAAAAATTATATAAAATTTTATTTTATAATTATATATTATTTAAATTAATTGTAAACTGTTTTTTAATTAAAAAATATTAAATATATTATATATAACATATGGGCTAAGCCCAAACCATTTAAAACTCAATTAATAATTTAAGATCCAATAATTTTAAAACTTAAATCAATATTAATTAATTAAAAAAATTTATCTGAAATTTTTAATTTATAATTATATATTATTTAAATTAATTATAAACTTTTTTTGAATTAAAAAAACATTTAATTTTTATATAAATTAGAAAATTTAAAAAAAAATCGGTTAATTCGAAAATTAACCGAAATTTATTCGGTTCAGTTAATATGTTCGAAAAAAGTTCGGTTCAATTAATGATTAAAGAAAAAAAATTCGATTAATTCGATTCGATTCGGTCCGGTTTTAACCGAATGAACAGCCCTAGTTACCTCAGTGCCAAGGCGTGCTTTAACGAATTCAACAACTTGAGCAAGATCTAAATTGAGAGCAACCAAGCCACTCTTTCCACGTTTCCCGAACAACATATCTGGTTTGACAACCAATCTGGTGGACGAAAGCCACGGCTGTTCGTTCGCCAACTCCGTGAAATCAGTAGATTGAGTCACCTATCAAAGCAAACAGCAAAAATCAGCATTGACTGGACTGGAGAGACTTACGCAAGGAGAAGTAACAGTAAAAAATCATTGTTTCAAATTTTATTTGAATTCTCAATAACGAAACATCTTCGTCCAAATCCTAATGACGGAGATAATGAAAAGGAGGATGCGAGTTGTACATCTTGATTTTATATTAATCAAATATAGATATTATAGATTAGTTTCGGTATGGGGTTTGACTAGTTTTGATTTTAGGGTTGAATTTTATAAGTTTGAAAGTGATTTACGTAAAATCTGAACCGGAAAAGTGATGGAGATAAGGAGACAAGTTCGTCGATATCTTGAGTGATCGAGAAAGACATCAAAGAATATTAATTGCGGTGCCGATGTGACACACGGATGAATTTGTAAAACGTTTATCTTTAGAGGAAGAAGATGAAATAAATAATAAAAAGAAAAAAAAGAAATATTATATAGATTCCGTGTCAATAAAAAATAACATGTATCACTACACGTGGTTACATGTCACAATTCTATTTATGATTTAACACCTGAGTAATTAAAATAGGAGCAAATAAAAAATTTAATGCGTAATAATAAAATTATACCCTCAACATTTGCATAAATGGTCACTTTGTCCCTTATTTTTTAAAGCTTTTTAAATCCCAACGTTTTATTTTGGAGCAAAATGCCCCATGCATAGATGGAAATCATTAGTTGACTAACGATCAACGTTTCTTATAGATGTGGCAGGTCTACGTGTGATGCCATATAATCAAAAATAATTTTTTGAATGATTTTAAATACATTTTTATAATTGTCTATATAATTAATTATAGTTATAGTTTACTCTAATTTTTTTTTTTGTTGAAGTGGCATCACACATGGACTTGCCACTTCCGTAGAGATGGGCATGAGTCGTGTTTTTGGTCCACCCGATCTGAGAACAAGGGAGCCTCCACCTGAGACCCGACCCGACCAAAACAAGAGTTCACCCGACCCGATATATAACTTAGAAACCCAACCCGACCCAAAATAATAATAAAAATATTATTTTTATTCAATAAAAATAATGACTTAATTGAAAAAACTTATATATAGAAAGATATTATTGTAATTATTCCTAAATATATAAGGTAAAATTATATATATTATTTGGGTCAGGTCTGGTATTTTTCACCTTAAACCCGACCCGAACATCACACTTAAAAAAACCCAACCTGGACATCACACTTAAAAAAACCCGACCCGACTCCGATTTTTTTTTTAGAAAACCCGACCCGACATCGGGTCGGGGTCGGGTCCCATGCCCATCCCTACACGTCCTTATGAAATATTAACAGTTAGTCAACTAACAGTTTTCATCCAACTAGGGACAAAATAAAACGTTGTGGGGGTTAAAAATGCTAAAAAAAGGATAAGAGGTAAAGTGAGTAAACGTTGAGGGGTGAAATATGTAATTTACCCCCTCAGATAATTTGGGCCGTCAAACCTCAGGCCTATATTGTAAATCTGTGGACGTATATGATAAAAGACAATCTAATACAAAACAATTGCCTTCCCCGCCATTTATATATGTATTTTCCCTCTTGCAATTCCCATTGCTCAGATTTTCCATTGTTTCTCTTAAAGTCTTCGATTCCCAAAATCGAAGGGGAAAAAAAATTCCCCGAATTTCCTTTAGTTTCTTCGCCCCACCCCAACTTCGTTTCTCCTCTTTTTGGGCTAATTGATTTGTTATACAAGCTTCGAAGTTTGGGTTCCGTTTCTGTTTGCTGCTCTATTCGAAACCCTAATCATAATACCTCGTTCTACAAGTTAGTGTGTGGCCGCCGCGGAGGCAATAAGCCTAATTCGCCCTCGAAGCCAGGGGATTCCAGGCCGGGAATTGCAGGAAACCGTTTGCAGAGTGAGGAAACGTGAGTTTTTCTCTCCGTATTCCCTTTGTTTCGGTGCTTTTTTTTTAGTATTTGGGACCAAGCGAACCCTAATTTACGTT
Source organism: Hibiscus syriacus (assembly GCF_006381635.1). Classification (NCBI taxonomy): domain Eukaryota; kingdom Viridiplantae; phylum Streptophyta; class Magnoliopsida; order Malvales; family Malvaceae; genus Hibiscus; species Hibiscus syriacus. Next base: position 245,391 of record NW_024062998.1, read on the forward strand.
TGAATTTGAGTTTCGTTTGATTGGAAGTTGAAGTGTTAGACAGATTCCATCGGTGTTCTCGAGATGTATTGCTGGGTTTTTATGTGTTTTCTAGTATTGATTTGCGAAACTTGAACTTGTTCGAATTTTAAGTTCCTGGGTTTTGATTTGAGTTTGATGAATCCTTTTTCATGAGAACTGTGGCATGTTGGGATATTGCATTTGCTTCTTTGGCTTTTTTGTAGTTTCTCAAGTGGCTTAAGCTTTCCTAAAAAGCTAACCAAATCCTTAGTTGAAATTGCTGTGCAACTATTAGTTAAGAAATTCCCTTATTTTGCCGCCACGTTTTACATATTGGTTATAATTGATCCTACTTTCTTATGCAGAATAGCTCCTAAATGACTGATCATCGAGGTGCAAATAGCCAGCGTCCAATGGGACGGCTCCTGGATCAGGAAATACTTACTCTATTAATCTGGACAATTTCAGCAAACGTCTGAAGGCTATGTATTCGCACTGGAATGAACACAATGCCGAACTCTGGGGCTCTTCTTACGTTTTTGCAGTAGTACACCACCCCCTTCAGAAGATTTGCGATATCTGAAATCATCAGCACTAGACATTTGGTTGCTAGGTTATGAGTTCCCGAGACTATAATTGTTTTCACAAAGAAGCAGATTCATTTCTTGTGTAGCCAGAAGAAAGCTTCTTCTTGAAGTTGTGAAGAAATCTGCGAAGGAGGCCGTGGGGGCTGATGTTGATGCATGTGAAGGCAAAGAGCGATGATGGAGTTTCATTGATGGATGATATATTTAAGTCCGTCAGGGTACAATGCAAGGAATCTGAAAATGATTCTCCTATTTTTGGTTACATAGCTCGAGAAGCTCCTGAAGGAAAGCTTTTAGAGACTTGGGTTGAACAACTGAAAAGTTGTGGCTTTCAGCTTACTGATGTAACTAATGGTTTATCTGACCTATTTGCTGTGAAAGACAAAGAGGAGGTTATGAATGTCAAGAAAGCTGCTTATTTAAGTTACAACGTGATGAATATATTGTGATTCCAAAGCTTGAAAGTGTAATTGATGAGGAGAAGAAAATTACTCATGCTGCCTTGATGGATGAAGTGAGAAAGCTATAGTGAATCCACAGCTAGCCAAAGTAAAGCTTAAGCCGGAGAATGTTGATATTTGTTATCCTCCCATATTTCAAAGTGGGGGCGAGTTTGATCTCAGACCTAGTGCTGCAAGCAATGACGAGAACCTGTACTATGATTCTGCAAGTGTTATCTTATGTGCAGTTGGAGCTCGCTACAACAGTTATTGCTCAAATCTTGCCCGAACTATCTTGATAGATGCCACTCCACTTCAGAACAAGGCATATGGGGTTCTTCTTAAAGCCCATGAAGCTGCAATTGGTGCTTTGAAGCCTGGGAGAAAATTTAGTGCTGCGTATCAAGCTGCATTTTCAATTGTTGAGAAAGAGGCTCCTGACTGGATTCCCAATCTAACAAAATCTGCTGGAACAGGAATTGGTCTTGAGTTCGTGAGTCAGGGCTTAATCACAATGGGAAGAATGACCGGTTGGTCAAAGCAGGAATGGTCAATGTGTCACTTGGTTTTCAGAACTTGCAGTGTGAGAGTAAGAAACCAAAGAGCAGTAATTCTCTCTCTTACTTGCGGATACAGTTATTGTTGGTGAACAAATACTGAAGTGGTGACAGGCAAATGTTCCAAGGTGCTAAGGATGTGGCTTACTCTTTCAATGAAGATGAGGAGGAAGAAATGACTGTGAAGGCTGAAACAAATGGCGTTGAGCCCTTTATGTCTAACAGTTCTTAGGTCAGATAATCATGAGACCACTAAGGAGGAGTTGCGGAGGCAGCATCAAGCAGAGCTTGCTCGTCAAAAGAAGAAGAAACAGCTAGACGGCTTGCAGGTGGACCTCGGAATGGAGACAACGTTCAGCTGCAAAGGCTTCAAATGATTTGATAGCCTATAAGAATGTGAACGACCTGCCCCCACAGAGAGATTTATGATTCAAGTTGATCAAAGAATGAGGCTGTGCTCTTGCCAATTTATGGTAGCATGGTACCTTTCCATGTGGCTACTATAAGGACAGTTTCCAGCCAGCAGGATACCAATCGGAATTGCTTTATCCGGATTATATTTAATGTTCCAGGGACTCCTTTTAGCCCTCATGATTCAAACTCTCTAAAGAATCAAGGAGCAATATCTAAAAGAAGTCTCATTTCGCTCCAAGGATCCAAGGCACATAAGTGAAGTGGTACAACAGATTAAAACACTTCGTCGGCATGTTGTGGCCAGGGAATCTGAGAAGTGAGAGAGCTACCTTGGTCACTCAAGAAAAACTTCAACTTGCAGGGAACAGATTCAAGCCTATACGGTTGTCTGACCTTTGGATACGTCCTGTTTTTGGTCGTGGAAGAAAGATTCCAGGAACACTTGAAGCCCATGCTAACGGTTTCCGGTATTCTACCACTAGAGCTGACGAGCGTGTTGAGATCATGTTTGGAAACATAAAGCATGCATTCTTCCAGCCTGCTGAGAAGGAGATGATCACTCTCCTTCTTCATCTGCACAACCACATAATGGTAGGAAACAAAAACCAAGGATGTACAATTTTATGTTGAGGTATGGATGTAGTTCAGACATTGGGAGGGGCTAAGAGATCCACTTATGACCCTGACGAAATTGAAGAAGAGCAAAGGGAGAGGGATAGGAAGAATAAGATCAACATGGATTTCCAGAGTTTTGTGAATCGGGTAAATGATCTCTGGGGCAGTCTCAGGATGGTCTTGATCTCGAGTTTGATCAGCCTCTTAGAGAACTTGGTTTTCCATGGGTCCCATACAAGCCTCAGCTTCATTGTGCCAACCTCGAGCTGTTTGGTTGAGCTGGTAGAGAATCCTTTCCTCGTGGTCACCTTAAGTGAGATTGAGATTGTTAACCTGGAAAGAGTTGGCCTTGGGCAGAAAAATTTTGACATGACTATTGTCTTTAAGGACTTCAAGAAAGATGTACTCAGGATTGATTCCATCCCTTCAACTGCACTTGATGGCATCAAGGAATGGCTTGATCAAGTACGAGAGCAGGCTGAATCTGAACTGGCGGCAGATTCTGAAGACAATAATGATGATCCACAAAGCTTCATTGAAATGGGGGTTGGGAATTTTTGAACTTGGAAGCTAGTGATTCTGATTCCGATGATGAAGAGGAATCAGATCACGGTTATGAGCCATCTGATGCGGAGCCTGAATCTGAGTCAGAGGATGACGACTCTGATAGTGCATCATTGGTCGAGTCCGAGGATGAGAGAAGAAGAATCCGAGGAAGAATGAAGAGAGAGAGGGAAGACATGGGAGGAGCTGGAGAGGGAAGCAACCAATGCAGACAGGAGAAGGGGAACGAATCGGACAGCGAGGAATAGGAGGAGGAGGAAAATGAAGGCTTTTGGGAAATCCGAGCCCCTCTAGTAGTTCAATTCCCAAACGTTCCAAGCTACGATAGGTGTTGTTGAACCTATTGCCTAAAATCCAACAGATGTGATGTTTCCTATCAATTTTCTGGTTAGTTTTTAATGTTTAGACATGATTTAGTAGCAGCTGGTATTTTAGAAGAATGTAGTTGTCTAACATATAAGTTTCGTACTGTTAGCTTTTATACTACTAGGGTATGTTCCAGTTGGATTGTCTAGAGGATAAATGTTAGACTGTAAATTGGTGGCATCAGTTAATGGGAGTAACGTTATTTGTTATTTCGTGTTCATGTTCCATCTTTAGGGACTATTATTCTAAGAGACGCACCATTTGGAATGACTTTGTTTTTGGTTTAATGATGTCCCTGATTGATTTAACAGTATATCTGAATCTTGAAGATGAACCATGTTCTGAATGATGTTACTAAATGTGGTTGGTGTAACTGTTGTTTCTATTGCTTAAATTTATAAGATGAATGTGCCAGGATATTATGAGGAAGGTATGCATAATTGAGTTGTTCAGATAATTTGCGACATTAAATTAGTATGATATTATGGATGGATGGATGGATGCATGGATGCATGTGCATGTGCATGTGAATGAGAATGTGAAAGTGAATGTGAATGATATATATGATTGTTACTTGAATATGGTATATATGATACTTTAATCAGTGTCATGAATTTTCATGATGATGTCTGGAGATGATTGATTTCCTCGAACAGCCTCGTGACCATATCATTGCTGCTCTCGACTTCTACGGGGGCCCTTTTATCAGTGGCGGAGCTTGAAATTCAAATTTTTTTTATTAGTTACTTATTTTACTGACGGTGTTCATTTTGAATTTGTTCATGATCATCTTGAAATCTGAATTTTCTTTAATTAATTATTTATTTTATGTAAAGTTAATATGATTCATGTATTGAATAATTTTACCGTAATCACTAAAATTAGGGGTACGATGCAAGCTTAAGTGATAAGTAGAAAATCTATGTTAGAAGACTCACCTACCAAAAATTAAATGTGCGTTGTAAGTTGTATCGAATTAATCAAAATAAAAAACTAGGAGGATAGCAAATAAAAAAAAAACTTTCCTTTAACAGTTTAATATTTGTTTTATAATTATAATGTTAATTAATAGCAATAATCATCAGAAAAATGATTAAATAAAGGAAAGAAAAACATAATGAAAACCTTTCTGTTTCAACAGTCTGTCTCTGTCAAACCTATGACAACCGCAATACAATAATTTATTATTTATTATTTAACACAAAACTAAAATAAATATAATAATATTTAAAAAACGAAAATGAATGGAAAATATGAAATAGCATGTGAACCACCAAATTTCTTGAACTCTCTTATACAAATCACAATTTGCAGACTACCAAAATATATATATATATATATATATATATATATATATATATAATTAAAAAATCATTTCTGCTCCTTCTTTTTACCAATTTCTCCTTTCTTCGCCGCTGCATCGCCTCTTAAAATGGCCTTTATTTGGGGTATAATTGTATCTTATAATTTTATCCTTCTATGGAGGTTTCTTTCCGTGTGTATAATATATATGTATAATTGTATAGGTATATGTATGTACAAGCTAAAAGATTTGTGCTTTGATGGGATCATAAGTGTTTTAGTTTATTTTCTTAATTAAAATAATGGGTATTTGATAAAATTATTCCTGGGATTGGAAGTGGCTGAGTGGTTGTGTTTTGTTAAGCTTGAATTGCTACATAGATAAAAGGGCTTTGTTCATTGATTGTTTTTTGGGGGTATTGTGAATATGTTGAACTTTAGCTGTGAGGTGGAAAATTAGGACACATTTTTTCTTAGAGATGGCTTCTGTGGGCATGGTGCCAACTTCTTCTGGTGTTAGAAGTGCTGCTGGTGTCGAGAAGTTACCCGAGGAGATGAATGACATGAAAATTAGAGATGACAAAGTAAGCATTTTCTTGCTTTAAACTTTATCATTGTGGTTCCTTGTTTTGCATTTTTCTAATCATTTAATTTAATTAGTACCAAGTACTACCACCTTTCATTAGTAAACCAAAAAAAGGAATGCAGCCACGACTCATGGATCATCTCTAATTTTTTAGGAAATGGAATCAACAGTTGTGGATGGTAATGGGACAGAGACAGGGCATATAATTCTGACAACTATTGGTGGTAGAAATGGTCAGCCAAAACAGGTATTGTTTCTTATGCTTTTGCTGCTAGTAAACTTTGCAAGTTATCCTTTTTCCCTTTTTCTTTCATTAAATGTCATTTTCTAATATAACACTAAAAATTTCAGACGATAAGTTACATGGCTGAACGTGTGGTTGGACATGGATCCTTTGGAGTTGTTTTCCAGGTAAGCAACTCTTGTTTGTTTCATGAGAGGTGGTATAGCTTGCTAATTTTTATTTTTAGGTTAGTAATGGACATTCTTTTTTTTCTTTCTTTTTTGTAAAAAAAGGCAAAGTGCTTGGAGACAGGTGAAACTGTTGCTATAAAGAAGGTTCTTCAAGATAAGAGATATAAGAATCGTGAGCTGCAAACAATGCGGCTTTTTGACCACCCAAATGTTGTGGCTTTGAAACATTGCTTTTTTTCAACAACAGAGAAGGATGAACTTTATCTTAATTTGGTACTTGAGTATGTACCCGAGACTGTTCATCGTGTTATCAAGCATTTTAACAAGTTGAACCAAAGGATGCCATTGATATATGTGAAACTTTATACATACCAGGTACATGTCAGTGTTTAAAATTTTGGTTTCTCTTGTGTCTTTTTAACTTGAATCATCTTAGATGCTAATAAAGGTCGATGTTTGGTAGATATTTAGGGCTTTGTCTTACATCCATTGCAGCATTGGTGTGTGTCATCGGGACATCAAACCTCAAAACCTTTTGGTACGCTCGAGTATCTCTTTCTGCCGTGACCTTTTTTCCTCCTTGTTTGTTGATTTTAGTAGTACCCCTTACCTGCAAAGTGAACTAAATTGTCAAGTTATTCCTCTTATTTTTCAACTTGATCTTGATGTCTTACACTTTCCTCCTTGCAGGTAAATCCACATACTCATCAAGTTAAACTATGTGATTTTGGAAGTGCAAAAGTCTTGGTAGGGTTATAACCTCTATTATATTTACTAATTTGTTTATGGATCTTTGAGTTTTGCTTAGGTCTTATTATTTTATATTTTCATATCTTGGTAGTTGAAAGGGGAACCAAACATATCCTACATCTGCTCAAGGTATTATAGAGCACCTGAGCTGATATTTGGAGCAACCGAGTACACTACAGCTATTGATATCTGGTCCACTGGATGTGTCCTTGCTGAAATGTTACTCGGACAGGTAGGAAACTTGTGCATATGAGGTTTATGATTGTTATTATTACCTTAAATTAAGCTTGGTGTTCCTATTAATATATCTTCTTTTCTATTTATATCAGCCTTTATTTCCCGGTGAGAGTGGGGTCGACCAACTTGTTGAGATTATTAAGGTATTTGAATCTCGTAATTAAATCTCTGAGTGAGTATTTAGTTCAATGTGTGTATGTGCATGCATATGCCCATATTATTACAATAATATCATTGTGGAATGTTTCAATGAGAGGGAACTTATATTCTTCACGAGGTTACAGATTCGTTGTCATTATGTGCCTTGTGGATGTGTACTTGGGTAATAACCTTGGTTCTAATACTTCTCCGTTGTATCTGTTCTGTTTGATATGATTATAGCTGCTTTAGTCATTTCCAATTTCAAATTGATCATTTCTCTTCTAAAATGACAATTATGCGATTATTTTCTAGGTCTTGGGCACTCCAACACGAGAGGAAATTAAGTGCATGAACCCTAATTATACAGAGTTCAAATTCCCTCAGATTAAGGCTCACCCATGGCATAAGGTATTAAGGATCAAAGAAAGGGTGTGAAAATGGTCTTTTGTTCGACCTTATCAAGTGATTATTATAATATTTTATCAACTTCTTGTACTAGATATTCCATAAGCGCATGCCTCCCGAAGCTGTCGATTTGGTGTCAAGATTACTCCAATACTCTCCTAATCTCCGGTGTTCCGCGGTAAGTATATAATTCTTCTTTTATTATGCTTCAACATATTCCCTTCAATTGGCCTGTGACTTTTATCGATGATAGAAGTTCTAAGACCACTACTTTTAATCTTTTGGTTTACTGCGATGCTCACGTTGCAGCTTGATGCCTTGATCCATCCATTCTTTGACGAGTTGCGCGATCCAAATACCCGCTTACCAAACGGTCGGTTCCTTCCACCATTGTTTAACTTCAAACCTCACGGTAAGTAACATAGCCGAGGGAAATAAAACATTTTCTTTAAAATGAGAGCTTTTCTGTATCGTTAAGATGTATGATCGATTATTACTGGTCTCGTGCCTACCACCAGAACTGAAAGGCGTTCCGACGGAGATATTGGTGAAATTGGTTCCGGAGCATGCAAGAAATCAGTGTCCATCACTTGGATTGTGATTTTGATGCAGAAACATAACCCAACTGGCAAAAGTGTATTACCTTTGTGTAAGCCATGATGATGATGTATGTTCATTTGTTGTTGCATGCATGCATGTTATGTTGTTGAGTTTACCGGCTTTGTTTTATGTAAAAGCAGAAGACGGATCTAGACATAATCTTCCCACTTTTATATGTTTCTGCAGATTGTAACACATCCATGGTAGATGGAGACCGAACTTATGTATACTCTCATATGTTTTTCTTGTATGTAATTTCGACCTAGAGAAGGAAAGATCAGTGTTTATTTGCCTGTTAGTCATATATTTTGGTTTGAATTTCGAGTTCGAGTCGAGTTAATCGAGAAATCATCGTTTGGGTCTTGATTAAAAGTAATTTGATTGCTTTGTGATTTGGTGTTTTGATTTTCTTGTTTCTTCATCTTGATTTTTGTTTCAAGTTCATTTTTTTTTTTATCATTTTGAACTACATGTTCTTCAACCATTGAAGCTTCATTTTTTTACAATATTTTTTTTTGTAATTAGTTTTCAATTTTATATCTTTTTTAATTTTTTATTTATTTCGAGTATATTTTTTTATCAAATTTAAATAACATGTTTCTCATCTATATAACTTCAATTTCTCTTTTCTACAATAATATTGTTTTTATAATTTAATCTTTTAATTTTGAATTTTATTTAATTTAATCATTGGATTATAATTTTCTCTAATTTCTTTTAATCTTTATATGTTCATCAATATTTTCTTAAAAAATTATCATTATAAATATGTTACATAATTTTAGATGATATTTGATTTACTAAAAATAATATAAATTACACTTACGCACATAAAAAAATGAAATATATATATATATCTGTTACATAATTTTAGAGGATATTTGATTTACTAAATAATAGTATAAATTTTATTTACATATAAAAAAATGAAGAAATATATGTATATGAACGGTCATTTAAATTAAAGTTAATCAAATCATAATATAATAATTATATTAAATTTAAATAAATATATTCGTTTCCATTTAGAAAATTTCAAATAAAATTTAAACGATAAACACAACTAACTTGAATTTATTTTATTGACTAAATTAATACTCACTTTTGTCAACCTCTTTTTGAAGAACACTGTTACATTATATGCTTCCGATAGTACAAATTTAAGAAATCTGCATTAGCATTGTATGGTTAGATATGCCTGAAAGGGGATGGTGCTACTGCATGTGCATGGCTAAGCTTCAACATTGGATTGAAACATTCTTCTTAGTCGTTGTATATACCGGCTCGATTCGACTCGAAACGGCGGAAAATTTAAAAGTGACGACGAGACGAATTCCCTATGACTGGGGAGCAAAACTTTTGTTCAGAATCATGTCATCGGTTGAAAAACCAGCCTCCGTCCTGTATGTTCCCCTTCCGAAATCGAGGTTATAAGAGTCCTTCCACCAGGTCGAACTCCGGTTTCAATCCGAGAACATGCTTTGCTTTCTCGACCGATGCAAAGAAATGCTGCAATGTATGCAAAAATATGAACATCTCCATGCAATCATTTTATCAAGTTTGTGAAATGAAGTTTTTGTGGAGAGTTTGCCTGATCCCTGAATGGGAATGCCTTCTTTTTACCGAAGTCGAACTCCTTCGGGTTGTAGTGAACGATCTCAGGTTCAGGAAATCCACCAGCCGGGATGAACATCAAAAACAACGACGACTTCGGTAATGAATTCGGTCTTCATACGACTTCAATCTCTTATCTTCTCAATGGCAGAATGTCCGAATTACCTTGGCGCAAGCCTTCGCTAATCCGTCGGAAGTCACGTACTTCTCTCCCGAAATGTTGAACACTTGCTTGCTGGCTTTTTCATTACCGAGAACCCTGACGAAAGCCGTTGCCAACTCCTGGAGTTTCACCAATATTGCAAGGATAAATATCATATAAATGTCTGTTTGTAGCCTCAATGTTGCAGTTCCACTAACCTTTACATGACCGAGTTGGGTTATTTGCAGTCCGGAGTTCGGAATCGGAATAGGGCGACCGGCTTTCAAACGGCGGAAGAACCATTCTTCAACCAGATTATAATTCAAAGGTCCGTAAACGTAGACCGGCCTCAAAGATGTCCAGTTGACACCCGTCTTCTCGAGTAAGCTCTCGGTATTAAGCTTCCCCTTGTGCCTACACTTTGGATCGACCGCATCAGCCAATCGGCAAGCCACCAACGATGTGGTAGAATATCAGATTTGAGGTAAACACCAGCTGAGGAGCAGTATATGAACCTGAGAATCAGCAAAGCATTAGAATATGGTATCGGCGCTGTTTCGGCACCGGTTTTAGACATAAACCGATACTTTGAGTTGCTAGCTAGCTGCAAAACAACGATTCAATCCTCGATACATCAATGTCTATTTGAATAGAATGATTATAAAGCTTACTGTTCTTGATTCGGGAGTGCATCCAATATCGGTTCGACTTCGACCGCCTCTCGTCCTGTAAAATCGTAGCAAAAAGTATCCTCTACTTGAAACAGATCTATCCTAGTAGAAAGGCAAAACACAGAACGAGCACGAGACGAGTATGGAGGTTTGAATGTCTTGACCAAGAGGTGATCGTTTCGCTGAATTGAACCATACATACATTTTTAGATTTAACATTATTAAGTCTCTCAATTGTTCATTGTTGCTGTCTATTTTAGTCGTTGGCTCGGATGAACAAGAAAGATTCATGGCTATTTTGGTGGACCCTTTACCTCTCAGTAAGTTTATCCTATGGCATACTAAGTAGATATAGGTGAAGTTGTGTGTCCTAAATGATCGAATTGATTAATTCGTTCTTTAGCTTTTCAGGCCGTTGCGTGGATTGTGCTTGGAATATTCTCTCTCATAAGGTTTCAAGCCGATTATCTCCTCGTTGTTGGAGTTTGTTTGACTCTCAACATTGGCATTATCGTGGGCTTCACAAAATGCCGCAAAGGTTGGTTTATTTACTATAATTACAATGCTTGGTTGAGTACGGCATCGTGTGATTTTTAGCCTTAGTCTAGCTATTCATTCGAGACTTATTTTATGCAACTTCTATCCTAAATTATTATGGTATGGAATCGTATTGAAATGATACAAGGAAGTGACATGTGATTAGTTAATTAATTATGACTTGGTCTTGAATAATTCATGATAGGTGCAAAATAGATTTTCCTTGAAGTTTATGACTTGGCCTGAATATCTCTGGGATTTTTAGATTAGCTCATCTTGTCTTGTACTTCAGATATTGTGATGACTTTTCCAATGGATACCATATACTGCATTTATCGGTCATTTGGCTACATTATTGGTGTTATTGGTTTGCACAAGGAGACCAACAATTAGGGTAGAGATTCCTCTCGGTGTAAAGCGGGCAATATCCCTTCATACATTTGCTTTTCTTTCTGCATATGTTCTAAGTTTGTTGCAGGTTATAGTTTTGATTTGTTTTTGCCCTACGTATGATGTTTGAGAGATGATAAGCGATGACGCTTGGTTAATACTTTATCGGTGCTAAGATTTGAGAGTGCATGTACTCATTGTTGGTAAAATATTGACCATAAATTATGTTTTTGGTCCTTTCTTTCAGATGCCAAGAAGCAGATTCAACGGTTCGCCACCCAGACCATTGCCTCGAGATTTTCTTCCACCATACAATCTGCATTTAGTGTTGTCTGAAACAGTCGATGGTAATATACGAGAACGGAATGGAACAAAATGTAGTGAAGTTCACAAAAGTGTGGCATGTAGAAAACTGAGTATTGAATTTGCCATTTTTGATGGGTTTTTTTTTCAAATGGTACATCTAATGATTTGTATAATAAATCGAATTGAAAGTTTGTGATGACAATGTTCCTTCACTGGCAAGGTACCATGATGACCTACAATAGTTATTTCAAGACAATTTCTATTTTTTTTTCCGTTGGTTAAAAATTAGAAATGAGTAAAAACCATCAATGTCATGCTGTACACTTCTCCTTTTCCATATATTTCTAGCTTCCATTGTTGTCGATGAACGCCATCAATTTCCTCTGCAATTCCACCATGAAGCTTCCTTCAAGGGTCCTAAGCCTTAGAAATGCATCGTGTTCGGGTTCAAACATTCATTTAACCCCCCTTGTTGTGATCAAAAGATTTCTTGCAAAGCGAAAGGTTTTCCCTTGAATTTCAATCGAAACTCTTTGTTCTGTGCCTACCCTTTTCGATTCTTAGGCTCACAGCACATTATCGAAAATACCCAGAATTTGAATTGCTTACCAAGTTAAGGTTTTGCTTCTTCTAGGCCATATGTGTCTCTATTCGAGCCAGGGTAGCTTTGAGGGTTCGGTGTTTCTCAACATCGTTTGAAACCGGTGTAAAAGATAAGAGTTTCGGGAGAATCTGCATTCAAAATGAGAATAACGTGAAGCCACGCGTTGTTGAAAGAGTCGGCAAGGATGAAAACACCGTAGAAGGAAATGTTCTTCTAGCTGAATGTGCAAACAATGCGAAGAATGTAGGGGATGGTTTGCAGGAGAAGAAGAGTGGGATATCAGCCGAGAGCAACATCGAAAAGGAGGCATGGGGTTTGCTGAGAGAAGTGATCGTGACGTATTGTGGATCCCCTGTTGGTATGGTGGCTGCAAATGATCCTGGCGATAAGCAGCCTTTGAATTACGACCAGGTTTTCATTCGTGATTTCATGCCTTCGGCTTTGGCTTTCTTGCTTCGAGGTGAAGGAGAGATTGTCAAGAACTTTCTCCTGCATACCTTGCAGTTGCAGGTATATATGCATACACATATAAATATATATTATACATGTTCACTTATTTATCTTGTTTTTAATTTAGAGTTCAGAGAAAACTGTGAATTGCTATAGTCCAGGACAGGATTTGATGCCGGCAAGCTTTAAGGTTAGAACTGTATCTCCTGGTGAAAACAGGTTCGAGGAAGTACTAGATCCAGATTTCGGTGAATACGCTATCGCTCGTGTTGCACCGGTGGACTCCAGTTGGTATATTGCACAACTTCGTAGACATATTGCTAATGCGACTTAAGTTTATTGAAACCGCTTTGTGGATAGGATTGTGGAGGATTATATTGTTGAGGGCATACGGAAAGATCACCGGTGACTATGCATTGCAAGAGAGAGTGGACGTTCAAACAGGAATAAAACTGATCCTCAACTTGTGTTTAGCCGACGGATTTGATATGTTTCCGACTCTGTTGGTCACCGACGGATCCTGCATGATAGACTGAATGATGGGTACTCACAGTCATCCTCTCGAGATCCAAGTGAGTTCAGTGGCTGAGTTGCTCTATGTTACATGGTCTTAATGATTCAGGTTGTTGTTTTATCTGTCATCTCAAATGTTTGATCTGCAGACTTTGTTTTACTCCGCCCTATGTTGCACTCGCGAGATTCTTAACGACGAATGCTCAAAGAACTTGGTGAGTGCCATCAACAGTAGACTGAGTGCATTATCATTCCACATCAGAGAATACCATTGGGTCGACATGAACAAGGTGAGTGAGATTTATCGGTATAAAAAGGAAGAGTACTCCATGAATCCTACCAACAAGTTCAATATTTATCCCGAGCAAATCCCTTCGTGGCTTATGGACTGGATACCCGAAGAAGGCGGTTATCTAATCGGCAATCTACAGCCGGCTCACATGGATTTTAGGTTCTTCACACTCGGGTATCTCTGGTCGATCGTTTCGTCGATGGGCACTCCGAAACAGAACAAAGCTGTACTCAACTTAATTGAAACCAAATGGGATGATATCGTGGGACATATGCCTTGCAAGATAAGCTATCCCGCCGTGGAGAGCGAGGAGTGGCGCATAATTACCAGCTGTGACCCAAAGAATATGCAAGTACCCTGCCCTTTATGTATTATCTACGTGTATATTTCCTCCTATGTATTATCTACCGACACCGGTGTACTTAACAAATTGTGCAGCCCTTGGTCATATCATAACGGCGGATCTTGGCCGACGCTTCTTTGGCAGGTAAACTTGAATTTTCTTGTTTGTTGTAGCAATGCCTTTTTATACAAGCAACATTGTCCTATGATGCTTTCATGGAATTAAACTCACAATCTTGTATTACCCCTTAGCTTACTTTGGCATGCATCAAGATGGGCAGATCACAACTAGCTCAGAAGAAAGTTTCTTTGGCTGAGAAGAGGCTCTCGATCGACCGATGGCCTGAATACTACGACACCCGTAGCGGAAAGTACATCGGAAAACAATCTCGACTTTACCAAACATGGACTATTGCCGGTTTCCTAACCTGTAGAATAATGGTGGAGAATCCACAGTTGGCTTCCTTGTTATCCTGAGAGGAGGATTACGAGCTTCTCGAGATCTGCGGTTGTGCACGTAACAAAAGTGGCCGGAAGAAATGTTCACGCGGCGCTGCTAAGTCTCAGATACTCGTCTGATTCGAACTCCATTTCTTCTGAGAAGCAGAGATCCTTCAACTGTACAGTCACAATGTTTAGGGTAGTGACTATGAACATGCTAAATCAATGACTAAAAATAAAGATATTAACGAACAACCAGTTGGTCTAGTGGGATGAGGCACTAGATTTCTTAAGTAATGTCAGAGACTTACGAATGGAGCAAACTGGGTTGAGATGGTCGTCCTCGCCTCTGCAATACTAGATCTGGATTAGTTTATCAATAGATCAGATATCAATGATAAATTAAAAAAATAAAGATGTTAAATTCATATGTCAATAACATTAAGAAGTATAAATTTTTAATATATTTCGATTTATCTCAATGGTTAAGGGATTTTGATGCTTAGCATGAACCAAGTGATCTCAATGGTTAAGAGATTTGTTATTATCGCTTGATATCCCGAGTTTGAGCATTGTTAAATAGTTAAAAATCTTTAAACATATGTCATCTTATATTCACCTCAGATTTATCAAAAGAAATTGATGTATAATACAAAATTATACGAATTAAATTACATAAATTTAAAATTATAAAAATGGAGAATGTGAACTAAATATATGACATGCATAATTGTTTAGGTCAAGACCAAATTTTCAAAAATTATAATTTATGATGATTAAAATGACCAAACTAGACTATAGGAACTAAAGTTCATGACTTTCGTAAAACACATGGACCGATAAAGGAATTTGACCATTTTATAATACTTCTACTACAAAAAGGTAAAATACACAAATTGTCACCAAATTATGCTGAAATGATCTTTTTGATCATTGAATTTTCAATAATTATAAAATGATAATTAAACTATTATAAAATGATCATTATACATTATAAAATAGTGATAAATTTTGATAAGTTTAAAGACCATTTTGTAATAGCTTGATAAATTTTATGCAAAAAGGCATCAGAGCAGTGGTGGATGCAAAGCATCCTCTGGGTAGGCACATGCCCACTCTGGAATCCGAGTTTCTTTATGTTAGATATTCATTTTACTATGAGTGTCCATCCTAAAATTTTATTTGTGTCTACTCTCATACGAAAAATTTCAATAATTAATATGTGTGCGCCCACCCTAAAAAATATTTCTAAATCCACCATTGCATCAGAGGTCCATGTACTTTTAATAAAAACAATGTGATTCTCGTATTATTTTTTCTCTCAATATTTCCCTCTAGCTCAAAAAATAAGCCCAATTTGGCTCTTTGACCAACATTTTTTTGTTGACTGTTACGGTGTTGATTTGGCAGTTCACGATATTGACGTGATGATCCACGGTGTTGATGTGGCAGTCTACAGTGGTTGATAACGTGGTAGATTATATGGCATATGGGCTAAATTGGTAACTCGAAGATGGCAGATGGATTGCCATGTCAGTACTGTGGATCACCACGTCAGCATCGTAAACTGTCACGTTAGTATCGTAACGGTCAAACATTGAAAAGCATCGGTCAAAGGACCACATTAGGTTTATTTTATGAGCTGGAGGGACACATTAAGAAAAAAAATAATACGATGGCCACATAAGGGTTTTTTCAAAAGTACAGGACCTCTGATACCATTTTGCCTAAATTTCAATGATTATTTTATAACATTTTAAGATAATTAATGATCATTTCATAAATTTTAAAACTCTAATAGTTAAAAAGATCATTCCAATATAATTTAGAGACTATTTTTATACTTTACCCCAAGAAAATATGCCCATCCGGACACCATAACAAAATCGGTAACATAAAATATAAATAAACAAATATCAATAATGGCCTCTGCAACATGACAAATAATCAATTAAAATTGAATTTTGGTGGGAGCTCAAAGGTCCCCCCCCCCCCAAAAAACCTCTTAATTAAAAAAAATAATACACGTTTAAGAAGGTTTGAATTTATATTTTCTAAATATTATAATATTTATATATTAATTATATTTATAACTATAATTTTTAAAATCTATATTTAAATTTAATTAATAAAACTTTTTTATTAAGCTAAAGTAATTACAACGTAGTATATGTTTTAAATAATCTCAACTATTTGATAATGAATATGCAATCCTCCCTGTAGTCGTTGATGCTAAAGTGATTATAACATAGTATATGTTCTAAATACTCTAAGGGTGCGTTTGATTTACAGAATGTAAGATTATCAGTGGGAATGTAAAATTACCAGGGAATAGGATTACTAGGAATGTTGTATTTTGTGTTTGGTTAGCTTAGCGGGAATGTAAGATTACCGTGTTTGGTTAATAGAATAAAAGATTATTAGAATGTATATTTGACCAAATTGTCCTTATTATATATTTGTTTTTTTAACAAGTTGAAAAATATTTATATTTTTTCTTTAAAAATTTAAATTCATAAAATTTATATAATTTTTTTTACAAAATTGAAAATATAAAAAGGTTTAATGAAAGGGTAAAATTTTATTTTAACTCCTGAACTTCATATAAAATTTTAATTATAGATTTTTTTTGTAAATCTAAAATAGTTTAAGGATAAATTTGTAATTTAACCTTCGTAGAATTTTTATTATTCAATGACAGAAGAATTATATTTTCGAATAAAAAAATTAAGGGCATTTTAGTCCAAAACGTCGGTAATCCAACAATACATAAGGAAATGGAAGTAATGACATTCTCGGTAATATACCTAAAAATCTACTATTGGTAATCTTACATTACCGAGAATGAGATTCCCGAGCTAACTAGACGGGGAATGTGGATTCGATTCCCATGGGAATCCCACATTCTCCATCCAAACGCCCCCTAAATTATTTGATAATAAATATTCAATCATCTATATTGTAATCGTTGATGTTAAAGTGATTACCACGTATTATCTGTTTTAAGTACTTTCAACTATTTGACAATGAATACTCAATCATCTCTATTGTAATTTTTAATATCGAAATCCATGACCTCCAGAAATAACAATCGTTTCTTTAATCAATAAGATAATTTAATTCGTACAAAAATACTTCATATCTAAATCTAAAAAAAACATGTAAATTATTTATATAAAAAAAAATTGGCCCACTTGGAAAAATCAAACACTATGTGTACCCTATAATTTCCCCCTCAAATATTGTAACATCAAAGCTTTAAATTTCATTACAACCAACTACTCTTATCATTATAAATCTCTCTCTCTTTACGAGCCCGGACTCAATCTTTTCTTCTTACAACCTGCTAGTGTGCTAATGGCGGGGAGATGGGCCACGTCAGCATTCCGGTGGATGGCTTCGGATCTCCTACCGTTCAGCTCCTCCGTCCAGCGGTGGGGTTTCACGGTGTGGGCGCAACTCGGCTTTTCCATCGTCGACGACGTCGTTTGGAGTGTCATCACGGCGTTCGAGTCCGTCGCCTTGGTTTCCATGCTCTGCTTCTTTTTTCTCTTTTGCGGCTGCACTTTCTGAAACTACGGGGATTGATCGATTGTCGGGATTTGACGTCAGCTGCTGAGGGTTTTCTGTCGGACTCCCGCGGTGGCGAGGTGGCGGAGGTCTCGAGGTTGTTCGTTAGTAGACTTCAGTCTGGCCGATGTGGAATTTGTTGCAATTTTGTCTTTTGTACTCCACCCCCCCCCCCCCAAATGTTTCAAGTTTTATGTAGTTTTGCAATATCTTGGAGAAAAAGGAAAATATATTGCAGTTATGGGAATATTTTATTAAAATTTGATTTTTTATATTTTTATAATGTTCAAATTTAAATTTAATTTATATATTTCGATGCAATATATTTTAATCTTTTACTATAATCATAGCTATTTCACTTAAAATATTAACGTAATTTAAAAGATGAAAAAACATTTTTCTAACTCCTTATGTTAACTCCGTTTTAATACTTAAAGTTTCAATTTTTTAGAACCATATCTTACGTGTAGTTTTTGTTTCATTTTAGTATCATATCATTAAAAACTTAATGTGTTTAGTATTTAAACTATCAGTTTTGGTCTATTTTAGTACATAAACTTTCACAAAATTTTCAAAAATTAACGTTAAGTTTTAGAAGGGGTACTAAAATGAAATAAAAACTAAACTTTAAGTATAATTTTAAAAAGTGAAAGTTTAAGTACTAAAATATATCAAAACTAGTAGTTTAGGTACTAAATGCATAATTTACCCTTCTTTCTATTAGATTTTTTTTTTAAAAAAAAAGCTTAATTATAAAATAAGCACCCCAAACTATACCGCTTTTTTTTTTTACTCATTCAGGTGTCTAACATTATAAACATTATCACTTTAGGTGTTTGGACCGTAACCACCGTTAAATTTTGACATTAAAGGATTTGTGTCATGTTTTTGTAATTTTAAAAAATTTATTTAAAAATAAAAATAAAAATTATATTTTAAAAAAACACAAAAAATTTGAAATAGCCCCAAAACTTTAAAAACCCTCATTTCAACCCCAAAACTCATGCCGACCACCGCCCTTTGTCATGAACAAAGCTTTACTTGACCTCACCTCCCCCGACGATCAATAAACTTATGAAATCACAACCAATCGATGTTTGTACCCCGTGAAACCTATTCTAAAAATCGTGACCCCACGCGATCTCGAAGACCAATTGAAGATAATTATGTCGGCATATGATTAGGAAGACGGTTGTGGTCGTGGTCGGAAAAGGCGGCGTTAACGGGTTAAAGTTAGAGATTTAAGATTTTAGGGATTTTATTTTTTTGTAATTTAAGAGAAATTAAAGTTTTTTTTATAAATATAATAATATTTTTATTTTATTAAAAAATCTAAATCATCATAACATTACATGTGTCACTTAACAGATAAAATTAACTGCATTTACGACCCGAATACTTAAAATAGTAATGTTTGTAACGTAATTTATGTATTAATAATTTGCATAGACATAATTATTATATTTAAAAAAAATATTTTATCATTAAAATTATTTAATAAGTTTTATTAAAAATATTAACTTAAAAATGAGAAAAAAAATATTATTAAAAATGTACTAGCGGAATAGCCATTGATTTCTTTTTCTATTGATAAATGAAAATAGAGAGTCGTTTTCTTTTCCCCTTAATCAGAGGCGTTGATCGGGGATTTGTGACAACAAAGGATGCATTAGCATAGCACATTTTTCACGTAATAAAATAATATAAAAATCGGATTAATAATCAAATCAATTATTAAACTATTCATAATATTTTTTTATATTTATTTGAGATTGTTGACGACAATAAGATAGTCTCGTCAACGGTTGTTGATTTATTTATTTTTTATTTAGTTGAAAAGTTTCTCGGTGGACAAAATCAAGATTAAATATCGGTAGGAGTCCAGATATAGATTACTAAGTATTTAAACTCGAAATTTAAAAGATAATATTTAATTTATCTAATATTTAAATTTACAATGACCTAAATGTTATTAGACCAAAGAACTTGAGAACATTGGATTATCATTTTCTAGTTCGACCCTTAATTAAATATTTAATAAATTTGTATTTTTTAATTTGAATACTTAAATAATATTAAACCAACACTTATCGAATATATAAAACTTTTACAGGAATCAGGGTCCAAAGGGGCCCCAACATAGCCCCGTCCCTAGATGAAAGAACAATCATTAATCAATGTTTATATGAATATGAGAGTCGATCATGGAGAATGAAGAAGATGATATAGGTCGTCAGGGTTTCATTCCATTTTTCTGTCTTGGTTGGAGTATTTATAGTGGTTTTTAATACGTTTATTAATCATATAATCATTATGACTATTTGTAAATCGATATGTTAAGAAGATGTAATAGTCAGACTTTAAATTTTATTATGACGTATAATGTGAACATATAAGAGGAATGGTCTATGCACTGCAGACTGTAGTTGATCAAAAACTTGTATTTATTGGATGTAGACTAGTCAGAGAGACTCTGATGGGTGAAGAAAATCATATAAAAATTTAATCGATCTCAACGAGTTTGATTTGACAAAAATTTAGAAATTTTCAAAATTCATCTTCAAAAATACCCAAGTTCTAATAAAAATATATATATGTTTTATTAAAAAATATATTATTTTCACTATTTAAATCATAATAAAACAATTATAGATGTATTATTTTAACTATTTTAAAGTACTAATATATTCGAATCGGGACGGGATCGGATTTAAGGTAAGAAATCACTGACCCGACCCAAACTTGTATAAATTACTAGTTTATCTTTTTTTTTATATTCAAACCGGATTGACTTTAAGGTAAAAGTATATTATGTTAACCATTTAAAAAATAATAAACAATTATAAGTATATTATTTTAACTATTTTAAAATAATAATTTATTCGAATCAAGTCGGGGCGGGTCGAATATAAACAATATATTTTCTGGGTGGGGCGAGTTGAATATAAAAAAATATAATTTAAAAATATTAATTTATTCGAATCTAGTCGTTTTATTATTGCTTCTATTTCATTGTTATCGCCTTCATGATATTATAAGATAAATATTAGTTGAAGCATCATACCGAAAATTAGTCTTGGAGTAATGGATGAAGCTGCTGCTTATCATCCAAACGGCTCAGATTTGATTCCTCCCCCCACCACTGAGGACAATGTTGTTTTAATTTATTTAATTAGTCTTGGTGCCACATGTCACCATATGATTGGAGAAAATATTTAAATTAAATAAAAATTAAAATTAAATTAATAAAAATCCTCCAATTATATGATGACAAATAGTTGGGTGACCTGATTGATAAGAATTTAAAAATAGTGGTCAAAATGAAAAGTGGTTATAGTTCGGTGGCCAATGGTATAGTTTACTCTTTAATCAATTGTTGTAAAATCAATTCTCTGGTAAATTTGTTTGCAATTGATCGTAAATTGTCGTTAATTCCCCTATGGTACATAACTCATTCACAAACATCTACATCAAATTCATCATCTTATCGACGTGGGCCATATAAATGAAATACAACAACGTTTTAAGTTAGGAATTTGGACATGAGAATTTAAAATTTAAGAATTCTAATTTCAAGATTTACATATTTAGAGGATTTCGACTTGAAAATAGAGGTTTGGATTCTTTTATAAAAAGTTTAAAATTTTGAGATTTTAAAAAAATATTTTTAATTTAAATATTAACAGCAAGTGTCTTAATTGAATGCATTTAAATAGTTGAGTGACTTGATTAACAAAATTTCAAAAATGATGATCAAAATGAAAATGGGCTTATTCAATTAAATGCATAATATTTATGCATAATTTTTAATTATGTGTGTAATTCTAAAAAATAACCTTAATTAAATGGATCAAATGTAATTTTGGTTTACTTTACATAAAAGATTCAACATTCTATTCTAGAATTTTTATATAAATATCCTTTTTCGACTTACTAAATGATATTTAATAGATTTATATATTCGGAAAATATTTTAATTTAGATTATAATATCCAAAATTGATTGTGAATATTAAATAAATCAAAATTTTAGAACATATTTATGAATTCAAATTCCCCATATTATTTATATTGTGGATGAGTAGGTCGCACTCGACGAGTATAATTATACAAACATGTATATAAGAATTGTCAAGTCTTATATCTGATTGGTGAGAAAAATATTTTAAATTAAAAAATTAAAATAAATTTAATTATACAATCAGATGATGACACATGTCATTACACTTGGCAACAGTGACACATGACAACATTTGATTTAAGGGTTAAGTTTATTTTAATTTATTAAAATTATGAATAAATTGATAGATATATATAAGTAACAATGACTAAATGTTTAATTATACCGAATATTTTAACTGTCGTATCAGCTTTTCCTTTAAATATTAACGACAATTGACTTAATTAAATGTATTTAAATAGTTGAATGACCTGATTGATACAAATTTAAAAATTATGGTCAAAATGAAAAGATGCAATAGTTAGGTGGTCACTGGTTTATTTTATCCTTTATTTTAAATAATTTACCTTTAAATTTTTAACTAATTTATAATTATACGTTGGGTCCTTTAAAATTTTATAAATTAAATTAATGGTGTTCGTCGAACGTTGTATAATTTTCCTTGTATTAAGGTCGAGTTTACCTAAAATTCCAGTTTTACCATCAAACCTCACTTACTCTTCGAAAGGGATTAAAGCTGCCAGTAAGGCTCTATGGTGCTCGACAAATGTAGGGAGAGAAGCACAATTTGGTGCAATGGATAAATTTAGGGCTGGAAAACGTCACTGTGGTAAATTATATTGTACTTAAAGCACAATTCTTAGGTTTTGATCCTTGGGGACAAGGATTCTTTCACGAAGGGGGTGTTGTCTAGGGGTGTATTCGGTTCGGTTCGGTTTTTTACCAAAAATTGAATCGAACCGAAATAAACAGGTTTTTAATATTTAAACCGAAACCGAAAAAACCGAAACCGGTTTTTTCGGTTCGGTTCAGTTTTTTTAACGGTTCGGGTTTTTCTGTTCGGTTCGGTTCGATTTTTCGGTTTTTCAATAAAAAAAAATCACTTGAAACTAAATTTTTTTTTACAAAATTTGCCTATTTGGTTCAATATGGAACAAATGGGTTCCATATGGAAAACCCGAACCGAACCGAATCAAAAAAATGAAGCCTTTAAACCGAACCGAAAACCGAACCGTTTAAAGCCAAACCGAACCGAACTGAACCGTTTTACTCGGTTCATGTCGGTTTTTCGATTTTCTCGATTTCGTTGCTCAGCCCTAGTGTTGTCATAAGTAACAAAGATATAGAAATAGTAAAATACGGGAGAGAATTTGAGAAATTGAAAGTAGGGTTAGGGATTTCAATTGAAACAAATTAGGGTAATTGGGAATACAAAACTACATGGGCTTGGTCACTTACCTGATGGACCAAATGAGCAGTTTGGAAGTTTAGCCCAATCAGGGAAAGAAATCACGCCAACAGCGCCTGCAAGGGAAGAATTATGTTAGACAACTGTACTGTCAGCTGGTAAATTGGTGAGAATTGGTACAATATTAACAAATAAAAAGTGTACTGAACCAAGGGAAAATTATATGAAAAATATTGAATGAAATTATTATATTATTCAATCTCTTTTCCTTCTCTAAATCCTCTTCTCTCAATCTCTATTTCTATTCTCGTTCTTCTCCAATTCTTTTGGGTCATAACTTAAACGTTCAACCACTTTTATAAATGTCATCTCGAACCTGATACCTATAGGAATAACAATTATTCTTTTAACTGTTGAGGTTACTTGATTCATGTCATTAATATGATTTTAGATGTAAAATTCAAGGGTGATAAGAATAAATTATAAATTGACAATTAAATTATCAGTTAAACTAACAATTAAATTGGCAACATCCGATTGGTTGTTTAAGTTTGTCTCGAATTTAAAATTTAAAAAAGATTTTATCAAAACTAATCAATATTTATAAATGATTCATTTAAAGTTATTTTTTATCTGTCAAAAAAATAAAAATCATTTTTATTTAATACTCAATAATATTATATATTTTATTAAAATATTAAATATAAAGACTTTAAATATTATTAATAAAAAACGTTGTTATATTATTTATTTAATTTACATGTGGTGTAAATATAAAAATTAAAAATGGGTTGGGTCCATGTTTTAAATATTCTTTACAAACCCTTTGTAATAACCCAACCCTTAAAATATATCTAATTATTTGGGCTAAATCTTCAAATATATCTAATAATTTTTAGAGTTAATTGCAGCAATGCCCTCAAACTATGACCTTTATTTCAAATTGGTCCCTAAACTTTTAAATGTTCTAATTTCATCTCTAAACTATGGCTATCATTCCAAATTAGTCCTCAAGTTTTTGAACATTTTAATTTCATCACCAAACTATGAAACCCATTCTAGATTAATCCCCAAACTTTTTGAATATTTCAATTTCATCCCAAACTATATTTATATACGAATGACATCCCTTGTTAATAAAATCTTAGGCCAAATTAGGAATGGGCATGGGACCCGAACCCAACGGGTTCCGACCTTATCGGGTCGGGTTTTTTTAAGTGTGATGTTCGGGTCGGGTTCGGGTTTAGGGTGAAAAACACCCGACCCGAACCGAAAAAATATATCATTTTACATTATTTATTTATGAATGATTACAATAATACCCCTCTATATATAATTTTTTTCAATTAAGTCATTGTTTTTATTGAATAAAAATAATATTTTTTTATTATTTCAGGTCGGGTTGGGTCGATTTTCTAAGTTATATATCGGGTCGAGTGAACTCTTGTTTTGGTCGGGTCGGGTCGAGTCTCGGGTGGAGACTCCCTTGTTCTCGGGTCGGGTCGGGTGGACCAAAAACCCGACCCATGCCTATCCCTAGGCCAAATTATGTTATTATATGTTTGAAACAGAACAAAATTTAGTTTAAACAATGGCTGAAATTAGTTACACATTTGGATGAATTTTGGGATGAAATTGGAATATTCTAAAGTTTAGGGACCAATTTAGTAGAAGCATCACGGTTTAAGGATTGAAATAGAAAGTCTTAATTTGGGGATGAAAGTAAAATATTTAAAAGTTTAAGGACTAATTTAAAATAAGAGTTATAGTTTGGGGACGTAAGATGTAATTAATTTAATATTTGAATATCTACTCAAATAAAGATGATAACAACTAAACGTATTGTTCAATGTTTGGTACATCATAATTGAAAAAAAAATTATTTCAAAAACAGTTTTAAGATGTTATTTTGTAATTATTCAAATTTAAAAAAAAAAATTATGACAAGTGTTATTCTTATTTATTTTTGTATTTCTAAAAATAATCAAAGGATACTTTTTATATCTTAACACATCTTGTGAAACTATTTTTAATATATTATAAAACTATAAAATAGGCCAAATTAAATCAAATTAAAATCTTGAATATTGTAGTTTAAGTTAGACTTATACTTTAAATAAGTCTAATATTTTTATCAAACCCTTTATAAATTTTGAAGATATCTTTAAATTTAGATGATAGTTAAATCTAGGGAAGGGTATGGGTAGGGTAGGGTCGGGTCGACTCTTAGTCCGCCTGATTTGATTCGAAAATTATACATCCTCTACTCGAGTCGAACTTGACACAAAAAATTTAGCTGACCTAAACTCGACCCGAATTAATATATTTATTAAAAAAATATTTTTATTAAATAAAAATATGAATTTAATTAAAAAATAACATATAGAGGGGTATTATTTCAATTATTCTCTAAATATATAAGGTAAAATTACAATTTGTTCTCACGTCGGGTCTGATCGGATATTTTTCACCCTAAACTCAAACTTTACCCGAACATAAACTATAAAAAACCCGACCCGATGTAACCAGAAACCGATGTTTAAAAAACAATTGACTCGATCGGGTCGGGTCGAGTTCGGGTCCCATTACCATCCTTAGTTAAATCTTTAAACAATTATAAAGATAAATTTAAAATTATTTGAAAAATATGATAAAACTTCACGTAATATTTATAATCGAATACAAAAACTTTGAGTTGGGCATAGGTTTGATTTTGGTAGTGTGTCTAATACAATACAATACAATACTAGTAGCAAGCGAGGTTATTGAATATATAAAGGTTTAATTAGAAAATTAGTGTCTAAACTATATCAATTTTCCTAAATAGGTGTCCAAACTTTACTTCGATCAATCTAGGTGCCTAACGGTACAAATATTATCACTTTAGATGCCTCAACCGTAAATACAATTAAATTCTACTGTTAAATGACATGTGTCACATTTATAAAATTTTAAAAAATATAAATTCTTTTTCTAAAAAACTCAAAATTTTCATAAATCTTAAAAAGCCCTAAAACATTGAAAATTTTAATTTTAATCCATATACATACGTCAACCACACTCCGGCCACTGTCGTTTGCCGTCGTTTCTATTGAACCTCCATCGACAAAGACAAGGCCGAAATCCCATTGACTGAGACCCCTATTTCTACCCAATGTTGCTACTAAATCTCTAAATCTTAGTACCCTAAATCCCTTATTTCTACCCCATCGCCAAGAAAGGGGGCGTGGAGGGGGTTTGATTTTTTTATTTAAAAAAAACATGTTTTCTAAAATTATTTTTTTTATTTTTTTATTTTAAATAAATTTTTTAAAATTATCAGAAAGTGACACATGTTACTTCACTGGGAAATTTAAAGATCATTACGGCTCGAACATCTAAAATAATAATGCTTGTATGTTAGGTATTTGAATGAATCAAAAAAAAGTTTAGACAACTGTTTAAAAACAACAATATAATTTAGGCACTTATATTCTAATTAAACCATGCTTAAACGTGAACACTTAGGGGGTGTTTGGATCAAGAAATGTGAGATTCTCATGGGAATAGAATCCACATTCTCATATTTGGTTGGCCGAGAATCTCATTCCCGGTAATGTTTTATTACTAATAGTAGATTTTTTGGGGTATATTACCTGGAATGTCATTATCTTCATTTCCTTAGGTATTGTTGGATTACCAGCATTTTGGACTAAAATGCCCTTAATTTTTTTTTCTTTTCAAAAATATCATTTTTCTGTCATTGAATAATAAAAATTCTACGAATGTTAAATTACAAATTTATCCTTAAACTGTTTTAGATTTACAAAAAAAAATCTATAATTAAAATTTTATATGAAGTTCAATGGTTAATTTTACTCTTTAATTAAACCATTTTATATTTTCAATTTTGTAATATATATAAATTTTATGAATTTAATTTTTTTAAAGGAAATATATAAATATTTTTCAACTTGTTAAAAAACAAATATATAATAAAGATAATTTGGTCAAATATACATTTTAATAATCTTTTATTCCTTTAAACAAACACAATAATCTTATATTCCTGTTAAACCAACTAAACACAAAATACAACATTCTCAATAGTCATATTCCATGTTAATCTTACATTTCGTGAACCAAACGCTTTTTTAAAACTATAAAGTTTCAATTTAGGTGAATGTAACACTTTTTTTCCGTATATATCCTCGTGTATAAGTCGAAGACGTCACATCATTCTTATAAAATATTTATTATTTGAAAATCAATAATTTTTTTAATTTTAAAATACATTTTTTATTTTAAAAATAATAATCACATAAAATCATAATTTCATATTTAATTGTCAAAAATTAAATTCGATTCAAATAACATTTAGATAGTTTTGTACTTTAATGTATCATAAATCAAAACTGTCTGATTTAAAAATAGTTTAGATCATAAATATTTACGATTTAATAAACTATTATTCATAATTAATAATGTCATTTTTAAAACTAAACATTTGTAACTTAAACGAAAACATTATAAACATATTCTATTCAGATCAACTATAAATTTATTTAATATACATGCCACTAACAAATAAATTAATAAACAAGGTGTCCTTACCTATTTGTTTTGGTGGCGAAATTGATTCTTCGATAATGATGCTGACGCGCTTCCTACTTTTCCTTCTAGCTTGTACCTTTGTGTGAAACATTCACACGCTAAATTTTCACTTAGTGAGTCAACCACATAATATAAATAAAAACATTTAATGTATAAAACAGATAGTATCTTATGAAAACAATATTAAATTTAGTCTTAAGAAATCTATAGTACGTGAGTCATATGAGTGATGACCTAATATGTAGTCGAAACTGCAACTTGTAGTACTCGTAGAATGCACTGAGTTACTACACCTTGTGTATCACTAAGATACCAGAGTCTCATTTGAGCAATTGGTGTCGATTAAATTTCCAAGTAAATTCCCTTAAGACCGAAAATTCCAAGTAAGTTCCTCTAGTTGTTTCAATTAAATTTCCATGTTTATTTATGCGTTCATAACACTCAAAATATCAAAATTCAACTTCCCCATCATTCGCACAAATACCCATTTTCACATTTCAACATGAAAAAAATACAATATTTATATCAATTTGTAGAGAATTTAGTGTAGATGATTTTTATTTTATTTTACAACTTAGTCTTAAATTTGACTAAAATGGATCAAAAATGGAAAAGAAAAATTTCTCACCTTGCTGGGGAAGAAGAGAGATTTCATTCAAAATATCTTCTAATTTCGGCCTTAAAAACCAATTAAAAATTTATTTTGGCCCAAAAGACAAAATTGTCTTTAATGAATCTCAATATTTACTTCCATACCATCCTTTTATCTCCAATTTAATAATATTAAATAATATAAAAATCTCATTTATCGATTTTCCTTTTTGTCCTTCTAATTTCCCAAAAACTCAATTTAGTCATTAAATTACACTATTCCACTACTCCACATCAAATTCCACTGATTAAAATTATCAGTATAATTTTTCTAACCCAAAACTACATTTCTTCAAAATTTTGTAAGTTTCTGATTCGATTCGGTTATTAGAATATTATACCAAACTTTATCTTTTAATAGAATTTTATACAAATCCCAGATAAAAAATATGAGCTTTTAGGGGGTGTTTGGATTAAGGATTGTGAGATTCCCATGTTTTGGTTGGCCGGAATCTCATTCCCGGTAATGTTTTATTACCAATTGTAGATTTTTTTTTGTATATTACCGGGAATGTCATTACCTCCATTCCCTTAGGTATTGTAACATTACCGGCGTTTTAGACTAAAATACCCTTAAATTTTTATTTTTTTTCAAAAATATCATTCTTCTGTCATTGAATAATAAAAATTCTACGAATGTTAAATTACAAATTTATCCTTAAATTATTTTAGATTTACAAAAAAAGTCTATAATTAAAATTTTATATGAAGTTCAGGGGTTAAAAAAAATTTACCATTTCATTGAACCTTTTTTATATTTTTAATTTTGTAAAAAAAATTATATAAATATTATGAATTTATTTTTTTAAAGAAAATATATAAATATTTTACAATTTGTAATATTATACAAATATATAATAAGGAAAATTTGGTCAAATATACATTCCAATAATCTTTTATTCCTTTAACCAAACATGGTAATCCTACATTCCTGCTAAACCAACCAAACACAAAATACAACATTCCCAGTAATCCTATTCCTGTGTAATCTTTTATACCCACTAGTAATATTACATTCCGTGAACTAAACGCACCCTTAAGGATAACTATTCATGATCAAAATATAGCTTTTAAAAATTACACTTTAAGTTCCTAAATTTTTCTAAATTTATACTTTGGTCACCTAATTTTTAAAGTTTATCTTTTGGCCACTTGCTGAAATTTTGGGGTATTATAGTGAAAATATTTGATCTGGTATAATCAAATATAGTATTATAATTATTCATTATATGTTTAAAAATAATTCTAAATTTTTTTATTTTATTTTTTAATTATATCCTTATTTTATCTAATAAAAATAAACTATATATTGTCACATTGAGTGTAGATTTTAATCTAAAAATCAAGTCAGATATCAACCTAAAAATCAAATCAGGTAGGACAATCCAATTTTTTTCGGGTTAGGAGTAGAGTTTAATTTTTTAGTTGGGTTTAGACGAGCCAAAATCCTGACTCGATTCATTACCATCCCTAACCACATACAACAAATTAAGTGTATAATGGAGAAAATACCCCTAATATTTGACTAAATAGTCACTTTAACTCCTAACTGTTTTTTTTTTGCCATAACATTCTATTTTGACGCCAAAAAAAAACTCGTGTATGAAAATTGTTAGTAAACGTCCTAAAATGAAACATTTGAGGGTAACATGCTCTCTAAAAAAGAATAAGCTCTAAAATGACTATTTAGTCAAATGCTATAAGCCTTTTTGTCTTAAAATAAAACATTGAAAATCAAATTGTTTCAAAAATGAATAAGTATCAGAATGATTATTTAATCAAATGCTAAAGGTATTTTTTGATATTATATCTAAATTAAATTAAAAATTTATATTAATTTAAATTTAACTAATAGATTAACTATCGATAATTATACAAAGAAAAACAACAAACAAGACCCTTTTCTATTTAAGGATGATCATTCTACTTGAATTCAAAGTGTGTCAATTCGACTTTATAAGGTCAAACTCATTTAGGATTAAAATTTTTCAATTAGGCTCGATTCGAGATAATAGTATAATTATCTTTTTTTTTTTTTTAAATATGTGATCTTCATGGATTTCCCTCGTGATTAATCTCTTGTAGAAATTTAGTTTTAATTATAATATTATTATACTTATAATTTTATTTCTAATACAATTATACTAAGTAAATTGCCCTTATATATTTTTTTTTCTGAATAGGATTTAATTATAATTATATTATGATTAAAATTAAACATCTATAATGGATTAATTGTGAAAAGGTCATTGATTTTTTATATTTTTTTAAAAATATAATTTATTTAATAGAATATTTCAATGTCATATTAATGATGTATTTTGATGTATGGTGTTCACTCTATACTCAGGTTTTATAAAAAAAAAGACTTAATTATAAAATAAATAGCTAAACTTTATCATTTTTTTTCACAAATAGGTGTCCAAACATTTGTTGAATCATTCAGGTTAACATTACAAACGTAAGCACCGTTAAAATTCATCGTTAATATCACTTTAGGTGCTCAGACCGTAACTGTCGTTAAAATTCATCGTTAAGTGATATGCATCACGTTCTGATAATTTTAAAAATTTTATTTAAATTTTTTAAAAATAAAATTATTTATTAAAAAACTCCAAAAATAAAAAAAAAACATCAAAACTTTGAAAAACTCCAATTTCAATTTATGAACCGACGCCGACCTACATCGTATGATGAGTCAAACCGACCATAAACTTTACATCCCCGACAAAGAAAATGATAAAATTGCGTCTTTGTCTAACTCAAACCTCCAATTTCGTGACACCCAAGTGATCCAACAACATATACGATGGTATACGATGACCGAGCAAGAAGAAGGCAAGGGTGGTGTCGACGTAGCCAACAATGGAGGTTCGGGTTAGGGATTTTAGGGTTTTAAAGCTTTTTTGTAATTTAAGAGAAATAGCTTTTTTATAAATATAATAAAATTAAATTTTTAAAAAAAAAATTATCAAATTGTGACACATTTCACTTAACATAATTTAATTACGACTATTAAGTCTCTGACTTTTAAAATGATAATGTTTGTAATGCTAGGCACTTGAATGATTTAAAAAGAATTTCGAGAACCTATTTAGGAAAAACGTATAGTTTGGGTACTTATTTGAGAAAATCGGTATAGTCTGAACACTTATTTTATAATTAAACCTAAAAAAATACCACACCTGGTCTAAAACTTAAACTTCAACAGGGACTAAGATTAGAATTAGACCTTGTCATCCCGTTCACAAGTTACAAAGAGGATAATGTGAATCAAAACAAAGGCAGGAAACTTGAGTTGCATAGTTGCCACGTAGGAGTTGGTTCGACCGCCATTACCTCAAAACTCTCCCGCATTTGTCGCGTGTACTCTTCCATCAACTCCTATATTTTATCTTTATATTCCTTTTCTCTATCACTGTATCTTCACTTACTCACTCACTGTTGCCATGTCTGCAAATTGCAGAGGCTTTGGGTAAAGGAGGTTGACTGATGGTAATGAATCATATGAAGTTGATGGCAATGATGTTAATCATACAATATAATATATATATAGATAATTTAATTTAATATTTAAATTTTTAAGTTTTGGTATATTTAAATATTTAAATATATATTTTTTAAAATCATATATAATATTTAGTTTTTATTTCATTTTAGTGTTTTGATGCTAAAAATTTAACGGATGGACTGACAGAGTATAATTTCGGCGGACAAACGACCAATCTAAAGGGTGGATTAGAAGAGAATGACGACTCAAATAACTTAGTCTAGTTTGAGGCCTATCGGACTGATGATGAAGGAGATCGGAGGATGAAGAAGTCGAAGAGTCCATCGTCGATTTGGACAGTTTGAGACATTTTTTTAGTGAAACAGAGGCTAAAATCATGTTCAGGGTCAAAAAAGATGTTCTGAAAAGTTTGGGTTTAATCGACTGACAAACCCATCCGTTAAATTTTCAATGATATAGTATTAAAATGAAATAAAAATTAAAACGTTAGGTGTGATTTAAAAAAATAAAAACTTAGATTCTAATATAGACCAAAACTTATAATTTACGTATTAAGTATGTAATTTACCCTATATATTTGAAGAATCAATGCTATAAGACATGTGGGTCTGTATTGTGTTTCGTATACTTTACACTGACATATACGGTTGAGAGAGCACGCCGGTTCCGAAACTAAATAAAGGAATTCCACAGCACAAAGTCCCATACTTTGGTCCCAAAAGACCTTTTTGATGAGACATTTCTATGTCAAACATCAATTTCCCACCTTGAAACTTGGGTTTGTGAGGAAGAGAAATTCATCTTCTCCATTCACACCAATCCCAACATCACGTCAACAAGAAAGCTAAAAAAAAGTTGTTTTTAGTATCCTTAATTAGGGTAGTAAATGAATGAAATGGGTTAAATTGTAAATTATTCGTGTTTAATTTGATTAAAATTTAATTTTAATTTAGTTAAGTTTATTAATGTTTTGAGTTTAAGTTTATTGAGTTTGATTTAAGTTTCAAATTTTTTAATTTCGAGTTGAATTTAAAAATTTTAAGATCATGCTTTCAAGTTAAGCTTCAACTTTTTAAATTTAAATCGAGCTTGATAATATTAATTTCACGAATGTTTAGATCAAGCAGAGTTCAGTTTTAAGCTTTTTTTTAAATTAAATTAAACTCATCCAATATTCAAGTTTGACTGGATTCATTTACATCTCTACGTTTGATCATTGATCACTGTGAAATTAGCAAAATTTGGGTTTTTCTCCATTATCCTCCACAACCCCAAATAGCCCCCACAGACCATTTTCGGTCACAATCTGTTGATTTTGCATCACTTGGTTTTTAGTCTTTAGACATATTCATCAACGTAACGTAATTGGTTTGTGTGTAGGACACCGAGCGTGAGAAAAAAAGATGCCTTCTTTTCACCGTGGCTGTTGGTTACCACAGTGACAATAGACTTGAAAGCGCCCATCTTTTCATGTCATTTGACACCGATTGTTGATTTATCCCTTGGCTTGTTCATGTCCCTCTCTTTGGCCCTCTATTTCTCTCTGCTTTCCTCGGTTTCTTCATCATTTGTAAACCAAAGACAGAGAGTCGAACACCATGCAGACAACAATGGAGTATTTTGGAGCTCAAATGGCCAAAAGGAAAGCAATGTGGCTCTACCCTAAAGTCTCAGGCTTTAACCCTTCTGAGAGATGGGGGCACTCTGCTTGCTACTCTAATGGGGTTGTTTATGTTTTTGGGGTATGCCAAATTCTTTGAATAATTTGGAGTGATTACGACCTAGTATCTATTCGTAATATCACTTAGTTTTTTGTTCTTTACTGCTTGTGCTTCTTGTTGGAATGTTATCTGAAGTTTTTCCTGGTTTCAATTTCTGTAATTAGTATAACCATGATTGTAACTAGGTCTTGTTTCTTCCTGGGAAAGGTTTGATGTGAATAATTTATTGTATAGCAAGGTTTTGGGTTCGTTTTGTTCAATGATTTATGACAGTACAAACTGGTATTCTGCTGTTTAATGTTGTTTTGCTGTATATTATGTCACAGAACTGTTGAATTTTGTATGTTTAGATGCTTGATTCAATAGTAGGAGAGAAGCCATAGCTCGATTTCGATCTGGGTTATCGAATATTGATGGATAGGCTTGCTTGTTTCGCGTCGCAGGGTTGTTGCGGAGGTCTACATTTGAGTGATGTTCTCATGCTAAATCTGAACACGATGGTATGGAAAACTATGGAAACCACAGGGCAGGGGCCTGGTCCTAGAGATAGCCATAGTGTTGCTCTTGTAGGGACAAAGATGATGGTGTTTGGGGGTACTAATGGTTCCAGGAAGGTTAATGATCTTCACGTGTTGGACTTGATGTCGAAAGAGTGGACACGAGCTGAATGCAATGGCGCCGCGCCTTCACCTCGTGAGAGTCATACCGCCACGCTTATCGGTGATGACAAGGTGGTGATTTTCGGAGGGAGTGGTGAAGGCGGAGCGAATTACTTGTGTGATTTGCATGTTTTGGATCTTAGGACTATGAGGTGGACCTCACCTCAGGTGAGAGGCCATATCCCTGTCCCTAGAGACAGTCACAGCGCCGTTGCGATAGGAAACAAGCTCGTTGTGTATGGTGGGGACTGCGGTGATCGATATCATGGAGATGTCGACATCTTCGACATGGATACTTCAACTTGGTCAAGGGTATTGTCTCACTAAATCCATTATTGAAGAACAAACTTAAACTTATTAATCATAATTCCCATGATTTTTCTTTCTTTTAACAATCCCTACAGTTGGCCGTTCAAGGTTCATTACCGGGTGTTAGAGCAGGTCATGCTGCGGTGACTATCGGAGCAAAGGTAGCAAAATTGCTCCAAGTTAGCATTGCTGACGAGACTAATTCGATTTTAATACACAGTTTTGCCTTTTTGCTTAAATTTAATGTTAATAAATTTACGATTTTGAAGGTTTTCGTCATCGGAGGGGTCGGAGATAAACACTATTACAACGATGTTTGGGTCCTAGACCTGAATGCTTGTCGTTGGACTCAGCTATATATATGTGGCCAGCAGCCTCAAGGCCGGTTTTCGCACACTGCTGTTCTTGCAGAATCTGATGTTGCCATCTATGGAGGGTAAGTTCCTCCGACTCCATAATAGCTTATTCTCCCCGGTTCGATTTGTGATTTCTGTGGACTTTGTTTGATGTACACAGATGTGGAGAGGATGAGCGTCCGATCAACGAGTTGCTGGTGTTACAGCTCGGGACACAGCATCCGAATGGTCGATATAACATTTCGATGTGTAAAGCTTTTGGAGGCCACTGGAACCAAGAAAAGAGAAGATTCTTAGGAGTAGCACCTAGTAACTCGGTAACGGATATGCTAAAGATTAACCGCAAACTTTCGAGTCCATTTAATCGTTATTTGTTATGGCCGTATCGAATAAGCCGTGATTACTTTATTTTGAAGCAGAAAGGCATCTGCTTTGCTGATCTTGAAGTATCGAAACACGGAGATAATGAACGAGAACAAGAAGCAAAGCATTCTTCTCGGCTCGGTTCAGGTTGGTCCGGATTCAAACTTCCTTGCTTCATGATTCGAATGTGATCATTCCAACTTTTCGTTGCTCTTCAGATACTTCAAACCCCAAGAGGAGAAGAACTGCCAATACGAAGGCATGTGAGGTTGAATCCGAGCAAGAAGAGCATTCCCTTTCGCTCTCGCAGCATTCGTCGCCTTCACATTCTGATCAAGAACAAGGCGCGGCACTAAAGCCCCCGGATTCCACCGCATCTCACGGCCTTAACTTGCTCAAGCAGTTGCATCCTATTCCAAGCGGTTGTCAGATTAACAATGATTCAAATAACCACAAGCAGACCGGATACGTGATCCACAAAACTCGAGAAGGTTTGCAGTATACGAGAGAGTTTCGAAACCTTCAAAAACCCGAACAATATCTACATGCCGTTCATACAGGCAGACAAAGAAGCGGAGTGCAATGCTCCGCCGTGGAACCGAGATACTTCGAAGCAGGGCCTACTCACAACCTGGTAAAGACCACGAACTTTGCATTTGGATGGGATATCAGATTTCTGCTTATGTTTCTTCATGTTTCCACTTGTTTCATGCTGCTTTCTCGGCTTTTGTCACCTCAGCTAGGTGCCGAAGTTCATGGTAAAGTCGACGGAGCATTCGACTCGGGACTCCTGGTGACAGCAACTGTGAATGGGAAGATATTTAGAGGAGTCTTATTTGCGCCTGTAAGCCTTGCATCCTTTATCATACGAGTCCTATATTGTTCATTCAACTATTCCTTACCATCACTTTATTAGGGTTCACCGGGTGTCGTCTCGAGAGGGCCAATGCTTGCTCCAAGCCCATCATCGACACGCCAGGCCGGTGCCGCTCAGCCGGTCCTAAACCCGACCAATCTAGAACCCTTGAAGCCCTCTCAGTCGCCGACTATGCACATTATGCGGGAATCCGGTCACAGCACTCGGCATTTGGCGACTAATGGTGCTTCATTAGCAGCAAAACATCCAAAGCTAAGAAGTGATCTAGGAGATGTGGTTCTAACACTAGGAGGACCTGGAACTGGACCTGTTTGACATGTTACATGAAATGATGAGGACGTATATGTACAAGTTCTTTTTTTTTTGTAAAAAAAATATGATTAATGTGATTTTGAGTTTTTTTTTAAATGAACAATGATATTTCATCTGAATTAATCGATCAAAAGTCCTACGGTGAAAAAATCCTACGAGTATAGAAAATCTAAACAATTGTGAATTTGTATAGAGTCGAGGAATGTGACACATGTCACTACTTGATTATCGTGATAAAAATATTAAAAAGTAATATAATAATTACTGATTAAAAAAAGAAAAGGTGATGTGAAAAAAATATATATTAATATTATAATTAAATCTTCAACAATTAATAATGAAAATAGATGGTAAGTGATAAATTTATTAAAAGTATTTAATAGGGCCCATTAAAACAAGAGAAGATGCAGGGAGGAGCACCCGCGCATCGCGCGCGATACTGTCCGTTAATGGGATGTCATTTTCAACTGTCAGATCACGTCTCATTCTCATCTTATTACAATTTTATGATTTTTTTCCTTTATAAATTTATATAATTTACTTATTAGGGTAAATTTCACCGTCCTTCCCTTTACTTTATTATCTCTCATATTTTATTTAACAATTTTTTTAAATTTACTCATTGAACTTTACAAATTAAATCATTTTGCTCACTCTCCCATCCTCTCTAATGTGATATATTTTTTTTTATTTTTTTAATATAAAACAATTAACAAAATAAAATAAAAACAGAAGGCGGACGAATATCACCATCATCCACTGTTGACTGTATTAGATGGTGGTTGTTTTGTTCCAAAATTGGACGCCGTGAGTTCGAATTCGACCTTCATTTTATCGGAAGTTGCTCCGAAATCCAAGAATTTTAGATTGAAAGTGAGAAAATCGAAACATTTCAGTCTAAATTCATAGATTTTGGGACTTTTTTTTTGTTAAATAATCACCAGATCCGGACTCAGGGGGTCGAGACGAACCGACCCATCTTTTTTTGAGGCTGAACGATGTCGGCGAAGATAAAATGGAGAAGAGAAGGAAAAAGGGTAAATTACACCATGAGTTATTAGGAAAAAGGGTAAATTACACCATCAATCATTAAACTTTACTCTATCTCATATTTTACTCACCAAAACGACGTCATTTTATAGTATATTTGAGTTTTTCAAACAACATCATTTTTATCCATGTGCCACGTCATAACGCCGCTAAAAAGTTAACGATAGAGTGAACAAAATGATTCAATCTGTAAAGTTAAGTGAACAAATTAGAAAAATTAAAACTTTAGTGAGAAAATATGAGAGAGTAAAGTAGAGTGAGGAACCTTGTTATTTACCCTAATAATTATTTACTTAGAAACAACAAGATCAAAAAGCAAACCATTTTTAGGATAAATTACATATTTAATATTTAAACTATCAATTTTAGTTCGTTTTAATATTTAATTTGTTTAAAAAAATAATGTCTAACTTTTAGTTTTTGTTTTGCTTAAATATCTCACAGTTAAAAACTTAACGAGTGATCTACTCGTGACATGGAACACCCTAATCCGATCCGACTCGAAACTCGATGGATTAGAGTGTCACAAGGAACCACCTAAGTGACTAACCATTTTTAATAATTTGACCAATTTAACATCCGCACATAATATGAAAACCAAGATATAACATACATTTAAAAAATATGAGTATTTAAAATATGGGGAACTCCCAACAATAGTCTCAAAAATACGTAAATAAAATATAATAGAGTTTATGACTCAAATACCAACCCTTAAATTAAAAATCATACTACCATCATTTTTAGTGAGCAATCTGTAAATTCTTATGTAAATCCCAACTGAGTTTTAAGTATGCCATGACCTTAGATTAAGGGAGTCATCCGTGACCTAAATTTTTTTTGTAACAAAAAAATTAAATATTAAAAATAAATTCAATTACATAATTGAGAAAAAATTAAATCAAATTTAAAATTTAAACAACAGAAACCTCAAGAATCAAATTGAACATTAAAATCAAACTTAAATACGAAATTAAAAAAAATTAAGAATCAAGTTAAACATTAAAATCAAGATATTAAATAACATTAATTCTCATTTTATTTTTTTTATCTCCATCATATTAACTTTTAATTTAGTAATTATATATGTATACTTTAATATAATTGCAAAAGATAAAAGGATTGATAACAAAAATTTAAAGGAAAATTCTACAGCTTTAGACGAACACAGCTGATTACCACTAACGATGAGTACCATTGAGCACAATTAATTCAATTTTTAAAAATTTAAAATTCTAAAGGACTCAACATATAATTATAAATTAGTTAAAAATTTAAAGATAAATTATTTAGGCTTAATATAAAAATAAATTCCTAAATTATACTAAAAATTAATATTTGGTGCCTAAAGATTTTTTTCCTAAAAATAGGTGCCTAAAATTTTTTCTTTTACACTTTTAGGTGCATATCATTTACAAAAACTGTTAAGTGGCACATGTCATGTCTTGATTTTTTTTAAAATAAAATAATTTAAAAAAAAAAACTTAATGTGACACGTGTCACTTAACGAGTTTTTTTAACGGTAGGCACCTAAAAGTGTAACAGAATTAGGTTTGAACTCGACCGTCGTTCTCCGCCGTTCGCGCAACCAATCCAATAAGGTAAACTTTCTTCATTTTTATTTTGTTTCGGACTTGGGCGGTCTTCCAAGTCGTCACTGGTAGGTGCCGCCTCAACGACGGGGAACAACAATCATGTAGAGAAGGAGGAACGACAACGACTATCTCACCGGAGAAAGAGTCTAACGGCGATGAAGACTTCAATGACAAGAAAAAAATAATTAGGTTTTTTAATTTAAGGGTTGATATTTGATCTAATACTAGTTTAAAAAAAATATTATAAAAAGAATATAATTAATATTTTATTTTAAATATTTATTCTTTAAATTTTTAACTAATTTATAATTATACGTTGATTTTTTGTAAAATTTTTAAATTCATCATCATTAGTGTTTAACGGTGCTCTTCTTCATTATGATTCAGACCTATCGGTGCTTCGCTTTCACCTCACCCGAGTTCATAATATCTTAATCGCATATCCAGGTTTCTGCGTTCCTGCCATTCGTCGGCCGGCAGATCAAACGGCCCACATGTTGGCGCAGTTCGCATCCACCACCAATGCTGCTTCGGTGTCTTTTAACTATGATTATGCTGAATGTATTGCTGCTTTGGTTGTAGCAGACGCTAGGTCATGCTAATGGCATTCAGGCTATTTTCAATATATATATATATATATATATATATATATATATATAAAAAATTAAAAAAAAATTCTTCTTAAAATGAAGGATAAACTACATATTTACTATCTCAGTTATCACTTTCATTCAATTTCGGTCACACAACAATTTTTATTTCATTTTGGTCACCCACCATTAAAAAATTAATGGTGATACTGATGTGTTATCATAGAGTAATGTCATATCATCATTGATTTTTCTAGTGTCATGTTAATAGTTTTGTTACCTTTTTAGCATTACATGACCAAAATGAAATCAAATCGTAATATTAAGCATGATTTAAAAAAGGGGTAAAGTATATAAATAGTCCTCAAACTTTTAGAGCGTTTGCATTTTGGTCATCTAACTTTTAAAACTTGTAATACAATCATCGAACTTTTAGTTTGTTTTCAGTAAGGTACATGCCGTTACCTCCCGTTAACTTTTGCTAACGTGACACTTAACTCTCGTTAGTCCTCTTCTTCTATAATTTACAAACAACAACACAAATCAAACCAAGCCTCGTAAAGAAACCTTTTTATGCGCTTGAAATAATGGGAGAAAGGGTAATATGAGATTAGTTTGAGTTTTGTATATTTTATTGCTTTTATCTATTTTCTCTTCTGAATTGAAAAGTTCTGATTTTTACTATAGATATGTGTTTTTGATTTGCATATGATTAGTTTGAGTTTTGTTGTTGAAGCAGAGGAGGAAGAGGGGTAACATGAGAGTTAACGAGAGTTAAATGCCATGTCAGCAAAA
Organism: Hibiscus syriacus; assembly: GCF_006381635.1. Classification (NCBI taxonomy): domain Eukaryota; kingdom Viridiplantae; phylum Streptophyta; class Magnoliopsida; order Malvales; family Malvaceae; genus Hibiscus; species Hibiscus syriacus. The sequence goes on from NW_024062998.1 coordinate 285,991, forward strand.
GTTAACGGGAGGTAACGACAATAACCTTACTGAAAATAAACTAAAAGTTTGATGACTGTATTACAAGCTTAAAAAGTTTGGTGACCAAAATGCAAGCACCCTAAAAGTTTGGAGACTATTTAGATACTTTACCCTAAAAAATTATGGTTGGATGACCTAAATGAAACAAAAGTAATAATTGGATACTAAAAATGTAGTTTACTCTAATTACCATACCGAAAGAAAAACTGGCTGCCATCCATTCATCCCAATCCACGTGTTTGACTGTACAACCCGCCAAACACCTATTGGTTTTATTCTCCATTGAATTCACTTCCTTCTTTCCTCCTTCACATGGCGATCTAAGGTGTTTGTTTCCCAATTCCACTACTCCCTACCTAGGTAAAATTATTTTTATTTTTTGCCATCTTTTCTTCTACTTTCTTCTATCTTTTTTGAGGTTTTTTATGCGCCTGTTTCGATTTTGGTTTACTTACAGTGTTTTCGTAATTGGGTTTGCTTTATCTTCTTCTTTTTTAAAAATTAAGTTACGATGTTTATTGAATTTTGTTAACTGAGTCGAATTTGATTATTTATAGTTTAGTTTCATGTTGGAATTTTAGCACAAACGTCTAGAATTTGGTTTACTTTTTGGGAAAATATGTTGGCATTCAGCTGAGAGCTAAATTTGGATCTGTAGCTATGAAATGAACTGAAATTGGGTTGATGATATTCGACTGACAGCCAAATTAGTATGCAACTTCTCTCTTATGATGTAGAATAGAGGTGTTTAAATAGTGGTCGGGTAGCGGAATAGCGGGCTGCTATATAGCTGTAGCTGCGTCGTCCGATATCATAATTGCCGAAATTAGTGGTGTGAAGAGGAATCACACCAATAACAGTGAATCGCAGCTGTAATTTAATGGGTAGCGGCCGACAGCGGGCTGCTATTTGCGTTATTGTTTTAAAATCCAACAATCCCTTGCGGAAATTAAAATTATTATGTTTCACAATAAGTTGTGCGAATTTTAAAAACATTCACGATCGCGGTACCGGCGGTGACGGCAATAAAATCCGTTATGTCCGCAACTGCGATAACCGAAAACACGGCTGCAACCGCAATTTAAATCCTCAATTAGAGTGACTTAAAGATGGCAAGTTTTAGATTTCCTCTCTGTACCCTGTTATCGTAACTTTAGCTTAATTTGCTTATGTTTCTTCTGAAATTTATTTGGGGTGCCCTGACAGCAGACTTAGGCTGAAAGCTTTCTGTTTTTTCTTAGCAATGGAAGGCCTTGGAAGCTTAGGATTTAGTAATGTAAGCACTGCCATGAGGAAGAAAAGGAGCAGCGCGTCCCGTCGTCCTAGGAGCGAGTCACAACCTCATACAGAGTTCCAGGATCTTTCTTCTTTATCATCCACACCGCCTTCCGACAATGTAAGCAAACATGGAATGAGATGATTCTTATATAATTGTTGTACTTCTCGGTTCTCATTGAGAAGCATTCTATTTGAACTTCGGCAATTGAAGGCCTTATGTAATTAACACCTGTTGAGATTGAATTTATTCAGAATTTAGTCAATGTTGACGATGAGGCATATGAAGACTCCGATGAAGCTTCCGACTATTGTTCTTTCCAAGGCAGTAGGGACCGTAGGCATGATGGAATTGATTTGAAAAGAAGCAGTGAAGGTGTCCTTGCACCTAGTAATTGGAAAAGCGTGAGCATGGGAGGGAGTTTTGGAAGTGTTTCAGATGGACTAGAAAATGAGAAGAAAGTCAAGAAAGTTAAACTTAAGGTTGGTGGTGTTACGCGTACCATTGATGCCAAATCCGTAGGTGATAGTGCATCCGGTGCTGGGTCTTCTTCTTCGAAATCCTCTCACTTTTCTGACGCCCCTCGATCACTTCAGCGATCAAGTATTAAGGTTGCTAACTTTCTATTATACAGAATTCCCAAGTCACTACTCTTTCCTGATAATTAGCTCTCATATCATGTAACTGCAACATCTTTGAGTCATCGTAAATGAATCTTTTTTGCGTTTTTAAGTTCCGTGTCTCAGGTATCCACAGAAAGTTCAAAATTGTAAGAATATCTATAGAGCATCTCGAAATATATTGTCGAAAGTTTGTGAGTTGGAAGGGATGACCTTAATATTTTGTGGCATGAACTGATACATGGACAGAGTTCTTATTGAGATTCCTTATCTGATATGTAATTTTGTGTTGTGCAGGACAACTCTGATGACCACTTCTTTACTTCCGAGAAGGATGGTAGTTTGCGAGGGGTTCGGTGGAAGGATTTCTCAAGAGGCGATATAGGTGTAAGACAGGTACATCAGTCAACAGGTAGGGTACCTGCTGAGAATATCTCAACAAAGGGTATAGACAAGCATGAACCGGTCCGTAAGAGTAAGCGAGTTCCCAAGAAACGCTCATTAGAAGGAGTGCTTGATGATGCAGAAGATGATGATGAGATTCGATACCTTGAGAAGGTCAAAACAGCTAGAGTAACTGCTGATTATGGCGTAGAACATGGAGAAGATGGAGGAAGAAAACAACGGAGGATATCCAAGGTAGCGACTAGGAACGTTGACGGCCTTTATGGCTTAGATGTTGGAGATTATGGTTCGTCAAGAATAAGCAAGGAGTCTAAGAAGTCAAGATCAGGAAGAACCTCTGAAGATACTGATTATGTGGAAGAGGATGAAGAATTGGTTTCAGATGTTGAGCTAGAAAATAGGAGAAAGAAAACCAGAAAGGAAGTTGTAGATTTCCTGGGGGACAACAAGAAGGAAATGGCTGTCACTACACGGCAGCGTGCACTGCAAGCAGGCAAAGATGTCTCTTATTGTGTTGGCGTTAGTCCGGTTGAGTTCCCGAATGGATTGCCTCCTGCTCCACCCAAAAGTATGTATAGTACTTGTACTATTGTTACTTTTGTTGCCTTTTCCGTTCATGCTATCATCTAACATAATCTGGTCACAGAGCAAAAAGAGGAAATCTCCGAAGTAGAGCAGCAACTGAAGAAAGCAGAGGCGGCTCAGCGACGCAGGGTGCAGGTCGAAAAGGCAGCTAGGGAATCTGAGGTATGCACCGTTGTTCCTTCCTCTTCGATTTTCCATGTTTCCGAAAGGGCTGGGTTGATTTGAGAATATGGTTTGTCCGATGACTCCCTTGGAATGTCGAGAAGTTAGGAAAAATGCATGCTATTAACGTTGATGTTAACTCTTAAGATGTCGGGATCAATCGTCCTCAATTTTTGCAGGCCGAAGCTATAAGAAAAATTCTCGGCCAAGATTCGAGCAGGAAGAAACGAGAAGAGAAGTTAAAGAAAAGGCAAGAAGAAATGGCACAAGTAAAGATCATTCACAGTACCTTCTTCCTATTCAAATCTTATCTTCCATCTCTTTATCTTGATCCTTTTTTCCTGCAGGAAAAAGCTACGAACTCCATGGTAGTTGCATCAGACTCTGTTAGATGGCTAATGGGCCCTTCGGGAACAACAGTAACATTCCCGAACGAGGTAGGCTTACCAAGTATATTCGATCCCAAGCCTTGCGGTTACCCTCCTCCTCGAGAGAAATGTGCTGTTCCAACTTGTACAAATCCGTACAAGTACCGAGATTCGAAATCGAAGCTTCCCCTCTGCAGCCTGCAATGCTACAAGGCTATGCATGAATCGTTTACCGCGTGTTAGAGAACGGCACTCGGCGGTATGATCCGGCAGGAAACTACGATCGTATCAGTTGTGTACATAAGTTTGTGGATGGATACTATACTTGTGATACAATACTAATATATGGAGTGTAGGAGAGAAGGGTAACAATTAATAAGGACTTGAATATTGCCTTGTATACTAATATATGATCGTGATAATGATAGTGTTGTGATATTTGTATCCATTTCTTGTTGAACATGAATTTTCTAATTATTAAGAAAAATAGAATATATATATATATATATATTTAAAAAAGAATGAAAAATACCCAAAAATAGAAAATTCATCATGGAAATTGAGAATTTAACAAAGCTTTTTGTTTAACAATCAATATTCAAGAATGGACTAAGGAGGGTTGAATTTTTGATTTTTTATATAATTTAAATATTTTTTTTGTTTTTATAGATGATTTATTTTTAACTCTCTTAAAATTTTATAAATTCACCTCTTGTTTGTATTCGTTTTAGTCTGCTTTCTATGTTCTGGCTATTGAGTTGTTTTGGGTGTTATATCGTTAAATAATTAAAAATAATTTTACCTTCCTTACATGAGTAGTCCAATGGTTCGAAATATTTACCCAGTCGACTTACTATCCATTTTGCTTATTCTTGCTCTCCATTGTCCAATTCTTCAATTTCTTCTGTTTTGGCAATAGAATTGTCATGGAAATCCTCCTTGTAATACCCCAAATTTTGGCTACTGACCAAAATGTAAATTTTGAAAGTTTAGTGGTCAAAGTATAAATTTAGAAAAATTTAGGGACAAAAAATATAATTTATAAAAGTCATATATTTTGGCCCGTAAATGGATAGTTTGTTCCGAAATAATTGTTTTCTTGTGAATCAGAATTAGTATTAAAAGCTACAAAGCTCGTTCTTGTTCAACTGATGAAATCAATGTTGCATCCCAACGTCAAGGTCCGTGTTGGAGCACACCAAATATTTGCAGCTCTTCTTATTCCAAGTTCTAATCGTCCTCGACATGAAGTTGCGTCTTTGCATTCTGGTTGTGTCTATGAACCGAGAAGATGGCATTCCAACACTGCTTCTGCATTTGAATCCATATCAGCGTCACTTGAAAAGCTCCGAAGGGAAAAGGATGGCATCAAATTGGAAAAGAATGGTTATAGTATTCATGAAGATTTTAAAGGAAAGGACAATATCGAAGAGGACCGGAAGCAAGGCCTTGTCATGAAGAGTTCCCGTAATATCTATAATATAACATCTATTATTGACAAAACGGCTGCATCAAACATGGTTGAGGCAGTAAGCAGCTCTCCTGTTTCATGATCATGTTCTATGTGCAATTATCTAGTTTACCTCCTGTCCTTTCGATGCGATCAATCTTTTGTATTATTTTCTCCCCTCAGGAACCATATATCATGAAGCTGACAGAGGATCAGATAATGCAGTTATTGTCTGGCTTCTGGATACAGGCCACTCTGTCCGATAATATGCCGTCAAACATAGAACCTATATCACTTTCTTTTGCACTGACATTAATATCTGTACAATTGAAGGTAAATCGAATCACTACATGGTCTCTTTTACGTTGTCCGTTTGCTAATAATCTTCTAAATTGTCATGTTGCAGAACATCTATGATGACCTTGTGGTTCCCTTCTTCCAACTTCCATTGTCCCTAAAGAATATCGCGTTGGACCCTAGCAATGGTATGTACTATTAATAGGCAAGCTTTCATATCTTAGGATAGGATGTTTAATTTGCCAACTCCCATTGTTTTTTGTGGATATTCCCTGGGATGTTAACTCCGGCATTCCAGCGATCGATTCTCGTGCTGTCAACGGGCATGCTGATGTTTGCAGCTAAGATATGTCAAATACCTGATCTGATTGATCTGATCAAGCCCGTAGTTCCGTTTGACGTAAGTTACTCTTTCCTTGAATCGTTTTAAGCGTGTAACGCGACAAAGTTCGCAGTGTTTCTGGTATATAACCTGTTATGTATATATAATGCAATGTCATTGTTTGTAACCATGCTTATCTATTTTCAGGCTGATTCTTATCTGGGCATCAGCGAAGACTTTCAAGTATTCGTAAGACCTCAGGCAGATGTCAAAAGTTATGGACTTGTTACTGATAATCAGTAGGCCTCTTCTTTGCTATCGGAGTTGCGGGATAAAATATATCGATCCGACAATGTCTTGATTGATATCTTGGTTCAAAATTTGTCGATCATCACCGAGGTGGGACATACTATTAAGAGATGCCCTCTTTCTGTCTCTATATAGTTTCTAAAGCTAATTTTTTGTGCTTGTTAAAGCTGGAGGTAGATGATCTGACGACGCAGTTGTCTGAGCCGTTCACGCCCGATGATGCATTCATGTTTGGCTCTCGATCTACATTTGACTTGGACCACAATCAAATGATTCCCTATTCGAAACAATCACTTTATTTCGATGAGGTATGCCCGTATATTAACATCTTTTTGTACTGAACCAACGTATAACTTGAAAAGCTTGTTGCATGTAATCTATCTTGGTGTTTCGGTGCTTATGTGGCAGGATATTCAAACAAGCTCATTAGTCGAGGATGATACAAGAAGTGAAGTGTCTGTCGTCGGCCTGTCCCACTTCATTCAGAAAGTGGCTGCATCCTCCTCTGCGTCTCATGTTACTGACATTGGGCAGCTCTTGCAGTCGGTAATCTCTCGTACATTTGTCCTGCGAACCTCCAAAAACCATAGAACTTCTGCATGAGATTTTGTAAGATCTTATATTCGTTAATATTACTGCGTTTCATAGGCACTTGAGGTGGCTGGTCGAGTTGCAGCAACATCCGTTTCTACATCACCTCTCCCATACGATACCATGGCTAGCCAATGCGAAGCACTTGGCACCGGTACAATGAAGAAGCTCTCCAACTGGTTGGCCCATGAAAAAGGAGTTGCTGATAAAATTATACCAACAGTTGCTGCTGATAGACACGCGATGATGCTTCAGAAGGTAAATAGAATACATTACTCACTTTTCATGACATTATTTACTCAAAATGATTATGGATCAATCAGTAGCAGTGATTACTGAAAACAAATATGGCTACATCTCGATCATGATCTGCTTTGTCTTTTTCATTTGCATGTCTCTATCACAGATGTCAAATGAAAGTGCTTTAACCAGAGCTGTCTCACAGATCGACCCATGTTTGTCTAAGAGGTTGCCTCCCGCTAGCCCGTTCGACAACTTCCTTAAAGCAGCTCGGTGTTGAACAAGGCACAGGGTATCATAGTTGTTTATGTTGTAAAGCTTTAGAAACTGACTAGATTGTAAAACTTAGGTTCGAACAAAACTGATAATTTGAGGGCTTACATTCCCAAACATTATTGATTCTTGTGTTCATTTTGCTCTTCAAAGTTGAAAGAGCTAGTTTTAAGCACTGCATAGGATGGAGTTCAAAGTTATTGTCATATTATGATCAAATGAATGTGAATTGCTGTCCAAGTGGTTCTTGGTTCTAAGGAAATGAGACAGGTGACTCGACCCATCGAACCGTAGCCTCTTTAGATTTTGTCACTCGTATGTATCTTCAGCGGACATGCCTTGCAACACTGTGTCCTCTGAGCATTTGCAAGATTCGTTGCTCCATCGACATGAGCAGCTCTAATGTTGTAAAAATAAAGCTTCACATCCCCCTTCAATGCACAAGCTACAGAATGAGAGCCCAAATCAAAGAAATCTGGGGAAGTAAATTGCAAACTTTGAAGAACAACTGTCAACTCTCATACAAAGCATAAAAGCCGATTTCTACAAAGAAGGTTAAAATAAAGTAACTTTAAACAGAGATAAAACACCTAAACAATTGAATGAAAGTTTAAACCAGAAGTTAGAAAGAGGACCTGAATCTGAAATAAGTAGCATGTTCTGAGGAATCGAGGAGGATATTGAAGTATCCATTGCAAGAAAAAGCATATAAATGGATGCTGCAGAAATGGGAACAAGACAAATCGGAACTATCTTTTTATAAACATGATAAAACCACTTGACATTCTCTCAGATCAATTGATCAACAATGCCAATAAATAATTGGTCATGGTAATACAAATCAGTTTTTTTTTAAAGGTTATCAGCTGCCTGGGATGTTATACAGATGTCCTTCAATGTCAGGAACAAAGCCTTTGTCCACCATTTCCTCTTTAACTATCTCATAAGTTGTTCGATTTGGGACCAAACCTTTCTCTAACATCTCATTAAGAAGTCCATTTGCCTCTTCCAATTTACCCTTCTTGCATAAACCCTTTATTAGCACATTGTATGTCACAACATTAGCCCGCATCCCTTCTTTCTCCATTCGTGTTTTAACGTTCAATGCTGCTCTGAGGTTTTCCTCCCTGCAATAGCCATCCATCAAAGTATTATACGTTACATGATTCGGTCTCAAACCTATCTTAACCATCTCATCTAAGACTCTTGCAGCCTTTCTCGACTCTCCATCCTTGCACAATGCACCGACCAGTATGTTATATGTAACAAAATCAACTTTCACACCTTTATTTTGCATTTCATCCATGAGCTTTGTTACGATCGCAATGTTTCCTTCTCTACATAAACCAGCAATTAAGCAGTTATATGTCGAAATATTAGGGAAAATACCTCTATCTAACATAGATTCGCGCAGAGCAAATGCGTCTTCCATTCTCCCATCCTTACAATAGGCGTCTATCAGAGTATTATATGTTATAACAGTAGGAGCAATTCCTCGTCTTACAACATCATCGAACAAGTCAGTACCTTCCTTCATCTTACCCTTCTTACAGTACCCATTTATAAGTGCATTGTAAGTAACAACATTCGGCTCCAAACCAGATCCTACCATTTCATCCAGCATACGGAAAGCCTCATCAAGCTTCCCTTCCAAACAGAGTGTATTAATCAAAGAATTATATGTAACCACAGTAGGCTTCATACCTTGTGTCTGCATTTCCCCAAACACCTTCATAGCTGCTGATAAATTCTCATCCTTGCAAAACCCATCGATCAATATATTGAAAGTAATCTCATTCGGTCTAACTTCGTTCGAAATCATTTCCTTCAATATAGCATCCGCTTTGTACATTTTCCCGATCCGACCTTTCTTACAATAGCCACCAATAAGAGTATTATAGGTAATCACATCTGGCAAGATCCCCCATGCCTTCATGTCCTGAACAACATCACTAGCCTTATTCAATTTCCCAACTTTACACAGTCCATTGATCACAGTATTAAAACTTATCAAATTAAACTCAATTCTCCTCCTAATCATCTCTTTATAGACATATTCCATATATCCAATCTTCTCCTCCCTCACCAAAGCACTCAACAGAGGATTACACGACGATACCGATAACTTAAAACCATAGTCACCAGCTCTCTTAAAAGCCTCAAATCCTAAATCAATTTTCATATGATTCACATAAGCCAATATCAACATATCAGCAATTATAGAACCAGCACAAAAACTATCACCAGATATTGAAATGGCATGAAAAATAGAAGAAACTGAAATGGGGTTCTCATTCTTCAAAAAGCCATGTAAGAAAGATCTCATTTTCGGATACTCTTTAGAATTTGCAAGAGAATGTAACAGCATACAACTATGTTCTAATGAATGGGAGAGATTAAACTCTTTCTCTGACCATTTATAGTACCTACAAGATATGAAGAAAAATCGAATAAACACCCAAAGGAAAAGAAAGAAAGAAAAATTGGGTACACTTCAAGCTGGGTTCTTTAGAGTAGTACCTTAGTGTGAGGCAAGAGTCAATCCTAGAATCAAGCAGTTGTTGCAGAAGTGTGATGGGGTTTTCGTTTTGGAGATGGGTTTTGAGGCTTCCCCAGTGTTGTTTTGATATGAGTTCGGTTACGATTGGTAATGGAGTGTTGTCTGAAAAGAATGGCCTTAGGGAGTGTTTGTTTCCCGAGAAAATGTTCCCGAGTCTAAACTTTCCACGGAAAAGGTTGGGCCTTGGATGCATCTGGTCGAGATTAATTATAGAAGATATCAAATTGATATGTGCACGATTGAATTAAGGGAGGAATTGAAGAAGAGTCAAGGATCATAAAGGAAGAAGATGAACAGAGAGAAGAGAGAACGTTGTAGTTCTCTTTCGATTGGGTTTATACTCTATAAGGGCAAAACCGTAACTCACTTTAAAATCCAAGGGTTTAGGAAAGGTTTTACCTATTAGTAAACTTCATCTTCGACCTCCGCTAAGACCCAATTTTCCTCCTTCAAGCTTCTTCGCCAATGGTGCATTTCCCGTTGCCATTTTAACCACTTTTATCAAATAAAATTCCTTTTCTGCCCCTTCGATGCTGAAACTCTTTTTATCCTCCTCCAATCGTGCACACTGCATCAGCACGGTAGCTCCTAGCCTCCGAGTTAAGCATGACTCGAATTCGCTCTTCGATCCAGCGAGTCGATTCACCGGATTGACTCGGCGGAGCCCTACGAATTCGCTCTTCCGGGCTTTCTTCTGTTCTGATTCCAGTGATGGGTCCGGATCGGGTTCCGAGTCCCAACCGGTGGTTGAGGTCGAGGAAAAGGGAGTTGAGTCCGAGTCCGATGGGTCTGACTCGAAAGCATCGTCAGCTATTGTGCCAGCTTACCCCAGGCCAGAGGATTACTTGACGGTTAGTTTCGAAAATTATGAATCTTTGAAGGGAAATGGATGACAGGAAAATGCTGTTGAATTTTGCTCAATGTTTATTGGTTTTACTTATGTAAAGTTGGTCCTTTCGTAATCTTTCTCGTGAATTTTCTTTGTTTTGGACATTAACAGATCATGTGTAATGAGGTGGCATGATTGGAATTGATAAAATGAGAATACATTTGTGAACCTGCAAATTGTTAGTTTTCACTGTATATTTTTCCTTCAACATTGTGCAACAACAAACTGTGAAGAATTCTACTTGATCGAATTTGTCGAAATCATGATCTGTATTTTCAAAGAAAGCTCTGTGTTTGTTCTCTCCTAGATTTGATTAAACATATTCTTTTTGTTTTTGTTTTCAGGTTTTGGCGTTACCCTTGCCACATAGACCTCTTTTCCCAGGATTTTACATGCCTATTTATGTTAAGGTAGATCCTGCCATCTACTTTCATGGATTATGAAATTCTCATCTTTTTTTCCCCTTAGGGTAGTAACTAGTAATATTTATAGACTTAGGATCTATAGCCGATGTTGATGAATTGTAAATTTGGAGCAATTTTCTATCGATTCGATTGTGGATCATATCTTGACCCTTGAAGTGGCACCATTTTATAGATTAGATTCACCGCAAATCTGTGATTTTGTAGCTCTAGAGAAGTCCACACGATGCTGTGAATTATACTACTTAACAGCGGTGAAAATATCCTGTTGAGTTTGTTGCTTGCGATATTATCTAGGCATAATGAGGTCAATGGATTCTCTTACCAACACGCTTTGTCGAGCAGGATCCTAAGTTGCTATCAGCTTTACAAGAAAGCCGGAAAAGGCAAGCTCCGTATGCTGGTGCTTTCCTTCTTAAAGATGAACCAGGGACTGAGTCCAGCCCTAGTTCTGAATCAGAGGAAAGTGTATATGATATTAAAGGAAAGGAATTGTTTAATCGTCTTCATGAAGTTGGCACCCTTGCTCAGGTATCTATTTTTGTGGCTATTCTTTTAGCTAAAAGGCATTATGTCTTGATTAGTATTGAGTGCAGTACTGAGTGGCAGTTGCAACATATAATGTGTCCACTAATGCATGTATCTATAATCTGATATTTTCAGATTTCAAGTATCCAAGGAGACCAGGTTATCCTTATTGGTCACAGGCGGCTTCGAATAACAGAGATGGTGGGTGAGAGAGATCCTAAATATATCGTGTTAGCCAATGATAATCTGGTGTTCATGTAAAAGGATATTCATAATACGTAAGTGGAACGTTTGTTTTATGCAAAGCTTCTGAACTTGAACATCTTGATTTCTATACAGGTCAGTGAAGATCCCCTTACAGTCAAAGTTGATCATCTCAAGGTATGTTGTCCATATGTTTTCACTTCCAGAATTTTATGATCAAAATTTAAACACGGTGAATAGTTATTAGTCTATTGATTCACCAGATGTCGTTATGCTGCAGGAAAAACCTTATGACAAGGATGATGATGTCATAAAGGCAACACCCTTTGAGGTTATATCAACCCTAAGAGATGTTCTGAAAACTAGTTCCCTTTGGAGGGATCATGTTCAAACATATAGTCAGGTCAGGTGCTTTCCTTCTTCCAAATTTTTAATATTTTCTTTATGTTTCTTTATTTATTTTTTGATAAAAGTTGGAGGTCTCATTAAAAACTCCCTTTATATTCGCCCATATACTAACAAGTGTGTTAACGAACATTGGAAGGAAGAAAAGAGTACCTCATATTTCATTAAATAAAACACCCAATATATATGAAAACACGGAATACCCTCAAACGGGGATATACACCATTACAAAAAACCATAACCACCTAAAACTCTCGCCTCCTCGACCACAAAAATCCAAAGACAATCACCCTATACCTAAGATATACCTCCAGCAAAAGAAAACAAGCCAACACTTAATAACATACAGAAAAAAACCACTGCAACCATAAAAAGGAAAAATCTGCCTCTGAAGGGAACTCCACAAAATACCATCACGATCCAAAATCAGCAAAAAAATTCAGCTCCTAAAGATATCTTCAATGGAACAAAACCTCACTTCCTTCCCATCAATCAATGTGTCCTTGCAACTTAATTCAGAACACTTTTCTTTTGCTTGCATTTCTTCACCACACGATTTTTTCTTAATTTCCCAGGGAAAGGGGGCACTGCTGGGGTATCTTCCTTTACTTGTATTGCGTCACAGGGTAGACCATTAGAAGTAATGAGACCCATCATAAGAACATCTTTCAAGGCCCTGGGGCTAACTCCATCAGAATGATCAACTGATTTATTAACTAGATGCTCTACGATATTTAATTTTGATTGATCCAAGGCCTCCATTGAATGAAACCCTGAATCTGAACAAGGGGAAGGAGACAATCCTGACCTAACACCGGTAGACCCGCTTTTAATAAGATCATCCTCATCAAATTTGTTACTCGAATTCTCATCACTTTTGGCACTCTTCATGAGTGAAAAATTTTCTATGTTGGCAACTTCAATTGCAACATCTTCGACGGGGCAATTTAAACCTGAGGAGAACACCGACGATCCTAACAGAGAATTCTCCGTCGATGCCCCAAGAGAACAAATCAAATCTAATGAATCATCGACTTCCTCAGGGATCCAAGACTTTGGTTTGAAAGAAGGCTCAACTTCATGATCCATGATTTAAAAAAAAATTAGCACCGACATTCAAACCCAATGACTCGTCAATTCTCACTTTATCCTTTGTGAGGATTTGAATTTTTGCCCGATCAAAGGAAATTGAGAGCTTTCGTCAATTGCTAATAATTTGTCCCACCTAGCTGCAATGTTTTTGAAAGTACCACAATTCCAAGCGTGAAAAGGAATTCCTTCGCAAACTACCCACACTCGTTGGCACTCCACCACTAGACTCTCTGACCAAGCTTCAACTTTGGAAAACCACTCTGCAAGAGTCTTTGATTGTTCATTCTTCACCCTTCTCAACGTAGCAGAGTCCTCAAATATCATTAGAACAACATTCCCAACAGCTCTCATTAACGAGAAACCAGTGAGTCCTTTGTCTTGCATTTGGCTAGCAAGATTGCCGATTATGTTTTTTTATATCTTCTCTTTGTGTTTTCTAGAGCTTGTTTTTCCTCTATGTATTTGTACTTTCCTCCAAATATTCCCTTAAAGAAGGTGGAGCCTCCATTGAGTTTCACATTAGATAGACATCATATATTTGTAACTTCTGCAAATGTTCAAAGATTATTTTAATATCACATTGAGTTGGTATTTCTTCATGTCAATTGCCTGCACTAGAAATTGTTATATGTTTATCATATTACTACCAAAACTATTATGTGTTTTGTTCAATTAACTTTCTTAATTTAATTGTGAAATCCTTTTCTTTTTCCTTCTAATGTTTTGCAGCATATAGGTGATTTCAATTTTCCAAGGTTAGCAGATTTTGGAGCTGCAATATCTGGTGCAAACAAACTGCAATGCCAGCAAGTTCTTGAAGAGCTGGATGTAAGTTGCTTCGATACATTGTAATTTTGATTAGTTATCTTTGAGATCTATTTCCGGTTTGGTTGGTTTTGTATTTGGGGACATCTTTTATGTGAATCATTATGGAATAGGCTTTGGCACCTATATGTTTGTGTTTATATATTTAGAGACCGAACCGAAGTAGTTATCTCCTCTTGAAACTGTTCCATACTGTTTCCATTAGGTGCATAAGCGATTACAACTTACACTGGAGTTAGTTAAAAAGGAAATGGAAATCAGCAAGATTCAGGTACTTGATGCCATTGAATCTCCTTGCACCTGTACATTATTTAATTTTTTTTCTTTTATTATCTTTGGTAGGTCTAAATTATTTATGCTTATTTTTAGGAATCAATTGCGAAAGCAATCGAGGAAAAGATAAGTGCTGAACAACGCCGGTACTTGTTGAATGAGCAGCTTAAGGCGATAAAGAAGGTATTTGATTCTGATAAATTATTAATGATATTTCTCTTAGGTAGTGCTAATGCTTTTACCAATTTATCTTTATAATATACAGTCAAATTTGCCCCCATATGATCATTTCATTTTCTGTAAACTTGTGTGTCTATTATTTTTTTCCAACTTTTTCTCCTCTGTAGAAATTAGAATGAATTTCATTTGTTCTGGTTCAGGAACTTGGGTTGGAAACGGATGACAAAACTGCACTTTTAGGTTAGTTCTGTTTCATGTCTTATTTGGCCGAATTACAATATAGTATTTACCTGCTTACTTTTCCTTTCTTTTTCTCCCCACTTTTACAAAATAATTATTTGCATGCATGGATGCTCTCCTTGGACGTAATTTGTTGTTGAAGTCATTTTTCGTATGGATGAAGAACTAGTTTAATTTTTTTTTAATTTTAGATTTGAAATTGAAACTATTATTGTCACATTTAGTATACTTTTTCTGTTCCTTTCTTGCAGCAAAATTTAGGGAAAGACTTGAACCAAATAGAGAGAAATGCCCACCTCATGTCTTGCAAGTTATAGAAGAGGAGCTAACAAAACTACAGCTGTTAGAGGCCAGTTCAAGTGAATTTAATGTAACTCGTAACTATCTGGATTGGTTAACAGTACTGCCCTGGGGGAATTACAGGTTTGGTTTCCAGCGTTACATGTTAGGACTTACGCGAATTCTGAATATGATTTGGCATTGAAGTCATATAAATATATTTCTTAAATGATTTCTGATTTGCACACACAAATGATCGTGATATTACGATTTGATAATCAGTTTTAGTTCACTGTGCCACAAATAGTTCTCTTCCCTGTATTAATCTATAATCCTGTAATAGTCATGCTTGATAGTGAGGCAGAATAACTAAAGAACAACTGGGAAAATTTTAGTAGTTCCATATGTATATATATATAAGTCTAATGTTATTTGTTTCTCTATGCAGTGATGAGAACTTTGATGTTATTCGGGCGCAAACAATTCTTGATGAAGACCATTATGGATTAACTGATGTTAAGGAAAGAATATTGGAATTTATAGCTGTCGGAAAACTCAGAGGAACTTCACAAGGTTGGTCAAGTTTATTTTCTTTTATAGAGTTGTATTGATGTTTAGGTGAAAGGAATGTTTTATTATTCTTTCTGTGAGCCACAATTCATCTTTTCCACTTGTGTTCCATGTCGGTGAAGTGGCATTGACCAATCTCCACTTTGTACCTAAATATTCTAAACAACAGTTTGCAGTGAGAGTAAATCTCACACTAAATAAAGCTAGTAAATATATTTGGCAGCTCTGTTATGTAAACTATTGCATGAGATGGTTAACCTATTCTTTATGGATGATCAAATGTTTCAAAATTTTCAGTTGAATTTTATCTATTCTTCCCTGGTAAGAATTGAAGTGGTTTTAGGCTTCTGTTGAATGAATAAAAATCTTGAGAAACCAACCCCTTTTATCTTATTTTCTTTAATAACAGCCTTGGCTATGTTCTTGTAAGGAATATGGTTGATGTAGTGAGCTCCTACCGGTTTGAGTTTGGTTACTTTTTACTCGGACATGTAGTTTCCTAACATTGTTTTGTTAAATTAATCTTGTTGAGCCGAATCATCATTATGCTTCAACATTGTTGCATACAGTTGAAGGTGTACAAAACTGGCTATCTGTTTAATAACATCAGAGGCTCATTCATGATCTTTTTGTTATGGGTGCAGGTAAAATTATCTGTCTCTCAGGCCCTCCCGGTGTGGGAAAAACTAGTATTGGCCGTTCCATTGCCCGTGCTTTGAACCGCAAGTTCTATCGGTTCTCTGTTGGGGGACTGTCTGATGTTGCTGAAATCAAGGTAGTTGTGCACCTTATTCTCTGATTGTTATCAGTAAATGTCTGATATCCTCATTGACTTGGTTTCTTGTTTAAATCCTAATTAATTCCCAGGGACATCGGCGGACCTATATTGGTGCCATGCCAGGGAAGATGGTGCAGTGCCTGAAAAATGTTGGGACTGCTAACCCTCTTGTTCTAATTGATGAGATAGACAAGGTATCTTAAAATCTAATGTTTGAAAACTTTGCATGGATGGTGTGCTTTAGGGTAGTACGGTGTTTCGCTCTTCACTTCCTTGAATATTGGCTTTCTGCCATTTAGTCTTCTTGAATTTAATCGGTTGACCAGTTCAATTCTATAACAATGGCAGCTGGGGAGGGGACATGCTGGCGATCCAGCAAGTGCTTTGCTAGAGCTCCTTGATCCTGAGCAAAATGCTAACTTTTTGGATCACTATCTTGATGTCCCAATTGATTTATCGAAGGTAAGTTGGTTTATGATTTAGAGGGTCCACGCTAGCTTGCTTTTTGATCATTTTCAAGCATTTTTGTAAGATTTAAGAGGAGAACTTGATGCCTCACATGCCTTAAGCATTTGGTTGCAGGTCCTATTTGTTTGCACGGCAAATGTTGTGGACAACATACCGAATCCTCTCTTGGACCGAATGGAGGTCATTGCTATTGCTGGTTACATCACTGATGAGAAAATGCACATCGCTAGAGATTATCTGGAGAAAACTGCATGAGAAGCATGCGGTGTCAAACCCGAACAGGTTTTTCCTCTCTATACCTGCTTTTTTTTTGTCCCCCCTTTCCCTCAACATCCGTGTCTGCGCATGCATGAGCAGTTATACGATCGTGTAACATACAAGCATAGAGATCCAAAATGGAGAATAGCTATCTGGATTAAGTCGCTTTCAATCTCTAAGTTTGAATAAACATGGATTCCAACTTGAGTTAGTATAAAATCTCTCTTCTTTCATGCATGTAATAAAAAGCATGATCGGTGGCTTTGAACCCTTGTCTGTGATAACTTCTGAACTAAGTTACTATAGTTTGTGCCGGTAATGCTGACGTCAGCTAAATAGCAGATTACCTCATACATGTTATCTTTATTTCAATTTTATCACGGCGGTGTTTTTGTTTTTGATGGAGAAATTTTAAAAAAAATGTAAGGAGTGTATTTTTGACTTCTCATCAAGCTGTTTCTTCCAGGTTGAGATTACCGATGCAGCTCTTCTTGGCCTAATAGAAAACTACTGTCGAGAAGCAGGGGTTCGGAACCTTCAAAAGCACATTGAAAAGATCTACCGTAAGGTTTGCACAAAGCGAAAAATTTTGGGACGGTTACTAGGTTTCAGTCATAAAGCATTGCAGTGAACAGTCACACGGATTCACATGAACATGCACTCTCTTTCTCCCCAGTCATATATCTCTAGGAATTGTGTGAAATCTGGATATTGATTAAAACCATGTTGGTGTATGGCAGATTGCTCTTCGACTTGTGAGAGAAGGATCATCAAATGAGCCTGACATTAGTGGAAAATCGGTCGAGCCTGCCAATGCCAAAGCAGAAGTTGATGATGAATCTGATCATCATGCAGCTGCAAACAAGACTAATGTCGATGATGAATCAGTAGGGAATATAAGTCATGAATCTGAAGCCTCGGTTCAGGTTGACACAGTTCAGACAAATGACCAGCCCAAGGATTCAAAGGTATTTTAGAAGTTATTAATTTCTAAAAGGCGGTTTGGGTTTGGGAATTCGGGAAAACTTGCTTTAGTTGCGTAATCCGGTCACTTATTCCTTTAATTGCTCATTCAAAATACTTTTCCTGCAGGGTGCAACAGACGGTAAAGAACATCATGAAACTGAAGCAATCGAGGCAGTTGAAAAGGTGTTGGTGGATACCTCGAACCTAGCCGATTTTGTTGGGAAACCAGTTTTCCATGCGGAGCGCCTCTACGATCAGACTCCAGTTGGTGTCGTGATGGGTCTAGCTTGGACTTCCATGGGTGGCTCCACCTTGTACATTGAAACTACAGTGATTGAGCAAGGAGAGGGGAAAGGGGCACTTCATCTCACCGGTCAACTCGGAGATGTCATGAAAGAAAGCGCACAGATTGGTCACACACTTGCTAGAGCCATTTTGCTGGAGAAAGAACCAGATAACCCCTTCTTTGCCAATTCCAAGCTTCATCTCCATGTCCCTGGTGGAGCCACCCCAAAAGATGGACCGAGTGCCGGTTGCACCATGATCACTTCATTGCTATCCCTTGCCATGAAGAAGCCTATTAGGAAGGATGTAGCAATGACCGGAGAAGTCACCCTGACCGGGAAGATTCTTCCAATCGGAGGGGTAAGCTAAACAGACCCTTTATTTACTTTTTCGGGTCATATATCACAACGTAAACTTAAGAAAACTACTTTTTCAACAGGTGAAGGAGAAGACAATAGCAGCAAAGAGGAGTGAAGTGAAGACGATCGTGTTCCCGTCTGCTAACAGACGTGATTACGACGAGCTTGCTGCAAATGTAAGAGAAGGTCTCGATGTTCATTTCGTCGATGACTACAGTCAGATATTCAGTTTGGCATTCGAATATGACGATAATAAGATGGGGAATTAGGTTTTATTTCCAGCCAATGGTTCAGAAGGGTTTTTGCCTGAATATTCTTTGCAACTGATCCTGGAACTCAAAACCCAGATTTAAATGGTGAATCACATCAAAATTTTCAGACTTCAAATTAATATTGTTGCATTATGTATCTCTTCTTCCTTTCTGAAAATCAAAGGTTGTACCTTCATTATCATAATCATAAAATCTTCAGCATTTCATATTAAGCCGTCCATCTTTACATTTAAATTAACGTCTTTTTTATGGGTAAACTACGCATTTAGTACTTAAACTATTAATTTTCGTCCATTTTAGATTTTTTTCTTCAAAATCATACTTTATGTTTAGTTTTTGTTTCATTTTAGTACCAGTTGTTAAAAACGTAACGTGTTTAGTACATAAACTATAAATTTTAGTCTGTTTTAATACTTAAACTTTAAAAAAAAAATCAAAATTTAATGTTAAATTTTGAACGGAGTACTAAAATTAATAGTTTAAGGATGAATGTGAATAATTGAGGGGAGCGATAAACTATATTTGAGATGAAAATGAAAATTATTTGAGTTCATTTGGTTATAATTTGAATTAATAATTTAAATTTAAATGAAAATGCGTTCATAATATAAATATGAGTAGAGAAAATCGCCTCAGTGACCAAAAAAAAGTTATAATATACGATTTTAACCAACTTTTTTTGGATTTGCCAAAATGACCAACAAATTCGCAACGCGAAATAAAAATCGCAACGCGATCCCCAGAATCGCAAATCAGTTTCCAAAATCGCAACGCGATTCTTGAAAATCGCGATGCGATAGTACAAATTCGCATTGCGATTTTCCATAATCGCAACGCGAATATGAAAATCGCAACGCGAACACATAAATCGCAACGCGTATCCGTAAATCGCAACGTGTATCCGTAAATCGCAACGCGTATGGGTAAATCGCAATGCGTATCCGTATATCGCAACGCGTATCCGTAAATCGCAACGCGTATCCGTAAACCGCAACGTGTATCCGTAAATCGCAACGCGTATCCGTAAATCGCAATGCGTATCCGTAAATCGCAACGCGTATCCGTAAATCGCAACGATAATCCGTAAATCGCAACGCGTATCCGTAAATCGCAACGATAATCCGTAAATCGCAACGAGAATCTGTAAATCGCAACGATAATCCGTAAATCGCAACGAGAATCTGTAAATCACAACACTGAAATTTTGGGTATATAACACTGAAATCATAAACTAAATCCCTAAATCGCAACTCATTCCATCTCCATCTATCACTCTCTCCGGCGACATCCGTTCCTATATCCAACGACATCCTTCCCAATCCGGCAACAGGTTTTAGTTTCGCAGCTCGTCTGTTTAGTAAATTAATTTACAACCATGAAATCATCTAATGTTGATCATGTTTGGATAGATTTGTGTTTTGGAGGGTCATGGGATAATGTTCATGGTGTTTTACAATATATGCCTTTACCCATGAATCTTCAACTAAAATTGTCTTTACAAAAGTTAACTTATGAAACTCTAATGCTACGTGTTTCAAATAAATTGAATTTAGAGCCCCTAAGTGGATTTAGGCTATCTTATCAGAGAAATGGTAAAGTTTATTTGTTAACCGACAATGAAGATGTTGAACGATTCATTGCTTACATTAGTGTTTCACAAGATGATGTTACATTGTATGTTGTTGAACCTAGAAGTAGTATTGTTGGGTCAGTAGCGGGTAGTAATCAACTAAGTTTTTCTCAAAACCCACAACCTTTCTCTAATCCAAATCCCAATCAACTTTCAGCACCAAATTCCGGTTTTCGTATTGACCAGTTAGACGATGATGAGCCAACAGAAAAAATTGTGAGTACTAGTCAGTATTCGAAATTTGGTCTTGGTCAATATCCGGACTTTGATATTGGTCATACACGGATTTTGATGATGTTTCAGAAGAAGAAACAGACCATGCGTGTAATGATATTGATATTGGTCAATACCCGAATTTTGATGATGAAACAGCCGTTGCCGAAGAATGTAATGTTGATGATAATGAGGAGGAAGTTACGACTGTGAATGAACATGTTGAACATCCATTCTGTAATTCATATAATCCTGAAGAAGAAAAAGAAGAAGAAAAAGTCCCCGAAGAAAAGAAAATGCCACGGGCGTATAACTGGAATATGCCAGAATTACTTCAGATACCGGAAGAAGAGTTGATAAAGAAAGCAGTTGATTGTTACACAAAAGTTATTCGTATCAAGAAAGATGATTGTTTTGATACAAAGGAAGACTTGAAGATAGCTTTATATACGAAATGTGTGGAAGATGGCTATCAACTAAAAGTTAACAAATCAAGCAAAGATCGTTTCGAAACAAGGTGTATGATTGACAAAAACTGTACGTGGCGTATGATTGCAAAGAGAATAAAAGATTGTAAAATGTTTCAAGTTAGGACTTTTATTGATAAACATACATGTTCAAGAACCCAAGTTTTTCCTCACCATAGACAGGCAAACAAAAAGGTGTTGGGTGGTTTTCTGGCTGAGTTAATGTTTTTGAATGGCAGGGTATATCGGGGACATGAAATTATGACTGACATGAATGCTCGGTTCAAGATTAGTATATCATATTCTCAAGCTTGGAGAGCCAAATGTTATGCCTTGGAATTGTTGAGGGGGTCGCCAGAAGCATCGTTTGCCCAACTGCCGGCTTATTGTCACAATTTAAAGCTGAAAAATCCTGGGTCGGTAACTCATATCAAACAGATAGAGATGGACGCTTTGAGTTGCTGTTTATCGCCATTGGTGCTACGGTTAGTAAATCAATATAATTTTGTTGACTCATTTTTGTTAGTTACATGCATTTCACATTTAAATGATTATATTTCTTGTGTATATTATTTTGTAGATTCGTTCGTTTATTACTTGCATGCGCCCAGTTATTATAGTTGACGGAGCACATTTGAAAGGTCGATACCTTGGAGTAAACTTATTAGCAGTAGCCATGGATGCTAACAATGGGATATTGCCAATAGCTTACGGGGTTGGCAAATCTGAAACCTCTGATTCATGGACATGGTTTATGGGGCATCTTAGGGATTGCATAGGTCCTATTAGCAATCTGACAATCATATCCGATAGGGCAAACTCAATTGACAACGCTGTTAGAAGGTGTTTCCCAGATGCTTTTCATGGACTTTGTGGTGTTCATTTGTATAGAAATCTAAAATCAAGGTCTGCTGGTATAAAAAAGCACAAATGGACATACTGGAAGGCTGTAAAAGCTTATCGGGAAGTGGATTTCAATAAGCATATAAATTGTTTAAGACGTGTTTTGCCTCAGTGTGCTCAAACACTAGAAGATGTCGGGTTTGAAAGATGGTCAAGAGTACATCAACTTGGAGCAATATATGGTTTCATGACGTCTAATAGTGCAGAATCAATCAACGCTCTAAGTCGTCATTCCCGGAAATTACCCATTACTATGTTAATGGAGTTTTTTCGAGCCTCTATTCAACAGTGGTACTACAAGAAAAGAAACCATGCAGGTATTATTTCTTTGAATTCGTAACTTATCATATTTATATATTTTACTAAGTATTGTTTATTTAAATTTACAGGAACATTGGAACATCGTGTTACACCATGGACTGAAAAAAGATAACGAAACGTGTTGTGAAGTCAACGTCATGGAGAGTTGAACCATGTTCAAACACTTTGTTTCAAGTACTGGATAATAACTTAAATGGGCTAGTCGATCTAAATGCAAAGACGTGTAGTTGTATGAAATGGCAAACATCTGGTTATCCGTGTGGCCATGTTATAAAAGTTGCTCTTCATTTAAACCAAGATGATTCAAGCGCATACGCTATGGATTGCTACACTACATAAGTTTATCGACAGACTTATGCCGAGATTGTCTACCCTATTCCACATCCTTCTGAGTGGGACATACCAGATGACTTACAAACAGTTTTGCCACCAGCCATGGACAGAAGGCTACCTGGCCGACCAAAAGTCACGATCGTATACCGTCTAAGGGTGAAGAGAAGAAGAGATCGACATGTAGTCGGTGCAAGGAAAGTGGTCATACAAGGTTGACATGTGGATCACCAGTGCCATCAAAATCATCTTTTCCTCTACCAAAATATGGATCCTCATCAAAATCCAAAGCTCATATGGTGTCAAGCAAAAGGCAATCATCTTTAAAATCCCAATCACGATTGGCTTCACCTTTTGAGACTGTTAACTTAGGTGATTTTTAAATGCAAACGTTGTATTATGTGGATTTTATGTGTGAACTTTTAACATTTTCAGTTGAATTAATGACTCAGGCCAACCATTTTGACTTAACCAACTCTTGTTATTCAGTTGTTATCACTATTAGGCATGCATTTGACTATCGCAACACGGAAAATACAATCGCAACGCGAAATGAAAATCCCAACATGAAAATCGCAATGCGGAAATGAAAATCGCAACGAGAGAATCGCAATGCGAAATGAAAATCGCAATGCGAAATGAAAATCGCAACGAGAGAATCGCAATGCGAAATGAAAATCGCAATGCGAAATGAAAATCGCAACGACAGAATCGCAATGCGAAATTAAAATCGCAATGCGAAATGAAAATCGCAATGCGAAATGAAAATCGCAATGCGAAATGAAATCGCAACGAAAGAATCGCAATGCGAAATGAAAATCGCAATGCGAAATGAAAATCGCAACGAGATAATCGCAATGCGAAATTATAAACGCATTGCGATTTTCATTTCCGCATTGCGATTTTCATTTCGCATTGCGATTCTCTCGTTGCGATTTTCATTTCGCATTGCGATTTTCATTTCGCATTGCGATAGTCATTTTTGCCTTCAACATAATGCAGATTGAAATCAACAAAATCAACCATTACATTTCAATCAATTAAACAAGCACAAATAAGAATTATGTTCGCATCAATTACACAAATCAACTTTTACAAATCATCTTTTACAAATCAATTAAACAATCAAAAAATAAGCAATAATTCTTATTTCCGATCATCTACTATTGAATCAACTTTTACAAATCAATTAAACAATCAAAAACAATCAATTAAACTATTGAATCAACTTTTGCAGCTCGACATCATTTTCACGCAGTTCACTTCTGAGATTAACCTGCAGAAACCAAACATTTGTTCAAACAACACTTTCTACGCAAATTATTGAATTCTAGTTACTTAACCAAACATTTTCATTTATAAGTATATAAACTTACCAATTGTTTATGGACATTTTTATAACGCGGATGCAGGTAGGCAGCGTCTCGTATATATCGATTTAGCCATATAATGCCGAAACCACAAGCCTACTGCAGCTTTATCTCTATCGGTGGGAGGTAGATACTTGATGCTTCCCGTCGTCAAACGCTCCAACGCCAAGCATACGAGAGGACCACAATCTCCTCTGGCTCCGCTCGTTTGTTGTGGCGCGGTCTCGTCTCTAATAACTGTAATATTGAGCTTCTTTGGCTTCTTGTTTCCAGAACGAGTCCAATAATTGATCGCATCCAAGAATTTAGCCAAATGAGAGCTCCATCCCTTAATAACATCTCTTAAATCAGCCAATGATATGTAATTTATCATGCTGTCATACACTATTGTCTTAAGGGATGGGAGCTGAAGCTCGACGAGAATCCAATGTTTACGTTCCAAAACAGGGATAAACACCTGCAATCATAAGTAATAATTCATTCATTTGCGCACTTATTTCATAAAACCTTTAAACTCAATCTAAAATAAATACTAACCTTATCGACCTCCCACCATGCAGGATAAAGTTTAGCTTGTCCATTGCCCAAATCAAATGATTCATCTCGTGCATTCTTCAAGTGAACGGCGTGAAAAGACGTCGGCATTATTGTATATCGTATATTTTTATTTTTCTTAAGTTTTCTTATTATTAGAAGACGTGTCACCCACGCATCGATATGCTGTTTTACAAAAAAAGACATATATTAGTGACTTACATAAATTTAAAAAAAAAATTAATCAAATTGAAATATAAGAAAAATATAAGACTTACCCCCCCATCGAAATAGCCATTGTCTTCGACCCCTAATAATACGCCCCACCAAGGCCGTTCAAGCAACAAAAAGATATCATCGGTGAGCTTGCATATGTCAGTGAAACACCCCTTGCTCCGCTCATGTAGATAAAAATCAACTGCGGTCTTAGCCCAAAGGGTGTTATCCAAAATTGTGTCCGGTAGTTGTTCCCTCTCCTCTTCAGATACCGGTATGGTACTGGCCGGTAACTCATACGAGAGCCAACTTGAATCCATCATGTCCGGCACGTCAGAGGGTTTCTCAAGAAGCCTACATATGACACCATGTGAATCGGGCTCTTGAATGGTGGGAGGGACCTCTTCAATGATGACAGTGGCCTCTTGAACGGTGGGAGGGGACTCTCGAGGAATGATATGGGGGGCCTCTTCAACGATAGGAGTGGACTCTTGAGGGATGACAGGCGAGTCGGGCTTCTTCTTGCGGTGTCTTCGCACTATTGGGGTGTACGGAGACTTAATAGCACGTGCACGCTGTCTGATGCGTGAACTCCGTCGTGCAAGCATAACCCGACGTAAAGCATCCACTCTATCGGGCCGCTAAATAATTAAATACAAAATCAGTAAATAAACAGACATGATATTTAAACAGTGAAAACAAAGACAAATATGTTTCAAACTTGCATTGTATTCACCCAAGTCATTATTCTATCATAGTTCACAAAATGCATCAGATAACAAAGAAAAATATGTTTCAAACTAATACCCTGAAGTTAGTATTTGTCTTTGTTTTGTCTATTGGTTGAAGTAATGCAATCCATTCAAGTTTCAATTTGCAGAAGAAGAAATAGTTTACTTTCGCAACACGAAACTTAAAATCGCAACGCGAAATGAAAATCGCAACGACAGAATCGCAATGCGAAATGAAAATCGCAACGAAAGAATCGCAACGCGAAATGAAAATCGCAATGCGATTTTGGTTTCGCGTTGCGATCTTGTCGTTGCGATTTTGGTTTCGCGTTGCGATTCTGTCGTT
This sequence comes from Hibiscus syriacus, assembly GCF_006381635.1. Classification (NCBI taxonomy): domain Eukaryota; kingdom Viridiplantae; phylum Streptophyta; class Magnoliopsida; order Malvales; family Malvaceae; genus Hibiscus; species Hibiscus syriacus. The sequence continues at coordinate 311,824 of NW_024062998.1, forward strand.
GCGATTTTCATTTCGCGTTGCGATTTTGGTTTCGCGTTGCGATTTTAAGTTTCGTGTTGCGAAAGTAAACTATTTCTTCTTCTGCAAATTGAAACTTGAATGGATAAATTTACTTTCAACCAAAAGACAAAACAAAGACAAATACTATTTCACAGTGTTAAAGAATACACAGTTTAGCAGAATTGGCAGCAACCGAACAAATTTACTTTCAACCAAAAGACAAAACAAAGACAAATACTATTTCACAGTGTTAAAGAATACACAGTTTAGCAGAATTGGCAGCAACCGAACAAATTTACTTTCAACCAAAAGACAAAACAAAGACAAATATATTTCACAGTGTTAAAGAATACACAGTTTAGCAGAATTGGCAGCAACCGAACAAATTTACTTTCAACCAAAAGACAAAACAAAGACAAATACTATTTCACAGTGTTAAAGAATACACAGTTTAGCAGAATTGGCAGCAACCGAATAAATTTACTAAGCAATCTAAGTGAAATGGCTAATCTAAGTGAAATTACGAGTAAATTTATCATTAAGTTAAATATGGAAAATCTTAAACTTACCTCGTTGCGTAGAGTATGAACCTCATTCTGCAACGATACTATCATCTCACGTAGAGCGGCAACCTCACCACGTAAAGTTGACACCTCCACACGCCATGCACCATCGTTATCGCGTAGAGTACCGATCTCCTCACGCAAGGCATTGACCTCATCACGTAACTCCCTTGACTCATCCCGTTGAGGTGGAGGTGGAGAACAGGGAGATAGGAGTCATGGCATCTTTGCCGGTCGCCTATCATGAGGTGATGGTGGAGAAGAGGCTCGATGATGTGACGGGATAGGTGATGGCTCTCGTTCTAGAGATGTATAGTCGGGTCGATCGGGTGATGGCTCTAGGTGAGGTGATGGCTCTCGAATTGGAGGAAGTGGATGCTGCTCATCATCCGTGCCATCAAAAAAATTCTGACTAGCTTGCCACCAATCAGTGGCAAGCTCTTCCTCCGTGGGTGTCAGTCTTTGTAATGGAATGTTGGCCTCCTAAAATATAAAAACTCAAACAAAGTTAAACGTCTACTATTAATAACTTGTTTATATATTATATGAAAGTATTTGTGTTAACTTACATTATTTATTGTGGCATATGGTATTAAGTCTTCCCAATCCAACAGAGTTTTCCTCTTCCAGGAAATAGCCCTGGGAATATCATTTGACGTTTTTATTGCATATGTACGCATGCTGGGGAAAGCCTCGAATATCCAAATCTACAAACAATATAATAACAAAATTAGTAATTGTTAAATAATTAATTATAATTTTAGAAACATTATATAGAAATTCTTACCTTAAAGGCCCAAACAAAGCCTGACAAAGTGTATTTGGACCCATCGCCCCGCAAACTTTTGCGGTCATCAAAGGCAGACGACAACTTAGTCCAGGTAGCTTTCCATATATACGAACCCCACGGAAACAGATTCCATGCATTCAGGTCCTCTACCAATATTATTAGCTCCCGATGAATAGGTTGTCTGGCCTCTCTGCCTAAAAAGCCGGCATACACAAGTAGTAGAAGGCATACTCGGACAACATCGACGTCTTCCATCCGAGTGAAACCAGCTTTCTTATTAAATAATTTCTTCAGGTCGTCGACATGTAGGTTCGGCTTCTCCATTGACTCATCCGGAAAAACCCGGGATAACCATGATGGGCGGGCGATATGACGAGTGTACCGGCCTACATCATCGTGTCCGAATCGTAGACCAGTGATTAAGCAGAACTCCTTCCGCCCAAAGCAAGTATACGCTGGTGGAAAATGAAACCATATCTCTTCCTCACCACGTTGTATACTGTCGGGTAGATTTGATGTCATGGTCTGAAGCCACAAATGGGTCAAATTAGCATCTCCACCCGGATGCTGTACTCTCAGCCATGGCCCGAAGCAGGTTTCCTCAAACAATTGTCTTTGAGCAGGTGAAAGCTTCTTTGCAATTGTAGTTGCCAGGCTGACTTTATTTCTCAAGGTCAATTGAGCCGAAAAAAATTTCTACAAAAACAATAAACATACCAAGTTAGATATACCAAAAACTACACTGTGAAGATATACCAAAAACAATAAACATAAAAAGTAGTAGTTTATTCTTGAAACTAAAATTTGCAACACTGTTTTGTCTTTTGGTTGAAATGAAAATCGCAACGAGAGAATCGCAACGCGAGATGACAATCGCAACGAGAGAATCGCAACGCGAAATGAAAATCGCAACGAGAGAATCGCAACGCGAAATGAAAATCGCAATGCGATTTTGGTTTCGCGTTGCGATTCTCTCGTTGCGATTTTCATTTCGCGTTGCGATTCTCTCGTTGCGACAGTCATTCTCTCGTTGCGATTTTCATTTATCTCGTTGCGACTCTTCTGCAAATTGAAACTTGAATGGATTGCATTACTTCAACCAAAAGACAGAACAAAGACAAAGACAAATACTAACTTGAAAATCGCAACGAGAGAATAGCAACGCGAAATGAAAATCGCAACGACAGAATCGTAACGCGAAATGAAATCTAAGTGAAATGGTTAATCTATTATTGAAATGACCAGTAAACTTATCATCAGTTTCAATATGAAAAACCTACAATAATGCAAACATTTCAAAATAAAATAATTAAAAAAACTAACCCTCGGAGGTTGATTTTCCATTTCTGAATATTGTGAGGGATTTCTGACCGTGAATGGTTGTGAGGGATTTCGCCGGAGATGGGGACGGAAATCTTCGGAGATGGGGACGGATTTCTTCGCCGTAGAGAGTGAGAGATGGAGATGGGACTGAGTTGTGATTTTAGGTTTTAGGTTATGAGTTGCGATTACGGGATTTTGTCTTAATATTCTTTTTGTAATTTGAAAATAAAATACGCGTAGCGATTATAATGGCGCTTTAAATATCGCGTTGCGATTTACGGATACGCGTTGCGATTTTATGTATTATCGTTGCGATTTACGGATACGCGTTGCGATATACGGATACGCATTGCGATTTACCCATACGCGTTGCGATTTACGGATACACGTTGCGATTTACGGATACGCGTTGCGATTTATGTGTTCGCGTTGCGATTTTCATATTCGCGTTGCGATTATGGAAAATCGCAATGCGAATTTGTACTATCGCATCGCGATTTTCAAGAATCGCGTTGCGATTTTGGAAACTGATTTGCGATTCTGGAAACTGATTTGCGATTCTGGGGATCGCGTTGCGATTTTTATTTCGCGTTGCGATTTTGTTGGTCATTTTGGCAAATCCAAAAAAAATTGGTTAAAATCGTATATTATAACTTTTTTTTGGTCACTGAGGCGATTTTCTCATATGAGTATCTCTTCAATAAACGGCTTAATAAATATTTGAATAAAATTTAGTTTGAATTTTAATAAATATATATATATTATTTTATTAATATGGAGCGAGTATAAGGTAGCATCTTTATCATGTGATATTGGATATTTGTACACCTCTATATATCTAGTGTTGAAACTCGAGACCTCAATATATCAACAATAACTTTTAAATTACTGGAAACGCTTGATTTATGTTTTATAATAGGGTAAACTATGCATTTAATATATAAACTCTCAATTTTGATCTGTTTGAGTACATAAACTTTTAATTTTTTCAAAATTTTATATAAAGTTTAGTTTTTGTTTCATTTTAGTACCTTCCGTTCAAAACTTAACGCGTTTAGTACCTAAACTATCATTTTTTTTTATCATTTTTAGTACCTAAACTTTCCATTTTTTTAAAACTTAACATTAATTTTGAAAGGGGTATTAAAATGAATCAAAAACTAAACTTTATGTATAGTTTTAAAAAATTGAAAGTTTAAGGACTAAAACAGACTAAAGTTAATAATTTAGGTACAAAACTCGTAATTTACCCTTTATAAATGGGAAAAGGCACAAATTAACTCGTAGGTGGACCCCCTCTAACATAGGCCACTAAACAGTTGCCACGTTTAACACCGTCCAAACAACCGAAACTCCGGAATATAACCCCTAAACTCCCTCGTAGATGTCATGTCAAATTGCTTCCCAATAGTTTCTCGCCACGTCAATAACTAAATGACGCGTCGTTTATCCATTGGCTCAAATAATCTACTTCGATCCACGTCATTTTTTCACCGTGCCGTCCCAAAACCAGTGAGTTCAACGACCGCTATATAAACGGATATTCTCATCACTCTCCCTTCCCACTCTGCACCTTCCCATGACAACTCACAAGAGAAACCCTATTTTGCTCTACGCAGTCTTTGTATCCCTCGCAGCCACTGCATCTGCTAAAGTATTCTTCGAAGAACGCTTTGACGGTAAATCCTTTCTTGACTCATCGTTCCTCCTCTTTCTGTCACTTAATCTGCCCGTTGTATGTGAACCTCTTGATCGGCTTGCTTTCGTCGTTTTAATCTGTTTTATAGAGATTTATGATGTTTCATTTTGGTCTAATTTGAACTAATCAGTGATTTTTATGTGTTCAAGTAGGCGTTCCGGTTGTTTTTAATTTGTTTCTTTACCCAAATGCTTAATTAGGTTCGAAAATTCAATTAATTCGATTAGATCTGCGTATTTGATTCGTAGATGTAGTTAGTATTTTAAACGTGGTTTTATTAGTTCAAGAAATGGCTGTGAATGCTACAGTATCTAGCGTTTCAATTTGTTTTAGCTTTAGAGGAAATCAAAATGGAATAATAATGAATATTATTATTTGGCTTTTATTTTTTATGTATTGTATTTTGATAATCGAGTAAGTGTTTGTGTATTCTTAGACAGAAATAATTTTAAAATCAAAGAGTCAAGCAGAAACAGTACATACTATACTGTACTATGCCTAGTTATATTCCTACGATTCTGTAGCCATTTTTGAAAAATTACAACGAATCATGAAAAGGAAGCTTTTGTTTTAACTGTACCTTCTTTTACGTTTCACTGTTTTCAACTAGTATATTTTCATTTATTTTTAGCTAACTTTGCTCTTTTTTTCCCGGTTTGTGAAACTGAAGAGGGATGGGAAAGACGGTGGGTGATATCTGACTGGAAAAGAGATGATAGCATGGCCGGGGAGTGGAATTACACTTCTGGAAAATGGAACGGAGATCCTAATGACAGAGGTAACCTTCTGGGATTTTTCTCGTAAAGCTACCCTTTTAACACTTTGTTTCTAGTTAGTTACTAATTGCTTTTCATTTTGTACAGGTATTCAAACTAGTGAAGACTACAGGTTCTATGCTATTTCAGCTGAGTTCCCAGAAGTCAACAACAAGGATAAGACTCTAGTGTTCCAATTTTCTGTCAAGCATGAGCAGAAGCTTGATTGTGGTGGCGGCTACATGAAGTTGATCAGCGGTGACATTGACCAGAAGAAATTTGGTGGTGAAACCCCATACAGGTTGTTGCATCCCATGATTCAACCTACTCGTATCTCTAAATGATATTATTTTTTATTGATATACTGATTTTTTGTTATTTTGGTTGGTTGCAGCATCATGTTTGGGCCTGATATCTGCGGCTATAGCACCAAGAAAGTGCATGCTATTCTTACCTACAACGGGACAAACCACTTGATCAAAAAGGAAGTTCCTTGTGAGACTGACCAACTCACTCACGTTTATACGTTCATTCTCCGTCCGGATGCTACCTACAGCATCCTTATTGATAATGTTGAGAAACAAACTGGTAGCTTGTACACCGATTGGGATCTTCTCCCACCAAAGAAAATCAAGGATCCTGAGGCCAAAAAGGTAATTGGCCGAACCTAGTTTCAATCGATGTCGTTTTGGTTTATTTTATTGTCATAGAAATTTTAGTACAACCTAAGTGATTTGCATCATGGGCAGCCTGAAGATTGGGATGACAAGGAATTCATCCCTGATCCCGAGGATAAGAAGCCCGAGGTAATAACCTTCTTTCCCCTTCCTCCATTCTCTTATGATCTTTCTATATACTACCTGAAAATGCATAGGCAAGCTAATCTCTAGTGGATTGATTACTATAGGGATATGATGACATCCCAAAGAGATTCCAGACCCTGATGCTAAGAAGGTAGTCATTTAATTCTTTAGGATGCTTTTGTTATGAAGTTGTATGCCTTCTTTTATAGTAATGATTAATGTTAAAATCATCTGCACCAGCCTGAAGACTGGGATGAAGAAGAAGATGGTGAATGGACAGTCCCAACCATTCCCAATCCTGAATACAAGGGCCCGTGGGAGCCCAAGGTTTGTGAAATCCTTATCTGCATGCAGCATGTTAATATTGTTTTTCGAATCAGTATATGTAAACAAAGTTTCCTGTCTGCAGAAAATCAAGAACCCTAACTTCAAGGGAAAGTGGAAGGCACCAATGATTGACAACCCTGGTTATTGCTATTCCTTTCCTCTCAAGCCTTTTTCTTTTTGTTCTTAACAACATTATTTTAGGGTTACTTATTACCATGTTTTCTTACGACCCACAGATTTCAAGGATGATCCCGATCTCTATGTTTTCCCCAACTTGAAGTATGTTGGTATTGAGCTGTGGCAGGTATTCTCTTGCTTCTTTCTTTCTATTCCCCCGGTTTCACTATTCGGTGCTATTTTTCAACTATAACAAGATAAATGTTTGTCGTTTGTCAGGTGAAATCCGGAACACTGTTTGATAACATCTTAGTTGCCGATGATGCGGAGTATGCCAAGAAACTAGCTGAAGAAACATGGGGCAAGCAGAAGGATGTATGTGCATCTCTGTATTTTGAATGAATATATATGTCATAGTTGGCTTTGTCATATGAATGTGGGTTATGTTATTGCCTTTTTGCAGGCCGAGAAGGCAGCATTCGAGGAGGAAGAGAAAAAGAAAAAGAAAGAGGAAGAGGTATTATTTTTAACTAGGAAGTGTCTCATTTGTCGATTATTGAATTTTCTTCCCAACTAATCAAACGTGATGTCCAGGAATCGAAGGATGATCCTATTGATTCCGATGTAAGCATACGAAATGCCCTTCTAAGAACATGATCTCACCGTTTCCTATATTCTTCTTGTTTTCATGGTGTTAACTAACCTCCTTTCAGGCCGAGGACGAGGATGATGATACCGGTGATGCTGAAGGAAGCGAGTCCGATTCTGATACCAAGTCGGACTCGATCAAAGACGGTGCTGAGGAAGATGAAGTACAACATGTAAGTTATATATTCGTCCATCGAAAATTATTAGCCATGTAGTGTACATTATGCATATTGGTCTAATTTTTTGTCCTTTTGGGTGCAGGATGAGCTATAAGGCAAGGGCATTGCAATATTTTGCTGACAATATCAAGAGGTGAAGAAAAAAAGTGCTTAAATTTCCATTATTTCTTTTAGAAAAAGAAATTGTAAGTGTTTTAGTATGATTAACGTGTCATCACATGTTGCTTTCACTTTACTTTTCCAACGGCTTTCCTCCTCCTTTAATTTCTAATATTTTTAAGGGTAAATTACGAATTTAATACATAAACTGTCAGTTTTGATCCGTTTTAATACTTAAACTTTTAATTTTTTCAAAATCATACATAACATTTAGTTTTTATTTCATTTTAGTACATTATCGCTAAAAACTTAATGTGCTTAGTACATAAACTATCATTTTTGGTTTGTTTTAATTCCTGAACTTTTAATATTTCTCAAAGCTTAACGTTAAATTTTGAACGGGATAATAAAATGAAACAAAAATTGAAGTTTTTAACAGTAATGTACTAAAATGATAACATCTTAGTTTAGGTACTAAAATAGACCAAAATTGATAGTTTAAGTACTAAAATAGATCAAAATTGATAGTTTAGGCACTAAATGTATAATTTACTCTATTTTTAATAGTTTAGAGTGATCATAAGGTACTATATGATCAGAATTCTACTAACCTATTGATAAAACATGTATTATAGTCTATAGACAGTTGTTCAAACCTAGGTCTTATAAGGAGAACAATATTTGCTTTTGCCATTGAGACTGCTCAATGAGTTTTTAATATTAAGATAGATAGTTGATTAAAAAAAATTAAGATAGTTATATGTATCCTTTTATTGACAAAAACCTTTCTAAATTCGATTTTTTGGGTAAACTATGCTGATAATCCACCAAGTTTTTGGTCTAATCGACAAAAAAATTAAGAGGAAATGGCCACTAACGTCATCGGTTCGTTCGATTTTAGTCCCTAACGTTATTAGTCCGTTCGATTTTAGTCCTTCAACCATGTTAGTGACTTCAACAAAATTGACTTGAAATAAAAGGGGCTAAACAAAATAAATAGCATAGAGACTTAAACCGGATGACCGATAACGTAAGATATCATTTCCCCTTAATTTCTTTTTTGGTGACCAAAGTCAGTCAGACCGATAACAAAAGGGACGGATGACAACCTCTAAGATTTCAACTTCTAAGATTTCAACCTCGGACCAGCAAGGTAGAAACGTGAGGTGCATAAATGGTACATCAGGGTCTAATAGGACCATAAATTCCAGGAAGACGGTCTCAGTGGTGACCGATACTGCAAAGGAGGTCCCGATGTCTAGAAGAAAGAATTTGCCTAGAAAGAAACACCCCGTAAATGAGGATCTTCCGTCTGGACAAATTGTTCCTGATATTTCATCTAGAAACGGCTGTGAAAGGTCATAAAATGTAATGCTACAACCAATGGACACTTGAATCAGGATGCACATGTAAAGAAAACAAGCACGGATGTTGTTTCGTTTACATTTACATCCCCCATATCAAGATCCATGCCTGACGTATCTTCCACTAGTAAAGTTGATGAAAACATCTGCAGCAGCAGCTTTTATACCGATCCTTCTGGTGACATGCTATTTTCGAAAAGCTCGGCATTATCTTCCTGGATTCAATGTAATTGGCGGAGATGCTCTGAGTGCTATTTTGAAGAAAAAGCTTCAGGAATTGACAAGCAGAATCGAGTCATCCAACTGCAATATCATCATAGAGGGGACTTCTACTAGCCTTACACCCACTTTGAAAAATTCAGTGCCGGCGACCACAACATCGGCAGCACATAACGAAAGGCTTCCGGTGGATCAAGATAATGATATTGCATATAGCTCAGGTGACTTGGACCGATCTTCTGACAACCTGGCGCATGATTGGAGAAGGAAGTGGCAGGTACTCACTCACTGCTACGATTTGCACATAAGAGAAGGTTTCGAAGACATCTAAATTGATTTTCTTTCCAGTTTATTGTCTTTCACATCTCTAGTTTCAAGAGATGAAACTGTATTCTTAGTTTTCAATCTTACATAATGATGACATATTACTTTAAATTTATTTGCACGATGCCAGCAGTCCGAAGAAATCGAAGAGCAAAATGCAGCCTGCAGCAGCAGCGAGACTGGCATAGAAGTCGATAACCGACATCCTGTCCTGCTTTCAGCTCTTGAACCTGCTGTCACTAGCGCTGGCTGCTCGAGTAGCAGAAACTGTAAGCTGCACCCTTCTTATTCTTATTTCCCTCTTTGCAGTTCCACATTTCTGCCACTTGAACCCTTTTTTCGTGCGTATCCTATTTGAGTAGAAAATGCCATGAAGCTATTAGTAATGTTATTGTGATTCAATCGTCGGACGAAGTCCAAGAATCGGTGCAATGCTATTTGTGAAAAGCTCGTAAATTTACAACGATTTGTATTAGTTTATGAATTTCACATGATACTTATATTTGGTTATATCTTCACTGATGCTCTAACCAACACATACACTCTATGCTTGCAGGCACCACAACATCGATGTCGGATCAAGATCAAGAAGTGTTAAATGGGGCCTCCGGAAGCGAGTCTCGGACAGAAATCGGTACGGAGTTAACCGACTCAGCATCTTCCAAACCTGCGGGAGAAACGAACGGAACGCTTTCAACTATGGCATCAAATTCCACGGACTATAAACAGTCAATCAAATGGGAAGCCGATTTTGTGAAAATGGTGCTAAAAGATTCTGAGCTATTGTTCAAAGAATATGCATCGGGTCAGACCGAAAAGGTAATGACCCTGAAGGCCTTCAATCAACTCGAGCATCCGAATGGAACAGAGAGAAACGGAGAAGACTACAAGCTTGCACAAAAGCTTTTGCCCGATTACGTGAGTGAATGCTTGGAGGCGAGGTACCGAAAGGTTCTGGTCGGAAGCTGCAAAGGACGTGTTAACTGGGAAAAAACGATACAGCAACCGGATCGGTTGGACGACAAGTTGAGCAAAGAGATTTCGGGCTGGAAAAGCATGGGGGACACAATGGTGGATGATATTGTAGACATGGACATGAGCACAAAGCATGGGAGATGGCTGGATTTTGACATGGAAGCATTGGAACAGGGTGTGGAGATTCAGAAGAACATACTAACTTCATTAGTTGATGAATTAGTTTCTGATTTATCATTTTAAGGCTGCTTTGAGATTAGGGTAATTCTGCGGGACTACCTAATAATTAAGGCTAAAATGTAATTGTTTAAACTTGTATTATTTAAGGAGAACAACATTCATTTCTACCACTAAGAGTCTAAGACCACTCGATAAATACAAGGTAATATATGTTCGAAAGACTCTCAATCATTTGACAATGAATGTTTATGCACTCCTGTAAATATCATACTCGAACTCGAATCCTCAAAAGATAACAATATTTCTTTAACGACTAAGATAGTTTTCTTTGTGCTAATTCTAAATCTACTAAAAACACTAATCATAATTAATTTAAGCCTTTGATTTTACTTCATCACAAGACGGACATTTCTTAATTAATTTACAATTTCTTATAGGAGGGGTTGGTAATTAGGGTTTAGGTCATTTCAAAATCTACTTACAACCCAAAGTTGAGAAATATTCCTATAATCAACTACCTTTCTTGAATTGCATGGAAATCGGTAAATAAGTGGATTAATTACATCTTAAGTCCTTAAACTATAGTAAAAGTTTTAATTCGATACTAAACTAAAAATATTGTGGTTGGACTCTCAAAGCGTAATTAAGGTTCTTTTGTCAATTTAATCGCAGCACTAAATGTTAGCTGAAATGTGACGTTTATAATATTCAAAACATATTAATCAAACGCTTTAATATAAGTTAACTGTTCAAATATCGTTTTTCACGAATAGGTGTCTAAAATATTTTTTGACTAATTTTAGTGTCAAAAATTACATACGTTATCATTTTATGTACCCGGACAGTCAATATATTAATTTTATTCTTTAAATGAATAGTATCATAATATTTTCTATAAAATATTTTTATAAAATATAATTTAATTTAATTCATTTTTCGATATTTGAAACATACCCGGAATACGCTCAATCACTCAACAACAATTCCAGGTAACTTGGTTTCGAAACAATATATATATATACTCGAATTCGATAGATAAAACTGAAAAACATCAACTTGCATAATGAGCAGAGCATCACTGGCGGTGGAGCGAAGGATCCTCCACCTCCTCCATGGCCGGAAAACTCGAAACAACCTCCGGGAAATCCATGCTCATTTCATTCGTCAATGTCTGCACCAATCCAATCAAATAATTTCCCATTTCGTCTCTGTTTGTGGCCACCTAAACAAAATGGACTACGCGAACCTTGTCTTTTTGCAGACCAAAACCCCCAGCATTTTGCTTTTTAATTCCATGGTTAAAGGCTACTCCCTTAATGGTCCCTTTGAAGAAGCTATTACATTGTTTTCTTTAATGAAAACACACTGGATTTTCCCGGACGAGTACACGTTTTCACCTTTGCTCAAGGCATGTTCGGGTCTTTGTGACGTAAGAATCGGACAATGCATTCATGGGGAAGTTATTAGATCTGGGTTCGAGCGTTTTGGCTCGGTTGAGATTGGGGTTTTGGAGTTGTATTGTACGAGTGGGAGAATGGAAGAAGCAAAGAAGGTGTTTGATGGAATGTCTAAAAGAGATGTCATAATTTGGAATTTGATGATTCGTGGGTTTTGCAAGGGAGGGGACGTTGATTTGGGGTTAACTTTATTTAGGCAGATGAGTGAGAGGAATGTAGTTTCATGGAACTCGATGATTTCGTACTTGGCTCAGAGTGGGAGGCATAGCAAAGCTTTGGCACTTTTTCAGGATATGAAGCTTGAGTTCCAACCTGATGAAGCTACAGTGGTTATTGTTTTGCCTATTTGTGCTCATTTAGGGGCTGTTGATATTGGTCAATGGATTCATTATTATGCAGAGTCGAGTAAGCTTTACCGAAACGTGGTTTCCGTAGGAAATGCATTGGTTGATTTTTATAGTAAATGTGGAAACTTGGAAACTGCCCTTCAGATCTTTAAAGACATGCCTTGCAAAAACGTTGTGTCATGGAACACTATGATCTCCGGTACGGCTTTTAACGGAAGAGAGGAACTTGGGGTGGAGTTGTTCGAGGAGATGATGAACAATGGTACAAGGCCTAATGATGCGACTTTTATAGGGGTGCTAACATGCTGTGTGCATGGAGGGTTGCTTGAAAAGGGCAAGAGTTTTTTGCTTTAATGAGCAAAAAATACGACATTGATCCTAGACTCGAGCATTATGGATGTATGGTTGATCTCCTCTCACGTAGAGGATGCATGAGAATGGCTTATGACTTGATTAGGAGCATGCATATTCTTCCTAATGCTGCTTTATGGGGTTCCTTGCTCAGTGCGTGCCGTACTTATGGTGAACTAGAGCTTGCAGAACTTGCTGTCAAAGAGCTTATCGATCTTGAACCGTGGAATTCAGGTAATTATGTATTGTTGTCGAATATTTATGCGGAAGAAGGGAGATGGGATGAAGTAGAGAAAATAAGAGTATTGATGAAGGAGAAGAGTGTTAAGAAAGTGATGGGACAAAGCATAACAACGTGATTGCTTTCCCATCTTTGTAATATATGATTTTTGTAAGTATAAAATCTGAATCTGCCTTCCTTTCCATCCATTTAATTACTTATAATTTCCCACCAAAAGGCCAATACCAATAGGAGAGAACTTTTAAAAGATAGTGTTACTTGAACGAGAGAGTTTATCATTGTGTATAATTCTAAAAAGATAGTATTAATTCGATGAGAGAATTTAGGTATAATTATAATGCTTTACAAGACCTAAAATTGGATTTTATTTATGTGCGGAAACACAATTAATTTCATAATACCCCTTAACTAATAGATAGTTTATTATGTTTTATGAAGTGCTGGAGGCATCGCATATACAACTGATATTCATAGGTTTGGAATATTATCAATGATTTATTTCTAGGTTTGAGGTTGTTCATCTATTTCAGATATAGCTGGTAGCTCTCAGTTAACCGACTTCCTAGATATGCTGCTTCCCATCTTCATTGGATCTGTTGATGCAAAAGGATCCGGAGGCATTGTAAGAACATCCAAGTCACCTTCTAACATCTGAACCACCTCTTTTATCGAAGGACGATCGACGGGATACCATTGAATGCACCAAAGGCCAACAATGGAGAGCTTCTTTGCGACCCCTGTTTGTTCATCTTCAATTCTGATCCTCAACTCCTCACCTTTATCCAAACACTTATAAGCCTATTCCGGGAAGTACACTTGGCTTGTATTCTCCACCTTAACATCTACGTTCCTTCTCCCTCTGACCATTTCAAGCAATAACATTCCGTAACTATAAACATCAGACTATACAAGACATTGCCGAAGTTACGAGACAGTACCTCAGGTGCAATGTATCCCATGGTTCCTCTTGCAGTTGTCATTGAAATAGCACTTTGTTCCTTGGAGCACAATTTAGCAAGGCCAAAATCAGAGATCTTAGGGTTAAATTTGTGATCCAGCAGAATATTGTGAGGTTTGATGTCGAAATGGAGGATTCGTTGCTCGCAACCTTGATGGAGGTACTCGATACCTTTGGCTACACCGAGAGCAATATCATCAAGCCTCTCCCAACTCAGGGATCGATCCTCGCACTTGGCTGCAAATATGAACTTCTCTAATGACTCGTTGGGTAGGTATTCATAAACCAGAGCTCGATTGTATCCATCGGCACAAAATCCAACCAGGCGAGTCATGTTCACGTGGTGGATTCTGCCCATTGAACTCACTTCATTGATGAATTCTTCACCATTTCCCTTGAAATCATTGAGTACCTTGACAGCAACCAAAATATCAGTGGAAAGTCTGCCTTTGAAGACAGTTCCATAACCTCCTTGTACAAGTTTGTCCTTGAAATGATCAGTTATCCTTTTAATATCAGTATAGGAGTATCTGGAGGGCTTAAACGCTCTGTAATCTTCCAAAAACTTTTCATTCTTGAGTTCACCTTCTTTCTGCAAATTTTCTGTGTAATATCTCCAGCCAACTGCAGTGACAACCATTGCAAGAACCAAAGAACCTAAGACAATACCTGCAAATCATACATCAGTCCCATGTTAGATCATGCTTTATCATCCGTCTTAACAAAATTAAAGTTGAAAATGAAAATTCCATGTACCAGTAATCATCAGCCTTTCTCGTGCACCTGCAGAACATTGAAATTATTCAGCTTGGTACATGGGAGATTAAGCAAAAGGGCTCTTTCGTTCAAGTTAAAGACATACTTATATGGAGCTTTGGGATGTAGAAACACTCGGTTTGATCCTTTGTGCTATAGCTCTTCAGTCTACATCCCTTGCCTTGAGCTTCACAATCACCACAGTCTGGTTCATTCCAGCGTAATTGAAAACGGATAGGATCTGGAGAAATTGGTACCGAGAAGTTGCCGATCATGCTGCAGTTCAACAAGTTATCATATTATGAATAGTCATCAGAAGAAAAAGCTAGGATTTGTGAGTCAGAGGTGCTTAAGCAAGCGACTCTGTTTCTTTCGTACAAAGCCTTGTCTTTGCTTGAACACTCGAACAAGGTATAGGATGATGCTGGTTGGGATTGATAAACTTTTAAGCGGCTGAAACCTAGCTGCTGGTCCAGGTCCAAGAATGGAAAAGTAGATAAATTGAGATCTAAAAGCTGTCGCCAGAGGCAACGATTGGGATCGTACAAGTCGATCTTCTGAGCTTCATAATCTATGTGCTTCACTAACAGCGAACGTGGAAGCTTCAACAGGGTCTGGTTGTTTTCTGAGCACGAAAGTTGAAACCCGGGATGAGGATAGCCACAGTTGGGTGGCTGCTGGTCTTATAATCGGAACGGGAACCGGACGCATGGCTCGTTGTGGTTGCACTGCCGGATGTGGCAGTCGTCTTGGATTGAGACAGCTTCTGCAACATTGACAATCAAAACAAGGCAGAATAATGAGAACATTACCATTATTATTAGAAACCTGTGAGTCCCTGAAGCTAAACGTTCCATTGTTATCTGTATTTCAGCTCTTCAAAATTCAGATTACGCAAGTGCTGCTTTTACCAATAGCAATGCTTTGTCTTGTGTTAAATGGAAATAGCTCAGGTCAGCTTCCCGGAAGTTTCCTTTTCCGATTTCAAACCTGTGACAAGACAGTCAAAAAATATAATGTAGTGGGGGACCGTTAAGGGATCCATCGGCCGTCCAGTCGCAGTCCGATTGTTGATTTACTAGTCAGCTTCCAATGACTGATCTATATTATATTGAACATTTTTTTCCCACGTTTGCTTTATTAGTTGGCTGATTTATATTATATAGAGCTTTTTCCCCACGTTTGCTTTCTTAGTTGGCTGATTTATATTATACTGACCTTTTTTTTCCACGTTTGCTTTATTGGTTGGCTGATTTATATTATATTACTTTATTGGCAGTGAAGATTGAAAAGAACACCCCATTGTTTATTTCCCATCGGAGCTCCACCGGAACTTCATGATGCTAAGCCCCAAACATCTCTTGTTTAGCTTCTTGGGCCTTACTTTATCTCTATCCCCAGATGTTTCCGATGCTAGACCAGGCAGAAGCAACCGATGCGGCCTTTTCTTTGTGAGGAAACTTTGAAATCAGTTAGCCTTTTCGACTGAAAGGTCAGCCTCAAAAGTGCGGTGACAAAAGGTTTGAACTTGAGTGCAAGGGAAACCGCACGGTCAGTTTTCACATGAAATATGGGAACTTTTATGTCCTAGTCATCTCTTACGTTAACCAAAGGCTTCGACTTGTGGATGCGAGTCTGGTCGACGGTAACTGCTCAATTCCTTCCAGTTCCATACCTACGTACAACAACTATGATGAAGATATAATATACCCAGCTTACACCATGTATGTGGTAAATTGCACGACAAATCTGAACTCGTCAGTTTACGTTGATGCTTCTCGTTGCCAAACCACCAGCTCTTCCTCTCCATGGACCTATTTCTATATTCCGGGAGATTATTCAAACATGTCCTATTTCCATCACTTGTGCAGATTTGTAGTGCAGTTCCCATTCATGCTTCCCAATAGTAGTGGCTTGTCCACTTCTGGTATTTACGGAAACCTCTTGAAAGGCGTTGATGTGCGGTGGCATGTACCCGACGGTCTTTGGCCTTCAAACCCGATTCTCAAAGTGTAAGAGTTCTCTTGAATGGTTGCATTCTGGTGCATACAGATGAACACCACTAATCGTCCTATGTATCTGAATTTAAACATAAACATCTATTTGTATCAGTTGGGTGGCTCCAAATTATCCTATAAATACCAGCTTTGGCTAAAGCATTTCTTATAACTCACTTCTATTTTAGTCATTAAAGTTTAAAAATATTCACTTTGCTCCTATTTTGGTCTCTACGCCATTAAATATTTAACAACATTATAACATGATATTTTTGTTTTAAAATTCATGAAATGATCTCAAAACTTTCTTCATTTTTTTGTGAAAAACCACTAACGTTGAATTCCCTTTGATTTCTCGATGATGAACATCTTCGTCCATCCCAGTGGAGAGGTGGAGGAGGAGGAAGTGAGTTATATCTTTATTCCACATCGATCAAATGATGAATATCATATATTAAAGTGATTAGAGTTTCTTGAGTTTTGGTTTAGGTTTAAGTTCCATGAGTTTTAAAGTGATTAGGTAAAATATAAATTTATAGAGTGATAGCAGACAAATAGATGAGTTCGTTGATATTTTGAGTGGTCAAAGAAGACTCAGGAGAATGTTAATTGTGGCACTAATGTGACTAGGGGTGTAAACGAGCCGAGCCGAGTCGAGCTCGAGTATTGTTGAGCTCGACTCGACTCGAAAACTCTGAAATGAAGCTCAACTCGACTCGAAAACTCGTGAGCTTAAAGTTTTCAAGCTCGACTCGAACTCGAAATCCTGAACTGAAGCTCGTGAGCAGCTCGAAAAGGCTCGAAATGAAAAAAAAATTCTTAAACTTAACTCGATTGAAGCCTCAAACTCAAACATGAACCTTAAATACATGAAATCTTACTGTATTTTTTTAAAAAAAAATCAATACATAATATTAATATTATTTTATTTATTTATTTTAAATAAAATCTTAATATATTATATTTTCGAGCTGCTCAAGAGCTTTTCGAGTCGAATATCGAGTAGCTCGTTTCAACTCGTTAAGAACTCGAGAGTCCATTCGATCCGAGTATTTATCGAGCCTTAATCGAGTCGATCTCGAATAGCTCGCGATCTGTCTCGTCTCATTTACAGCCCTAAATGTGACACAAAGATAAGACTATAAAACTTTCATCTTTGAAAGAATAAGATGAAATTGAAAAAAAAACAAAAAAAAAAAAATGATATAGATAACACATGAATATCATGTTAATAAAAAATACCCACATCAACACATGTAGTCGTCATGTCATATTCTCTTTTATGATTTAACACTCGAATGACCAAAATAGGAACAAATCAAAAGTTTAACAAGTAAATTAAAATTTATTGAACTTTAGTGATTAAAATAAAAGTGAAAAATTAGGTGAAGAAATTTATATTTTACTCTTAATTGAACCAGAGAGTTTGTTATTGTGTATAATTCTAAAAAGATAGTTTTAATTCAATAAGAGAAGTTTTAATTCAATGAGAGAGTTTATGTATAATTCTAATACTTCTTTTTGACTAATGAATACTTTATAAAACCTAAAACATATGATTTTATTTTGTGCACATCCTGTTAACCGGAGTAATAATTCGGGACGGAATTCGAAATCTGAGAAAATAAAAAAGAAATTAAAGTTTCTTTAAAAATAAAGAAAAACAATTGGAAGATAAATACTCTTTAATTTTAATCTTCAAATCGAAAACAATTGAGGCTTGTCGCTATACAGTTTCCTTAAGACACATTTTTGGCCACTCCTCGAATTTGTTGGTCATATGTCTTCCAAGATAAAACAACTAGATGATCAAATACAGTAGCAAAACAGTAAAGATCACGAACTATCATTGCATTCGACTATCACCGAAAAACTAAGAAGAAAAAAGAATATTTTCTAAGAAGGAGAAAATATTTTTAAGAGAAGAAAAGTTATTGAATTCTGAGATATGAAAACCTAACATGTTCGGTATTTATAGGGGATTTTCAAGGAGAATTTACTAAAATTAATGTTATTCATTTATATTCAAACTCTAAAAGATAATATATTTTAATTATCTTTTAATTTTAAATATTAAAAAGATAATGATATATTTTTAATATCTTTAATATTTAATTTTAAAAATATAATAAATATCTTTTAATTTAAAATATTCAAAATATATAAACTTCTTTTACTATTCAAACTTAAATAGACATTATGTTAATTTGAAATATTCAAAAGTATATAATTATCTTTTAATATCAAAGTTAAATAGATAATAAATACCTTTAATTTGACATATTCAAAAAATAATTATCCTACTAATATTCAATTTAAGTAATATACTTTAATTTACAATATTTAAAAGGAACATGAATTAATATAAATATTAAATCCATCAATGAAATTCACTCTTTTTTCCAACAATCCCCCACATGAATGAACTTGATAATTTTATCAAAAACATTTTGACTCGGTGTGGTGATAGCCTCTACGATCGATAGTTGAATATGATATGTAGATGTTCTCCTTTGAACCCTCATTTGGGACATTATATTTACTTTATTGGTTAAATAGTAGACGCGATGTTATTGAATTGTTCTTCCATTTGTGTAAACGATAACGTACTTTGCATAACTACCCCTCTGACAAGAATTTAGTTCTCATGAATATGTTTTTAAAGCTATGAACATCGTCTGGTTCTGTAAGAGTTTGAAAGAACTATGCCCAATATTCTTTTTAAAGTGGTCCACTTCACTCTCACATATGTGACTTATGTTTCTCGGCTTATCGCGACACACAATGGTCATTAAAGCTTTGCTCCTATACCATTGTGTTCATTGTTTACATCATAGGAACGAACTTGGGATATAAAACCCCCATAGTGACTTTACACGAGTTATGCAATTAGGTTGTCCCTTTGAACCTAAATATTGGAATCTCCAGTCAACAAGATAAGGTTTTCCTTCACATAACACCTTTAAATTTCATGGGCTTTAGTCTCGTTCCTTTAGATGTTTTCTCAACTTAATTTAAATTTAACCCTTTGGTTAGCCGATCTGCGATGTTATCCTTTAATCTATAAAATCAATAGGGATAACTCCATTTGAGATCAATTGTCTAATGAAATTATGTCGACGATGCATATGTCTCGTTTACCATTATACACATGTTTCAGCCATAATGGAATATCTTCAAGAAAGTTTCGAAGCCATTATGATTCTTCTCCATATTTGTCTAGAGCTACAAACTCATATTCCATTGTGGATCTAGAGGATAAACTAGCTAATGAATGAATTTCAATCATGGCTGTCAGTCCTAGTGCTGACACTAGATGGAAATATTCAAAGGGTGTCCTCAGATACAACAACAGGGTGTATATTGGGACTATTGGAAGTCTTAGACTACAAATCCTTCAAACCCTGCATGATTCCCCACATGGAGGTACTTTGGAGCACATGCTACATATCACAGGAAAAAATCTAATTTTATTGGCCTAGATTTAAGGTTATAGTGGCTACTTATGTGAAGTTGTGCAGTTTATCAACAACTAAGGTGGAACATATAGCAAAGTCTGGCTTGCTACAACCCCTGCCTATTCCTAAGTAAGCCTGAGAAATCATTACAATGGATTTTATAGAAGGCCTGCCTACATCCCTAAGGAAAAATTGCATCCGGGTTGTAGTGGACAAATTCACCAAATACCATTTATTTTGAAGGTAGCTAAATTATACTTAGACAATGTGTATAAACTACATGGTTAGCCCAAAATGGCCGTTTCAGACATGGATAACATTTACTACTGTCTTTTGGAAGGAACTGATGAAACAACTTGGCACTAGAACCCTATTTAGTATTGCTTACCATCTAGAAACAGATGGACAAACAGAGTGGGTCAATCAATGTTTGGAGCAGTATCTCCGAGGACTTTGTTTTTTCCAACCTAAACAATGGGCTAAAGGTTGCCCCATGCCGAGTGGTGGTACAATACCATTTACCACACCGCCTTACGACTCACTCCCTTCCAGGCCCTATATGGCTACAAACCCCCAACTATGATATGTCACACAGACTCTCAAGTACAAACTGTGAGTGAAATAATGAACAACAGAGATGAAATTCTACAATTAGTTAAATAATAGCTGGAACAGGCTAGTAATCGAATGAACCAACATGCAGACAAGAACAGATCAGAGAGAGTATTCAAAATTGAAGACGATGTTTACCTCAATTGCAACCTTACAGACAAACTTCACTCGTCTTGCGCAAGAATCTGAAATTAGCAGCCAAGTATTATGGTCTATACAAGATTGTGGAAATAATCGAAGAAGTTTATATCGTTTAGACTTTCTTGCGACATCACGACTGCACTCCATATTCCATGTTAACCTCCTGAAGAAAAATATTGGGGAATCATCAACATCTGCAACCGATCCTCCTGCAATAGATGAAGACAGTCAGTTCAAAATCCAACCCTTAAAGATACTAGGCAGACGTATTGTTAATCGTAACAACAAACCGGTGACTCAGCTTTTAGTTCGATGGGAGAATCTAAATGAAGCAAATGACACTTGGGAAGATTTTTCGGTTCTCAAAGGCCAATATCCAATATTTGATCCTTGGGGACAAGGATCGTCTCAAGGGGCAGGTATTGTCACAATAAGAGAGAAGATAGGCGAGGAATCAAAGAAGAATTGGGGATTCACAGTCAAGGGTTAGGGATTGAATGAGTTGAATTTAGGAATTAGACCAGTAGAGCACGTGAGAAGCATGAGGATGGATTAAACCTTCATCAGTTGAACCGAATAGCAATGGAGCAGCCCAGTCAAGCAAGCCCAATACACCTGAAGAAAATGATATAGTTAGTTAAGCAAGGATAACCACCTTGCAATTGATAGATTCCCAGTACAATTGTAAACAAATAAATCAAGATTACCTGTAGAAAGACGTTATGCATTTTGTGAATGAAATTTATTTCATCATCTTATTTCTATCTTCTATTCTCGCTTTTACAATTTTACTCTCTATTCTTCTCCCATTTTGTTGAGTTAATCGATTGACGGAATCGGCCAAGAGGGGGGTGAATTGGCAATTAAAAATTTCGTGGAAGCTTTTGCAGAAAAATTGAAAGTAATTGCACAGCGATTTACAGTGGTTCGACTTTCTCAAACAAAGTCTACGTCCACTACCTTAGCTATCCACACTAAGGATTTTCCAATAAATTCACTAATTTGTTCTTTCTTTTGAGGCCAAAGAGACCTTACAAAATCCCTCAAGAGTATACCCCAACTCTTGAGAACACTCTTTTTCCCAAAGAGAATTACAAATTTGCAAACTTACAAGAAAACCTCACAAGGTAAGATGTTTGCATAATTCTAGAACAAGAAAAGAACACTCAAAGATAATTACAAATGAGCACAAATGGTTCTTGAAAGCAAAAGAATATTGAAAGGAAAATTGGCTTGATTTGCACAAACTTGATGTTTGATGCTTTCTCTCTTGTTTCTCTATGATTTTCTGTTGATCAAGGGCTTCAGAACTTGTTTAAATACACCTTGAATCTCTTCTGAACGTTGGGGATGATTAGTGAAGATCATATAGCCGTTTTAGTGTGAAAACAATTAATAAAAAAATTTGGAGCGTGGGGGGAATCGGTACCCCCTATGGGGAATCGTTCCCTAAGTGTAAAATTCAAATATTTCGACGTTGAACAGGGGGGAATCGGTACCCCCTATGGGGGAATCGGTTCCCTCCGAGCATTCTGAAAATCTCGGAGCCAAACCATTCAGGGGGAATCGGTACCCCCTTGGGGGGGAATCGGTTCTCTCTGAGCAATCTGGAATTTTTGGCTTTGAAATGGTTCGAAATACTTTGAAAGATTATTTTGAAATTGTTTTAAGATTAAACTTAATTTTACACTTAAGTAAGGATTAAAAATGATTTTTGAAATATTTTGAGTAATGTTTGATATCGAATAATTATATCGAATATACTTAGAAAATCATTTTGGAAATCTTAAAATTCATTTAACTTAATTTGTTATATCGAAATATCAAATGTTTTCAACAATCTCCCCCTTTTTGATATACAAAACATTTTAGTAATTTTAAGATTTTGAAATCAAGTTTTGAAATTACTCCCCCCTTACTTTAACCTTCTCCCATTATCATTTTTAAAAAACACACTTAAAACACACTTCTCCCCCTTTTTGTTAAATCAAAAGATTCAAATAAACGTGAAAATATTAAGCCAATTGATTAGGTATATGTATGCATAAGCTGCTAAGATCACAATTAAGAGAAACGTTAGCCATTAGTTCCGTAATCAATATTCATAAATAATGTGATATGGCAAAATTGGTCATATTGCTAATAATGATGTAATGATGCAATAAAAATAAATCACACCAAACATATAAGTTCAAACCATCCATAAATCCAAACAAATTCACAATCCTCAAATTCAAACATCCCAAAATATTCAAATGTTAAAACAATAAGTTTGGAAAACAAGTAAAATTTAATCATATATCCGGATCAGGAGGAGGAAACGAGCTCGCATAGCGGCCATTTCGTTAGTGAGGACATTAATACGTGCGTTGGTTGCTTCATTATTGCACGCATTTCCCGAAGAATTTCTAATTGTTGAGCTCCCATTGTGGATAAATGGGACTCTATAGAATTAAAGCGCGAATCCATGGTTGATATCGGTAATCAAATGTCTCCATAAAAGATTGAAAATATGGAGGCATTTGAGTCGATTGTTGTGCTTGCTCTTCGGGTTGCTCCTCGGCCTGCTCAGGTTCATCTTCAGCTTCATCGATGTCTCGCATTAGTTGCTCAAGCTCGAGATCTTCGTCAGCTTCGGGTGGAGCTTGTGAAGAACTAGCTCCCGGAGTAGTTGCAGAAGATCGAACCCATTCCCCGGTTTCCTTATCTTTAATCCATCCGCTCTCGTTAAGGAAACAAGGTTAATTTGTTTCTTAAGAGGAAAAACGGCATCTAGACCGACTCTAAGCCCAGCTTTGGAAAACAGATTACTCAAAATACAACCGTAACAAGAGATGAACAAAGTTTTTTAGGGAACAAGATTTACGGTTTCAACAATTTCAGCAAAAATAATCTGAGGTAGGTTGATTTTAATATTGTTTTCGAAACAATGTAACCACCAAATCTAAGGCTCTAAGAGTAGAATAACGACCTCCAGATGGTCGAAACCACCAAGAAATCATTAGATGAAGAAAACGTTCATGAAGGTCTAGGACACTTGCACTATCCCTTCTTTATAACGAGATCCTAAAACCTGTTTTTCATTTGAAATCCCTTCATTATCTAATCCGAATGTATTGGCTATGTAAACCGAGTCAATATATAAGAATTGTCCTAGAAGGTAGGAACGAATTCCTATGGTTTCGGATTCAGTTTGGTCTTTAACACAAACGGCATTAGAATAGAAAATACGAACAAGTTGATGGTAAACGATGGGTTCAAGGTCAAAGAGTTTATCAAATTTCCACTCTTGTAAAGAGGAGATATTTAAAATTGATAGCTAACATTGACGAGAAGGAATACGTTCTTCCCGGATTTTGTAAGAGTCGAAATATTGATAATACCAAAAACGATGATTTCTAGGACCAGGATGATTGAAACACGAATTTTGGATAGTCAAATTAGGATCAATAGAATTAGGATTAGAAATTGGAATAGGTGGAGGATTTGGAGGTGGATTTGGTTTGTCGGTGTGAACGACTAGATGAAGATCTAGCACGTTTAGGATTAGACATGGTGAAGGAAATCGGAATAGATTGGATAACCTGCAATTTTAAAACAAATGTATGCAATTCAATTAATCCCAAAACTCAATTGAGTCCTCAATATTTCAAGGTTCTCTAAATCAATCATAATGGGCAAAGTTTTTGAAAAACTTTTAAAAAAATATGGTTTTGAGAAACAATATATGTATAGTTTTCATAACAATAACATAATTTAATCAAAACAATGATTTGAAAAACAACAATATATTTTTTTAATTTTGAAAATTTAAAATTTTTGGAAAATTTTTGTGTTTTTGATGAAATTAGTTGTAACATCTAGTTTTCTAATCACTAAACAATCAATGCCCGATCACTATTTCAACCTAGAACTAATTAAACTAATCCTATGTTCAAAATCAATGAAAGAGAGTTTTAGAAAATTTACCTTGAAAGATGAAGATTGAGGGGATTTAGATGTTGTTTGCACGATTTTAATGATGATTGCAAGTTTAGGAGATGATATTTGAAGTGATTCCGATTAAATCAATGATTTGAGGCAAGAATAGAGATTTGAGTGTTTGAGGGAGAGAAACGGCGGAATAGGTTTTGGGATTTTGGGGTTTTGGGTGTTCTTGCCCGATTTTAACAAACCCCAGGGGGGTATCGATTCCCCTGTGGGGGGAATCGGTTCCCCTTCAAAGGGGGAATCGTTCCCTCATGGAGGGATCGATTCCCTCTGCACCAAAATGCTAAAATCCGACTTTTAAGCACATAAAATGCTAAATTAATCTTCTAGTGTACAGGCAACTCATATATTGAAAATATTATGTTCAAACAATTAAATTAATCTTTAAACATTATTTGAACATAAAATTAATTTTCACTAAGAATCATAAACTCCCCCTAACTAATAGCAAGAATGCAATCAAAATTATTATTATAAGCATTTTCAGTATTTATTAAAGTGCTAGATTATTTTAAACACTAAGTGAAGATAGGTTAGTTAAACCTAATTCTCTTCTAAGTGTCCAAAACATTTCCTTGTCTAAGGGTTTTGTAAAGATATCCGCTAATTGATGCAAAGTATCAACATATTCTAGAACTACATCTTCCTTAGTGACATGGTCTCTAATGAAGTGATGTCTTATTTCAATGTGCTTAGTTCTAGAGTGTTGGATGGGATTTTTAGTGAGACAAATACTAGTATTGTCACACTTGATAGGAATGGTACCTACTTCAATTCCATAATCAAAAAGTTGTTGTTTCATCCATAAAACTTGTGCACAACAACTACCGTCTGAAATGTATTCCGCTTCAGTGGTCGATAATGCAACAATTTTGTTTCTTTGAAAACCAAGAAATCAGCATATTTCCAAGGAATTGGCAAGTACCGGAGGTGCTTTTCCTATCTAATTTGCATCCTCCATAATCTGCATCAGAAAAGGCATGCAAGCTAAAGCTAGAGTCTCTAGGATACCAAAGTCCTAAACTAGGAGTGTCCTTAAGGTATCTAAAGATTCTCTTAACAGCTAGTAAATGTGATTCTTTAGGACATGATTGAAACCTAGCACACAAGCAAACACTAAACATAATATCCGTCTACTTGCGGTTAGATAAAGCAAAGAGCCAATCATTGACCTATATAATTTAACATCTACACATTTACCCCTTCATCTAAGTCAAGCTTTGTTGAAGAGCTCATTGGAGTGTTATGAGGTTTCCCATTTTCCAGTCCAAACTTCTGAGCATATCTTTGACGTACTTAGCTTGATTAATGAAGATGTCATCTTTTCTTTGCTTGATTTGGAGTCCCAAGAAAAATGAGAGCTCCCCCATCATGCTCATCTCAAACTCACTTTGCATTAGCTTAGAAAATTCTTGGCAAAGACATCATTAGTAGAACCAAATATATATCATCAACATAAATTTGAATACTAATAATCTTTACCTTTCTCTTTAAAAACAATGTATGTCAACCTTTCCTTTTAAAAAACCTTTTTCAATTAAAAATTTGACAATCTTTCATACCAAGCTCTAGGAGCTTGTTTTAAACCATAAAGAGCTTTTGTCAATTTTAAAACATGATCCGGAAAATTTGAATCTTCAAAACCTGGAGGTTGTTCCACGTACACTTATTCTTTTATAAAACCATTTAAAAATGCACTTTTAACATCCATTTGATATAATTTAAATTCATTGAAACATGCAAATGCTAATAATATTCTAATTGCTTCCATCCTAGCTACGGGAGCGTATGTTTCATCATAGTCTATGCCCTCTTCTTGAGTATAGCCTTGAGCAACAAGTCTAGCATTGTTCCTCACTATATTACCACTTCATCAAGTTTATTTCTAAAAAACCCATCTAGTACCTACAGTATTTATTACTAGGCCTTTCAACTAATGTCCATACTTTACTTCTCTCAAATTGATTTAATTCTTCTTGCATAGCCATAATCCAATGTTCATCTTTTAATGCTTCTTTGATGTTGTTAGGCTCTATGCATGAAATAAATGCAACATAATTACATATATTTCTAAGAGAAGATCGAGTAGTTACCCCTTTTGATGGATCACCTATAATTTCACATCCTTGACATAGTTGTACTCTCTTGGAAAAGATACTTCCCTTTCTTCACTGGTTGGATTCTCGAGGGGATCATGAGTTTCCTCATCTTTTGTTTCTTCCTTTGATGATTTCTCCACGTCATGTCTAACGTCATTTGCTTGTACAATACCTACATCATCATTAACAGAAGAATCCTTCCTCAGAAGGGGATTATCATCGAAAACAACATGTATAGACTCTTCTACAACTAAAGTTCTTTTATTAAATACACGATAAGCTTTAGAATTTAGGAATAACCCAGAAAAATTCCTTCATCACTTTTAGCATCAAATTTGCCAAGGTTTTCTTTACCGTTGTTTAAAACAAAACATTTACATCCAAAGGATGAAATAGCTAATGTTAGGCTTTTTATTTTGAGAATTTCATATGGAGTTTTCTTAAAATTGGCCTAATCATTACTCGATTTATAACATAACAAGCAGTATTTGTGGCTTCGCCCAAAATATTTTGGCAAATATTTTCACAAAGCATGGTTCTAGCCATTTCTTCTAAAGTTCGATTTTTCCTCTCAACAACTCCATTTTGTTGAGGGGTTCTAGGTGCTGAAAAATTATGGTTAATACCATTAGAATACAAAACTCAATAATCCAAGATTTCAAATTCAGTTCCATGATCACTTCTAACACTAGTGATAGAGTAACCTTTTTCATTTGGATTATTTTGAAAATGTGATGAAATTTCTAATGCTTCATCTTTAGCTACGAATAGAACCCAAGTGTATCTAGAATAGTCATCTCCAAACAAATGCATATTGTTTTCCTCCCAAGCTAGTAGTTCTAGTTGGCC